>NC_138062.1:40939432-41446523 GCF_964194185.1 Rhinolophus hipposideros | reverse complement strand
CATTACGTATGCAGTAATACAAGCTTAAAAATTGTAACATAACGCTTAGAGAAATTGAGACAACTACTATTAAAGAAAAAATTCCAAAGCAAATCAACTGTAGTCTCTAAAATGAAAACTACTCTGTCATGTCGTATCTATTGAATATGTTGAGATCCGGAGTATTTTAAAGGCACGTGAAAAATGAGGTATCCATATAAAATATCAGATAATTCATATTTAAAATTTAACACACACACCCATTGTAGAATCAAAACAGGTATGAAGATCTGAATACTACAACCAGATGCTTTTTAATGTTAGGCCATGTAAACTACTTGTCATTGGATCTTTCTTATTTTGGCAGATAAAATTGGATTTTAAGGAAGTGACTTACCAATGAATGGTTCTCCTTCACACACAAACAAAACATCATCATCCCTAGGGAAATCAAAATTTAAAAAGCTACCATCAAAATCCAGAAATCACATTATCTGTTGACTAAAGGAACTATTTCTTAGAATTATGTAAAAGATAGGTTTTGCTGTCTGTATTGCAAAGTTGACTAAGTTTCCAGTGCTTTCTTTAACAACCTCTTCTGCAAGTGTCTTTGGATTTAAATTCAAATATGATCCTGCACATGAAAGTTCTTTTGAAATGGAAAAGAAACAAAATAAAACCCACTATACAAATTATGTGAATTCAGCTTTTTTAATCAATTGAAGAATATGCTCAAAGGAGATGATTAAAGCCATCACAAACTCCTCAGTTTTTACTTTAATTCTGTAACCCTAAATAATTAGGGTTTTCTCTCAAATCATCAACTGCTTTGTGCTTTGGAAATGAGCAAAATTTCATATTTAATCTAGGAAGAATATAATTGCAAGTAACTTGTAAACACTCATCCATTATACATCCTCCACACCCCCAAATGTAAACGATTGCCCATAATCTGAAATTTGGATTATCAGTGTATATCCGCCTCCCCGGCCCCAACCCATCCCACCATTAGTATAAATAAACTATCAAAGATTGTTTGGTGAACCACAAATTATTAAACAGGTACATAAGTTTGGAAGGCTTCAGTTATGACCTTCTATGTTGCGGAAATTTTTATTTCCTATAAGACATCCCAGGAACACATTCAATTTTTCTCAGAAGTAGAGTCCGTGTTTGGTAAGGAGAGATTTAAATAAATTAAGAGAAATTTAAATAAAATAAATTAAATAAATTTAAGTAAATCATTCAACAATGTGACTTAATTCTCCATAAAAACTGAAAGAGGCTGGAAGATAGATAATGGAAAACTAAGAAATTCTGCTAATTTATTTAGATTTTAAATCTATATCTTTTAAGTTTATAATTTTTACTATTTGCCTATCATGACCGTTAACTTTTTAAGACTAGTATGAAAATTTGTTTTGTTCTCATTAACAAAAATCAAAATCAACTACTAAACTGTATGACCTGAACAAGTCATTTAACTTCTTAGATGTTTATAATCTTTTCCTCATTTATAAAATGAAGGGACTAAAGTGATTCACTTCAAAGTCAGGATATTATTTAAAAGGCCATTCTGACCTGGATTTAAATGAAAATTAAACGTTGTATACTGTTGTAATTTAGACTATCCACATCATTACTTCATCCGTGCCTTGCCAGGTAAATGAGGTAATGCGGGCAAAGCAAATACAACATAACTGGCAGAGTCAAAACTTAATTTGTGTTCCCTTCCCATCTTCTTTGTTAAGCCTCTTCCTGCTCCAAAATACTGTGATCCTATGAAGACGGAATCAGATGAACTAGACACTGGTTTTAAAGAGATAAATCTGCCTTGGAGATTTAAAAATCAAAACCCAAACCCAAACAAACCGAAAACCACTACTGTGGATCACTGTGGAGTTAACTCCACTTAAAACTCTGTAACATTTAGCAAATTTTCACCAAAGTAGGTCTCTGTAATGTTTATAAAATTCAGAGCATTCTTAGGAAATCAGTTGGACAATAAGCAATAGCATATAAAATTAAAGAGATCAATTAGATTTCTGACATTAAAAAATGCACCTTATTAGATCCATCGCTAGTAACATAAAGAAGAAATTTTCATAGCCATATATGAACTATGTAGAGAGACTACTGATATATTGGAATGTACTGAAGGTTTTCTATCTGATCAATATATCCTCAATCCAAATGATTTAAATTCCAAAGAGCAAATTTTAGGCAATCACTTGCCCAAATCCTGAACTCTTAAAAGTGATTAAACTACTGCTTCAGGAAAACAGCATAGCACCAAGCAGCAAAGGGCACTCTGTAGACAGCTTATAAAAAATTAAGTTTACCTGATCAAAGCAATATCATCAATCAGTCCGCCTTTCCCATTATACACACTAGTGGCTTTTATGCCAAGTTTACTGCTGGCCACAGAAAGCAAATCAGATAAAGTTCCATATACAGCAACCACCTGTAAACACACCAGATTAATATGAACATTTATATAATGAATTTCATCACTCACAAATTATAAACCACCATACTAAAAACAGGACAAAACAATCATGCTCCAGCCATTATCATGTAAAAAGGAGCTTCTGAGAGATTCCTAACAGTGTCCCTTTTTCTTTTATGACTCAAATATTTACTCAGTGCCTAATACTGCTAAAATCTAGAACTGGAGAATCAGAAATCATCTCTGACTAAAAATAATCTACAATCTTAAGGCATGTTAAATAGTGCCCCAGTTCTGAAGGCTGGCAGACCCATACTTGAATTTAGATTCTGACATTTCTAGCTGGCTGTCGACTTGAGATAAATTATTTAACCTCCTTATGCTTCTGTTGCTTTACCTAGAAATGAAGAAAACAGTCACACCTCCATCTGAAGGTTGTCAGGAGGATGGAATGAGTTAATGCACAGTGAGAGCTCAGCGAAGTGCCCAAGACCTACTAAGTCTTTACATTCTTCTTTTGTTATAGGAATGATTTATTTTTAAAATAGGAATGCCTTACTGCTGTTTATTATAACATTTATTACATAAACTATCATATGAAAGGTAACTACTTCCCACCTCATTTAATTCTTCAGTAACTACTTACTTTATAAAAGCCAGATTTTAGCTAATATTCTAAATATGGCAAACAGCTGAGTTTGATCTGTCCTGCTTTCAATCAGGCAGTCTGGTATGTGCAAGGTGTATGTAATGCTTAGTAGGGGGTTGAGAATTTGTACATGTCATGAATTCCTTGCTCTAGCCCTAACTGTAACTATGGGTTCCCAGTGGCTGAGTGGTATAATTGGACCATTATCAGTTAGGATTTCTGAAAGTTATGAATAAAAAGTAGGTGAAGAGCTGAATGAACATGAAGCATTTACAGCCAATTCACTTCCCACAGGATACTGGATAAATGTACCACATGAAATGAGAACTGGGGCTGGTCCTTTGTTCGCCAGTTACTGGAATATAGTAAACACTGAATTTTTAAATAAATGAAGTGAATAAAGGGGTAGGGAGGGAGTTATTTGCTAATATAGACGCATGCAATCTTCCAATAGCAGAGTACTCAGATTCCAACTGTGTTCTCTTGGATCATAAGGATAATAAGAAGCCAGAGAAGTGTTGCAAGCTGGGGCATTTGGGGAAGGGTTGTAAGCAAGCATGATATAAAAGAAATTAGGATGATTGTTAAAATAATGCACAACCCAGTGTCCATAATGCATAAATAAAATGTGGTATGTATCTACAATGGAATATTATTCAGCTATAAAAAGCAGTGGATTTCTGATACGTTACAATATGGATGAGTCCTGAAAATATTATGCTAAGCGAAATAAGCCAGATACATAAAAGGATAAACATTGTATGATTCCACTTATCTGAGGTAATTAGAACAGTAAATTCGTAGAGACAAAGTAGAATAAAGGTTACAAGGATGGAGGGGGAGTCATTGGAGAGTCTTTGCTTCATGGGTAGAATTTCTGCTTGGGATGATGAAAATGTTTTGGAAATAAATAGTGGTGAGGTTATACACATTGTAAAATGTACTTAACACTAATGAATTGTACACTGAAAAATTGCTAAAATGTTAACTTTTAGGTTATGTATTTTTCCACAATAAAAAAAAAAAGGCAAAGCACTTGGCACAGTGTCTTACACACAGCAGATACATTAATGATAAAAGCCTGAATAAAATGTATCCCCCATATTTCCTATCATTTTTCACTTCTGAAACAGAGCCTGGAATTCTAACGCTTTATTGCAGATATACGCTTCTGGGAGAAAAAGAAGAGAAATAAAGTACATGAGGCATTAGGTATAGCAAACCTGGTTGGGCTAAGGCCGAGGGTGTGAAGAGAGAAAACAGAAGAGTCAAAAATGAAAAGGGGCAAGAGACTGACTCAAGCAAATGCAAAACAAGTTTCCCAGTCTGAAAAGTGCTACAGGTGGAAGGTAAGAAAATCCTCCTTTCCAACATCAACATTCTTGTCATAGTTATTACACTAAGAATTTTCTAGCTCTTTCTCCTCTTAGGTATCTCTGCATCTTGTCCATCTCTACATGGCTTTATTTAGCCTAACATTGACTGTCTTCCCAGCACTCTTTTCACTTCTCTCACTCAGTAGGCCATGTCATATGGATGCAAATTTAATGTATGTATCTATATTATGCACTTGCATTTAATTTAAATATTAGAACATAATATTTTATGACTTATTTTTCAAAAATACATCAAATTAATTTGTTTTCTACTTCTATGTAATTGCCTTGATTTTTTTTTGTGTGTGGGTCAGTTGTCTCCTAATGAAAATAAAGGCCACCCACCTGTTTTAAAAATACCTTGTCCAATTTGGAAGCCACTAGCTAGAAGAGGCTATTTAAATTTTAACCTATTAAAATTAATTAAAAGTTACGTCAGTTAATCAGTTACAGTAGCCATATTTCAGTGCTCAAAAGCCACATTAGCTAGTGGTTACCATGTTGAACAGCACAGATATGGAATATTTCCACCAACACAGATTATTTCCACCAATATTTCCAGCAACACAGAAATTTCTGCTGGACAGTACTGTTTCAAAGAGCAGAGTAAAACGAAGAACAAAGAAATATCTATTTTAATTCTGTTAGACTTGACCATGCCATAGCAACGCACAGCAAGTGATAAGGGTCCAACTCAAAACCTGTTTGTTTTTATATGGATGGCTGAGTAGTCACCATCTTTCCTTTCTTCCCCACTGAAGTCGAATTTCATTATAAGATAGGAAAAAACCTATCTTTTGCAATTCTCAGGGCAATCAAAGCACAATAGGAATTCTACTCAATGTAGAACTCAATTTACTTATGCTTTCAGCTTAATACATTTAAAAATTAAAATTATTTCATTCCTAAAAAAGGTGACATAACTAACTCTAGATCAAGAAGGCAAATACTGAAATATTAAAAATTAAAAAGTATGAAAATACCAAGTGTTGAAGAGGATGTGGATCAATATCAAGTGTTTAAGAAGATGTGGGGGGCGGTCGGATGGCTCAGTTGGTTAGAGTGCGAGCTCTCAACAACAAGGTTGCCGGTTCAATTCCTGCATGGGATGGTGGGCTGAGCCCCCTGTAACTAAGATTGTAAACAGCAACTGGACTTGGAGCTGAGCTGCGCCCTCCACAACTAGATTGAAGGACATCTACTTGGAGCTGATGGGCCTTGGAGAAACACACTGTCCCCCAATAAAATTTATTAAAAAAAAAAAAAGATGTGGAAGGTTTATGCAATGCTGGTGGGATATAAATTAATGCAATGACTTTGAAAAATAATTTGGCACTGTTTTGTAATATTAAACACTCACATACTCTAACAACCAATAATTATAACTTGCACATATAGAAGCAGTGGTTCTCAAAAGTGGGTTGCCCACACAGGCATCCTGGAACTATGGAAATATTAACCTGGAAATATGTTAGAAATTCAAATTCCTAGTCCCACCCCAGACCTACTGACTGAAGCTCTGGGGGTGGGGTCCAGCAATGTGTTTTCTCAGTTCTTCCCGGTAATTCCAATGCATGCTAAAGTTTGTGAACCATGGCCCTAGAAAAATGCTCGCACGTTTGTACCAGGATACATACATATATATGTATGAATATTCAGAGCACTGTTAATTTAATAGCGCAGTATAAAGAAAATAACCCAGATGTCCATTGACAGGATAATGGATAAATTGTGATAGTATGTTTATATAATGGACTATTATAAAGCAGTGAAAATGAATAAACTATCACTATATGGGACATAATGGATGGAATCTTAGAAATATTGAAAAAAGCAAGTCCAAAAAGACTACTTGGTGATACCAATTTAGGATATGTTCCAAAACTAACAAAACAAAAAATATAGTTTAGTTATACATACATAAGTGGCAACACTACTATTAAGGAAAAAAAAAAAAATGGCAAAGAAAAATACAAAATTCATGAAAATGGGAGAGGCAGGGGGAGAGGAAAGTGGATAAGCACATTAAATTATTGGTAATAGGCTATTTCTTGGGTTGTGTGGCAGTCTTACTGATATTTGTTATATTATTTTCCTTTTAATTTTTATGTATATTAATTTCCTTATTATATTCATCAAATATATTTTAAAACCATTTAACTTGAAGAGCAAGCCCTCACAAAGTTCTTATTAATGTTTAGATTTCAATCGGCAAGGGTTCACATAGTTTTTCACCTTTCTTCAAATCTAACACTATAGTGGGTTCGAATCTGGATATTTAATATCGACAACACGTGTCTGAGCTAATATCAAAGCCAGGAGAAAACTTAGTTATTTCTTGGACCACGACTATAAACATCAGTACAGAATTAAGATCTATTGCATATCTACTAAGTCTGCAGTGCCTGGCATGCTTCCTTACACAATGATGGTAATCCCTAAGTGTTGGCTGAATGAATGAATAAGGTATATAAAAGGCCTATGCTTTGCACCGCTCATTATTGAATATTCTGAAGTAAAAACAAACAACTTATGTTCAAGATGTACAGAAACATGGAAAAGACATCAGGTTGCTTAGAGGCCACTCACTACATTCAGATGTCTGAGTCCTCATTTCAAATTCCTTAATACCACCGATTACAGGAAATAGTAAAAAGAGAACAATGGGAATTCTGAGCATCTGGAGAAAGGACAAAGGTTCAAGCATAAGTGACTCTTCTGGAGCAATTTTTAAAAATTCAAATTAAAACTAAGAGAATATGATTTCCTAAATGATATGAGGACTTTTATCGACTTATATTTGATCGACCCAGTAAAAAGTCCCTAAATATTTATCATCGAATCCAGTGCAATTCTGCCAAATACAAAATTGACTTTAAACTTTTTTTTTTAAAAAAAGGGGAAAAAATTCTGACACTGTCTTCATGTATTGGATACTATTTCTAAATGTCTTGCTAATTGGGATAACGTGGCTATCAAATAGCAGCCAGTGATGACCTATCACTGACTATTATTTCAAAGAAAAATAGTATAAACTTAGGGAGCAGTTTATTGTTAATACCGTGTTTTCCCGAAAATAAGACTGGGTCTTATACCGTATTTCCCCGAAAATAAGACCAGGTCTTATATTAATTTTTGCTCCAAAAGGCTCATTAAGGTGTATTTTCAGGGATGTCTTATTTTTTCACGTACAACAATCTAAATTTATTCAAATACAGTTATGTCATCTTCTTCTGGAACATCATCGTAATGTACTAAATGCGTCCGTCTGGCTGACGTTGACTGGGGCTTATTTTCGGGGTAGGTCTTATTTTCAGGGAAGGTCTTATTTTCAGGGAAACACAGTAGCATTTATTAAACAGGACTTCAAACAGTCTTTAAAATATGGTACTTTTTGACTTCTCAGATTCAAAGAGATCCAACAATTTTTCAAAAATCTTATAGTTGATATTGGGGAAGTGACAGCTCAGCCACTTTTCTTATTGCTTACTTGTGTTTGCTTAATTAATATTGTCTTCAATCCGCAGATTCTTTGAAGGAATCTTTTAAAGCCACTTGACATTTTGGTAAGGGTTAATTTAGTTAAAACTGGATAATACTAATCTTAATCTGGCACTTGTAAGCTTCAACACCTCACAACATGCCAAAGTGAACTAAGCAGTGAAAAATCCGCTCGTTCTCTGAGAAGATTTGGGACCAGCAGATACTTTCAATGAATGAAAGCACCTCTGTCTTTCCAGGTTGGAAAACAATCAAGTTTCAATATTTTATAATTTTAAGTGAAAAGATACACGAGTATATCAAAGGTGTAATATTTCTTCTGAAACTCCTCTGGATCCCCTTGTCCAGCCTTTGTAGTGTACCATCTCACTGTTTTAAAGAATGAACAGCCCTCTCTTCTACCTCAAAACATTCACTAGTTACACTTGATTGTTTGTTCTTAGTTACACAGAAAAGTCAGTGTCTCCTGTAGTGACTCTGCCTCCCCGACCCAAGGCTTCATAGCCCAGTCTGGCAACCACTGGATAAGCTTTACAGGAGGGAAATTTGAAAAACCAGACATTATTCTTATGACCAGGACACAAAAATTGAAGCTAGGTAAACAAAGAGATAATGGAACTGACACAGATATTCCAACTGGTGGATGGGAAATCCAACTCTATTTCACAATTGTGCTTTGTTCCATCATGTTCCTCATGAACATCAATGTCATAATCATGCCATCCTGGCTAACTAGAATCACTTTATTTATATTAAAATGTAGGCTGTTATTATTCTGCTCTTTTTTTCAAATAAGAGTAATTCTAATATATAGAAATCAGCTGAAGGGAGAGGAAACACTGACAACTTTGGCATAGAATATGTTTTCCAGTTGAGTAGTAAGGATTATGGCATGACTTATTTTTAATATTCTCCAGTTTGGGCTTTATGGATCTTTGTAATATAAACATATTTATCTTTGAGATGTGTTTTTTTTCCAATCTTCTGAGATTCTCTAAAAAAATGTAACCTCATCAAAACTAGACAGCTTTAAAATTTTTATTAAAGGTAATATGGCAAGACTAAGAGACAATCTTTGGCAAGAACAAAATTCAGTGGTTTCAGAAGAGATTTACAGCACAGTTAAATATTTATGACTGGGTCTAAACATTTTGTCTTTCATGGAATAACATAGCAGAGATGTTGGGAAAAAGGTCAATCAGAGGTCTGGTTTTGAGAACATATTACAATTATAACTTTGGATATACTAAATCTTTCAGTAACAATGTAAGTTTTAGGTTGTGAGTAGTAAACAGACCAAACAGGTAGAGAAAGAAAAAGTTAATATGATCAGAAGTAATGTAAATCTTGCTAAGCATATTTTCAGGCCGCATTTATAAAAAACCCCAAAAGTTGAATTTATGCCAGTTCTGTTTTATATGGGTATTAAATATCTAAAACCACAAGAAGACAAAATTATAGTCAACAAACTACACTGTGGTTCAGATTTTTAGAACATGTGTACTCAAAATTGCAGAATAGTGGGGAAACCATGTTTTATACCGTGGCTGGCACAATTACACTATTTAGAAATTGACAATATTTTCCAAATATGCAGAAGACAAAGCATTCTAGCAAATCATACAGTGAGGCCAATTTACCTTTACTTTAGACTCTAATGCTTAGTTACTCACTTGTAGATGTCATTTAGCCACACCAGAAATGTCTGCCTGGAACAGTCAAATTTTCCAAAGAGGCCCAACAACTTTCATGGGTGGGGCAAGAAGCTGAGAAGCAGCAGGATTCATTTTGGCTCGTTCTGGCGTTGGAAAAATATTTAATACCACACCCTGAACAAAGGCCTAACACAGCAAGGAGTAATGTCACATCAATCCATGGTGGCCTATTGTCACAGTCCTCTAAAGGAGCTAAAATCAGGCGAAAATAAACAGAGTACAGAAGTTTGGTGGCGGCGGGGCTTGGGGCACCTAAGAGGCGGGGACCTCACGTCCCTAATTTTCAATCCTCTGTGCGACCCAGAAGAATATTTCATGTATCCACCGATAACGAGTTTAATGTTTACGCGGTCGACCTTGCATGCCTTAGTTGTTCCCACCACTTTTCTGGAGCAGAGCATTAGTCAGCACGACGGTGGAAATAAGCGGCCTCAGGAGTCAGGGGCGGGGGCGGTGGGGTCCTCCGGGCGGAGGCGGGAAGAGCACTCAGTGTCCAGCCATCAGGTGACAGCGGCCCTCGGGGACCTGCCTTCTTCCCGCCCCTACCTGGACTTGCAAAGATCCGGCACAAGCTGACCTGCGCTAGTTCCTGGGGCGCCTGCGGAGTCGAACAAGAGGCTCCAGGCAGAAATCCCGCGGTTGGGAGGAAGCCGCGGGGACCCGAGGTTCACCCTCGAAGCGCACCCCACCCCGGCGCACGTCCACCTCCCAGCCCCTCTCCCCAACTTCAGCCCTCCGCCCCGCGAGCCCGCTCCGCACTCCGCTGCCCACGCCCCCAGCAGCGAAGCCCTCTTCGCCTGCCCCGGACCCTCTTACCTTTCCATTCTTGGGGCTGCCATTAAGGAACAGGGTCACCCGCCTCATCGCGCTGCCCCCACTGGGTCCTGAGTGAGTCGCCACCCTCCCACCTGGCTTTCCTCCCACCTTTCTCTTCTCCCGCCCTTCCCCTCCCTCCTCCCACTCGAAATCTCCTCCCTTCGCCACCTTCCTTCTCTTACAGACACACACACGCACGCACTTTCCGTCCCACACCCCAGGGTTGGCCGGTCCTCCTGTCCACCCCGCCCCTGGGCTCCGCAGGCATCCTGGAGCCCTTCCCCCACCTCTCCCGGAGTGACTCTAAGCTCCACCAATCAACCGGCAGCATCGGCCAGAACTCAACCAATCAGCACCCTGCATTGGGTGGGCTCATACTAACCCACCCAGGTGGAGGGTGGGAAGAGAGGCTGCAGTCTGGCAGAGGACAAGGGTTATCAGCCAATCAGAGCAGAACCTGGAGCCCAGCGGCGGGCTCAAAGCGTTACTGAGCAGGCGCACACCCAATACCAGGTAGAGCTCCTCTGCCTGCGGAGGCAGGGTTTGAGGGAAGGAGGTGGAGCGCTAGAAGTAGGGATGGCTGATTGGGTTAGAGCCATCCCGTCGTTCTGTCAGGATTGGTCAAATGATTCTTTTCGAAGTTTGCAGCATCCAATCGAAAGACGGGAGGCGGCCTCAAAGTGCCCACCGAAGGGTTCCTACGCGGAACTCGCACGGAAAATAGTCCCTGTGGACACAGGGTCGCCGCTGATCTCTCTGATCAGTGCGCACCCACAACTAGCAATGGCTTCTCCCGGAGTCCAGGAAGCCGCTCCTGTTCCTGGGACGGCGAGGTAGAGGCCTGGGAGGGTTCTGGGTGCTGTCAGCCACGTGCGGGAGGCGGCGGCGTACCCATCCGTGGAGTGACGTCGAGACGCGGCGGAGGCGGGGCCGGCTATTTGAATCCCGCGGCGGGTGGCCCGGAGTGCTGAGCTGGAGTGTGGGTACCGCGTACTGCGGGTGCGGGGTGTCGGCCAACGGTAAGGGGCAGCCCGCGGTGGCTGGCTTGCCGGCCAGCAGTTACTTGCTCGAGCTCACCCCGCAGGACCAAGAGCCGAGCTCTAGAAGGCAGAGCAACCGCAGTAGTCCAGTGCGGCGGGGCGTTCAGAATAAACCCGAGCGGGAGGAGAGCCAAACTGCGGGAGTGAGAGGTAAGGCAAGTGCCCCGGTTTGGATTGCGTCGGCGTCTTTCTCAGAAGTGTGTTCTGTTTCTCCTGCCCCCCGGAAGTAAGTGGCTTTCCTGCGACCCGAGCTGGACCCCCCCCGTGTGCTTTCTAAAATGCAGACTCCTGGGGCCCAGCCACACCTCCTGAATTAGAATACCTGGGAATCCACAAAGCTGCGTCTTTACCTGGGTACCCAGATGGTTCAGGTGTTCGCTAAGGTTGAAAAGCCATGGGTTATAGTAGGGGATGTGCATTGTTTCATGCCGGACAGCGGTTTAGCTCTAATTTGAGCTCCACAAGTACTCTCGACGTCTATTGTCACGCCAGTAGAGATGGTATTAGAATTGAGTCTTGAATGGGGATCTTGGTGGAACCACGTTAATCTTGGGGTGGAGTTATTTTTCTTTTTTCCTCTCCTCTGTGTTTTTCAGATGGATACCGATTCAACAGTCAGCGAGCTCCCTGAAACCAAGGAGGCTGCTATTAATAATATTGGTATGTAGTGATCTGTTGCCTCCTTTTGCAATTTCAAGTTTAGGTATTGGCCTTGATAATGATGGTTAACCCCCTACAACATGTCTGTTTCAGAAAACACCAATTTCATTTTGGGAAACAAAAAGCTTGTCACTCCTCAGAAGCATGCAGCTGAGGCGACTCCTAATGTTTGCACACTAGATACTTTTAAATCACCTTTGGACTTTTCCACAGTAACTGTAGAGCAGTTGGGCATTACACCTGAAAGCTTTGTAAAGAACTCTTCAGGTAAGAGACGTTGTCTTTCTATTGCAATGCATAAAAATAACATTAGCTCAATTGTGTTCATTTACCCTGTCTGTCTTGTTACCTTATGTATTTAAATTAATTGACTGCAGACTTGCTTGATCAGGGAGACTTATGTGAACATGCACAATTCATCCAGCATAGCAGGAGACCATGCAGGTGTCCCCGGGCATCTAGCACAGTGTTCCTGAGTCCGACTTGTGCTTTGTGTCCAGACTAGCAAAGAACCTGGGTATAAATCACTTTTGGACCTGACACATGGGATACAGGAGTGTACTTTAAATAGTAAGACATGTTTGTGGTCACATATGGCAAAAATAAGAGAAAGTTGAAGAGCAGTCGAGAAAGTATTACATGAAGTTGGGGTATGCCTCTTCAAAATCGCAAACAGAAAATTGGCTCCTGCTAATCTTCGAGGGGTAGAAATGAAATTCACCTGTGAAGACTAACTTGGAGAAGAAAGAAATATGGGAGTGGAATTAGATTCGAGAATGGCATTTAGAAATGGAGGGTAATGGGGGACCTAAAAGTCAAAGGGCACTAGACTAAGTAATACATGATTGAGAAAAGACTGTAAAGTAGCACACCATTCTGTGTTCCCCTCTCAAGAACATCACGCTCAGACCTTTAAAAAGCTAGATTTATTTTGTGTGCTTGGGTGTATGTTCAGAATTCCAGGTAGTGTGCCAAAGGTGGTACTTAGATAGGTATCTAAGAAAAACAACTTACCTTGAAGAATTGAGCATGAGAGTACATGTGCCTAGGTGGAGATCTTTCCTTTCAGTCCCTGGAAATAAGACTGCCTGATTCAGAAAAAGAGAAGTTCTTAGTCCAAAGCAAGACATTACCCACCTCTTTGTGCAGAAAATAATGCAAGAGAAATGAGAGCTAATTATAAATGAGTTCATGGGTTCACTCCACTCAACTATGTTTAATAAATAACTTCTATGTACTAGGTATTGTTCCAGGAACATAGAATAAATCAATAGACAAAACAAAGATTTCTGTGCAACTGATTGTGTATGAACAATTTTGCCCACCATAATTCTTCAGTTAGATTTATGTACCATGTGTTTATCATGTTTTCTCTCCGGCTGGTACATCACAGATCCTCAGGACTCGATTACTGATGATTGCCTTGTTTTATTCCAATTTAAAAGAGTTTTCATTACAGGGAAGTCATCATCCCACCTTAAAAAATCCAGACGACGCTCTACAGTTGGTGTTCGGGGCTCTCCTGAAACAAACCATCTTATTCGTTTCATTGCTCAGCAGCGGAATTTAAAGAATGCAGAGAAGTCTCCTTTGACACAGAATTCCCCTTTTCTGGTATGATTTTCTTCTAAATTATGTCATGAATTCTTCTAGGAAGAATACTTTGCTGTGTTACAGAGCTTTTGTAGAGAGTTTCTACCTTACAGTGCAGCTCATGTGTTTTGGATCTGCAGAGATGGTATTTTGTCTGTGCTTTACGGAGTATACCTTTAAATCGTGATAAGCATGAAATATACACTCCCAAAAAATGCATACACATTATAAGAAAGGAAAACTATTAAAATTGTAATACTCAATGCATACCGATAACAAAAGATGAGTACAAGTCACGTTTGATTTCTGCAATTACAAGAGGTGCTTAAAGTGGTTACCATCAGTGTCCAGACATTTCTGATTACAGCAAACTACTGCTTGAGCAACGTTGATCAAAATGTCCACTTGTAGACATTTTTTGGCAGCCCCGGTATTAAGAGTTGTGAGATCCTGGAGAGAAATGGCTTTCTAGGGGAGCGTTCTATTTTATTTGGAAAATTTTTCTAGGTAACGTCTGTTTTTCTATAATGAGATGAGGCAGTGTTTTCCAACCTTTTTCTTTTAATATCTTTAAGAGTCTAATTTTCTGTGACTACAGTGTGTTGGCATATAGGGCCAAGAGTTTCCCCAGGACAAAATGTATTTGGGATAGCCTTGTGGAAGGGAACAAATTATTTGTCTGACAATGGGGAAGTACTTAGACGTTTTTGCAGATTTTTATTAGAATAATACATACTCCTAAAGAGTCAAATAGTAGTATAAGGCTTGCTATGAAAGACAGAATCCCCAGCTTATCCTTCTTGAATAAGTTCTTCTTGAAGTACATCTGCTTTTGACTGTTGTGGTGTTGGCCTTACTATTTGAAAATGTGCTTATATTGCCCCTGCTTCATTTTTCAGTTTTAGACACTATGTATGCATGGGGTTGTGTAGTGCAGTGCAGTGCTGCTCAGAAGTTATCTGCACGTCACTGGGGATCCCTGAGTTCCACTGAAGAGCTCCATGAGGCCAAAACTATGTTTGTAAAAGCTCTAAGGTGTCATTTGCCCTTTTTTCACTGTGTTCATATTTGTGCTCACGGTGCGTAAGTAATGGTGGGGAAAGCTGATATCACCAAGCTGTCATTGTATTCATCACTGCTAAGCATTCACAGGAAACTAGAATAATGCCAGTTTCCCTTAACATTCTTGATGAAGCAATAAAAATTATAGGTTGTATTCATTTTCAACCCAAGTAATTATGTGTGAAATGGGAAGTATGCATCAACACTTCTAAAGTACATACAGAAGTGTGGTGGATATTTCGAGACAAATCACGTGTATGATGGAGCTGTGAGCTAAACTAGCCATGTTTTTTCATGGAACATCATTTTTACTTGGAAGAATGACTGACAGTCATCATGGTTAGTCAGACTCAGGAATGTGGCCAACATTTACTCAAAAATGAACCTGCCACTTCAAGGAAAAAACTGAAATATTTCTTACCAATGAAGAAATTTTAGTTTTCAAGAGAAAATCAGAATTTTGGAAAACTTGTATTTGCCACCCTTAGCTCTATAACTTCTCATAGCTGGACGTTCCTGATAGATCGGTGGGGATATTAATGAATGTGATGTTTAGATATTGCCCAATAAAACATGTCAACATTTGGGAAATATGCATAACTGAGTAAACCCATATTTTTCAAACGACCAGTGCATGCAAAATACACCCTCAAATTGCAAGATAGAACCATGAATTTTAACGCAAGAAAATATGAAAAATTCATTGATACAATCCCATGTTTGACATGTTTGCAACTAACCTTTAAGAAACCTTTGTTGAGTTTTGTGTTGCATTAAGGAAGGACATCCCCAATTCTGAAAAGGCTATTAAAATACTCTTACTAGATACAATCAGCATGAAGTAAGTCTTTGATGTTCTCAATAATTTTTACAAGCACTGCTGTTAGAGTAGATACAAGAGTGGACTGTGGAGCTATATTGCTGGGATTTGGTTCTTGGCTTTATTGTTAATTAACAGTGGCTTTTGGCAAGTTAATCTCAGTTTCCTCATGTATAAAATGAGGGTGATAACGATAGCAAGGGTTTTATGTGGATGAATCAATTAATAGACATGAAGTACTTACAGTTGTGTCTGGAATATGGTATGCTTTAAATTTACTATCATTGTTATTTCTGTGAAAAATGAAGATTTTGCTCCCTTACATCTCCTAGCCATACCTGTCCCAACACTTTCCTCTTTCCCATTCCTTCTAATACAGTCTTAAAATTTTTTGCTTAAATTACAGTTTAGCATGCATATTTCACCATGCAGATATTTATTACAAACTGCTGTAGTGTATGTATTACGCTCATATTTCCTTTCTTGCACAACTCGTTTATCCTGTAGTTAATGAATACTTTTTTTTTTTAGGTTTGGTCTTTTAATTTATCACATAATCTCATCCCCAAACTTTTAACAGAGTTGTAAACCTTAAGAGTCTATGGATTTTTTTCTTTTTTCTCAGTGTCCTTTGTCTTCCGCTTGTTGGCTTGATTTCCACTAGATTTGCTGGATAGCTGTCATTTTGTGACTTCTTTTCACCATCCATGGTAATTCCCTCTTTCCCTCTGATTTGGGTTCCTTTGATCTCATATCTTTCTCTCTTCTTGGTTTATTACACCATTTGTCTGGACCCTCTGCATAGCGGATGAAGGTTATTCTACCAGCACATTTGAATTGTGGATTGTCTTAGTATCAAAATCTAGGTTGGATGAAAACATTGCTTCATTGTATTTTAGCTTACAGAACTGAAGGATCCTGTTCGTTTATTGAGTTAGTACATATTTTGATTCCCTACCCTTTATGTGGCCTGCTTTTTTAAAAAATTAAAATATAGTTAAAATACAATATTATGTTAGTTTCAGATTTATAGGCTGGTTATTCCGCTTTTATTTACCTAAAGAAGTGATCACCACGATAAGACTAGTAACCATCTGACACCATACAAAGTTATTACGATATTGTTGGCTATATCTCCTATTCTGTACATTACATCCCTGTGACTTATTTAAATTTGGACCTCTTAACTCTCCTTCACCTTTTTCTGCCTTTCCCCTCTGGCAACTAACAGTTTGACCTCTTTGAGTCTGTTTCTGTTTTGTTGCTTCCTTTGCTTTGTTTTTTTGATTCTACATATAAATGAAATCATATGGTGTTTGTTTTTCTCGGTCTTATTTCACTTAACATAATACTCTCTAGGTCTATCCATGTTGTCCCAAATGACAAAGTTTCATTCTTTTTTATAGCTGAGTAATAGTCCACTGTGAGAGAGAAAGTGGGTGTGTCTGTGTGTATAGATTGCTTTCATATCTTGGCTGTTATAAATAATGATGCAATTAACATAGGGATGTGCATCTTTTTCAATTAGTGGTTTTGTTTTCTTTATATAGATACCCAAAAGTGGAATTGCTGGGTCGTATGGTAGTTCTGCTTTTAATATTTTGAGGAACTTACATAGTATTTACGTAGTGGCTGTAGCAATTTGCCATCCCACCAACAGTGCACGATGGTTCCTTTTTCTCCACATTCTCGCCAAAACTTGGTTATCTTTTTGACAATAGACAGTCTGACAGGTGTGAATGATATCTCACTGTGGTTTTGATTTGCATTTCCCTGCTTCATGATGTTAAACACCTTTTCACATATTTGTTGGCTATCTGTTTATCTTCTTTGGAAAAATGTCTATTGAGATCTTCTGCCCATTTTGTAATTGTATTGTTTGGTTTTTTGCAGTTGAGTTGTGTGAGTTCTTTATATATTTTGGGTATTAACCCCTTACCAGACACAGAATTTGCACATATTGTCTCCCTCTCGGTAGGTTTCCTTTTCATTTTGTTGATGGTATTCTTTGCTGTGTGGAAGCTTTTTAGTTTGTTGTAGTCCTACTTGTTTATTTTTGCCTTTGTTGTTTTTGCTTTGATGTCAAATAAAGTCTGGCAAGCCTGATGTCAAAGAGCTCACTGCCTACTTTCTTCTAGGAGTTTTATGCTTTCATGTTTTAGGTTCAAGCCTTTATCCATTTTGAGTTAATTTTTGTATATGTGGAAGATAGTGGTCCAGTTTCATTCTTTTGCGTGTGGCTGTCCCTTTTTCCCAACACCATTTGTTAAAGAGACTGCCCTTTCTCCTTTTTATGTTCTTGGTCCTGTTGTCATAAATTAATTGACCACATATGTGTGAGTTTATTTCTGGGCTCTATTCTTGTTTTACTGATCTTTCTGTCTGTTTTTACGCCAGTACCATACTATTCTGATTACTCTAGCTTTGTAATATAATTTGAAATCTGGGAGTATGATGCCTCCAGCTTTGTTCTTTCTCAAGATTACTTTGGCTATTTGGGGTCTTTGGTAGTGGCATGCTACTTTTTGGATTGTTCTATTTCTGTAGTAAATGCCATTGGAATTTTGACAGAGATTGTGTTGAATCTGTAGATTCCTTTGGGTAGTATGGACATTTATGCAATATCAGTTCTTCTAATCTATGGGCACAGAATAACTTTCCATTTATTTGTGTCTTCATCAGTTTCTTAAAATTTTCAGTGTTCAGGTCTTCCATTTCCTTGGCTAAATTTGTTCTTAGGTATTTTATTCTTGATGCAATTGTAAATGCAAGTATTGTCTTAATTTTTTTTATGATAGTTCGTCATTAATGCATGGACATGCAACAGATTTTTTGTATGTAAGTTTCGTATCCTGCAACTTGACTGAATTCTTTTATGAGTTCTGACAGTCTTTTGCAGGGCTTTTTAGGGTTTTCTGTATATAACATGCCATCTGCAAATACTGAGAGTTTTACTTCTTTCCAATTTGGGTGCCTTTTATTTTTTTTCTTGCCTAATTGCTACTCCTTAATCTTTCAGTGTTGAGGCATTAGCTATTGACTTCCCACTATGGATGGTGGAAACCTAGCTCTCTTTCTTCCTCATACTTTTCTTATACATACAAAGAAGTACTTCGCATCCTCTGCAACTTCCCAACAATCGATTACATCAATATTCAAATGTTTACATTCTTATGACCATGTTATTCTGAGCTGCTTCTTCTGCAGTTACCTTATGCTCCTTTTTGGGTCATTTTCTATTCGTACAAACACATCTTAATATCTCTAACTCTTAGACATCCATGGCTTCCCATTCCTATGCCTGTTCATCCCAGCAAAACTCCTTAAACAGTTTGTCTTCTTTGTCTCGCTCCACTTCCTACCCTCCCATCTTTTCTGCTACTGCTAGCCACTCCAACTAACTTTTTTTGTTTCTGCCACTCCATTGAGAATACTCTCATCACCGTTCATCACAAATGTCCAAGACAAAGGTAAAAATCTAAGTTTTCATTTTACTCAACCTTTCTTCAGTTTTCAATATGTTCAGCCACTCATTTGAAACTCTTTCTTCACTTGATTTCTGGCCTGCCATACTGGCCTGATTTTCTTCCTGTCACTGGTCATTCTTTCTAATTCCACCCCTTTTCTTTAGTTTTTTCCCCCCAAAAATATTTGGTTATCTCAAAGCTTTCTTCTGCCCCCCTTTCTTTGCTTTCCTTAGGCAGTCTAATCTTTTCCCGTGACTTCGAACATCATCTGTGGACTCATGACTCCAAAATGTCTAACGTTGACCCAAAGCTCCCTAGAGCTCCAAACTAGGTGCCTATTCAACATCACTTGGGTGTTTCAAAGCAGCATTTCAAGCATTGCATGGCCATAATCAAACTAGATTGCCATTCCTTATCAGATCCTTTTGTCCAGTTCCCCGTCTCAGTACATGCTGTCATTATCCAGTTGCTCCGTCCAGCTGCCTATCAACCTTCCTCGGTTCCTTTCTTCCTCATCTTCCATATCCAACCCATCACTACGTATCAAAAACCTATCTGTGTGCAATTCTGTAATACATCATCTATAAATCCCATTGTATGTTCACCACCCAGAGTCAGTTCTCCTTCTATCACCATATGTTTGAGCCCGTTTAGCCTCATCTACCACCCTTTAATCTTTGGTGGTTTAACTAAACTATTGTCTATGCCTATCGGTATTTGTTTCTTTGTTTGTTTGTCTTGTTCCTTTGTTGCTTTCAGTTTTATATCCCACATAATCAGTGAAATCAGATGGTTCTCAACTTTTTCCATCTGACTTATTTCACTTAGCAAGATCCATCCGTGTTGTCACAAATGGCATTTCATCTATTTCATCTTATGGCAGCATAGAAACCTATGTAACTTTACTAACCATTGTTACCCCAAAAACAAAACCTAATTCCTCATGTCCCTACAGCTCTACTGCTACAAGCCCAATGTGATTCCTGCCTAGATCACCAACTGCTTCTTCCTAACTGGTCTCCTTACTTCCCTCTTTCCCTAGTTCATCCGCCATTTCAGAGAGCAGAGATACATTTGAAGTATCGATCAGATAATTCACTGTGCTGCTTGAAAGCCTTCATCACTCTCCCTCATCTGAGCGTTGCCCACCACTAGCCTCATCTCCCTCTCTCCTTTCATTTCCTGGGCACTCTGACCTTCTTTCTGCTGCATCCTATTTCCACCTCACGGCCTTTGTTTATTTTTCTACCTTGTTCTTGCAGCATACCTCGATCCCCTAATAGCTTCTCTTATCTACCACTTCCTCATTGTTTTGGTTTCAACTTAGATATTTCTTCAGATCAAGGGCTGTTCTGATGCAGGCTAAAAGAAGCGCTTTTAGTTACTGAATCACCACCCTTTCGTTCCTTTTTTATCTTCTCAAGAGCACCTGTTGTACCTAAAACTATATTAATGTGTTTTCAGAATTTCACTCTAGAACAGAATTTCTCTCTAGAACAGATATCCCTGTATCCGGAGCCCCTAGAACAGTTCTGGTACATGAGAGAATGTCCTTGACTGGCTGACACAATTCATAAGAGAAAAGCATCAAAACAGTACATTTTGAATGTTTCATTTACTTTGTATATTGTTATTCTCCATCAGGAAAAAACAGTTTTGACTAGGGTAACCTATAATTTGTTTTAAGTGGCATTTCAATGTGCTCCAAATTCCTAGGACACTGAAAGTACTGCTACGATGTTCAAATATGAGTACAAAAAAGCATATTTGAGGTAAATTGTATGACTTTGGGGTAACCCTTTTCTTTCTCTTTATCTCATAAAGATAAGAGTTGGTAACCAGCTTTTAATGAATGTTATGTGCTATTTATGTCATAAAGGTTTACATCACCAACCATGTTTGAATGTAAAATGTTCTGTTATTATGTAACAGTTTGCTTTATGCTTGGTTTTAACTGGGAATGGAATCAGGTGTGTGAGCAGATTCACCATCTAATATGGCTTCAAGATTTTAACTGATTTTCCTCCACACAACACCTTAAAGGGAGGTAATTTTTTACCTTAACTTTTGCGTGTTGGTGTGATTTTATTAATTTCAAGTTACAAATCACTGGAATTATGTTAGTAGTCTAAATAATGAAGGGGGCGGGGAGATCCTGGAGAGAGCACTTAATCACTAATTTGTTGTATGGGTAAACAGAACTCGTAAATTGTACATTGTCTGAACTTATCTGGCATCTCTATTCCTGGTTATATCACTCGTTTTGTAACCCTTTGGCTGAAACCCTGTTAACAGGGTTTACAGAGAGCTCCTGTGCTTATTAGACCATCTGCATTTAGCCTTGTATTGTAAGTGAATGGCTGGCTTTCAGCTCTAAGCGGGTAAGATCCCATGAAGTGAGGAAAACTTAGCTGAGGAGAGCCAAAGGAGAAGAGGGTAAATGTGAGAGAGGGTGTCTGAGCTACTAGGGAACCTCTGTGACTTGTTCTGGCTTCCTGGGGAGCGAGGATGTATGGATGGAGATGAGTAATGAGACCAGCCTGGATTGAACTAGGTACCGAGACTTACATGTGCAAAGGCATCATGCAGATGATTAACAGTGTATATTTTTAGCAAACCTTTGGCAAAATTCCCAAGCAGGCAGGTTCTTCCTGTCCATTCCTCCTTGCACCATCTCCAGCATTCAGTACTTTCTTGTGGTCCCCGTATCATCTCTTCGGCTGGCCTCTCTCAAATATTTTTGTGTTAAACTTCTGTCCCTTTAACATTTGATTCACTGAGGCTGTCTCAGGTTATAAACTTTTTTTTTTTTAACATTTATTTTAAGTGTGTTTTTCCAGGACCCATCCGCTTCAAGTCAAGTAGTCGTTTCAATCCCGTTATGGAGGGCACAGCTCACAGTGGCCCATTGGAGGTTCGAACCGGCAACCTTGGTGTTAAAAGCACCGCGCTCTGACCAACGGAGCTAACGGGCCGCCCCAAGGTTATGAACTCTTGCATTACAAAAGAGAGTCCTTACACCCCTCAGAAAGTATTAAGAGTTGTTCAGCCCCCAAATAATTGGGGATGTGTTTTCTCTGGGTGCCTTTGTAAAGTGCTTTCCACCTACTCCAAACTTCTCTCGTCTGGGCCATGGATTGAGTATCAGTGTTAAGCAGCCCATAGCTGCATGTGTATACACAGCACAGAGCTGCTCCTCTTTGCTCAGGTTTTGCTGAAAATTAGGGGAGGGGCAGAGGGAGAAACTAGGATGATGGCAGCACCGCGAATATTCAAACTGAAACGGTAGAAGCAGCTGTGCTACCCTTACTACCTGTGGTCTTCCAAGAGCCTTTGTGTATTTAGTTGTGGATTCAGTAGTTATAGGCCGGAAATCTGGAAACTATGTTTGGTTTGATTTCTCATACCCTCTATGTCTCTGTATTCTAACAGGGCAGCCCTGTACTGTATCGAAATGTTAATTCTTTGAGAGAACGAATATCCGCCTTCCAGTCGGTTTTTCAGTCCATAAATGAAACGGAGAAAATGACTGACTGCCCTGAGTTCGCAGAGGCAGGGCAAGAGTTGCAGACAACAGGCTTGAGTGAGTAGAAAGAATCAGTCAATTTGGACTTTTGTATTTTAACTCAGACAAGCTTCTGAGATATAAGAAAGATTTAGTTCCACGGGGCAAAAGCAGTCTTTCTGAGCAGACTTGTAGTTTTAAATGGAGCCTAACGTAAAATTTGGGACATCTCACACAAAAACCTAGATTTCTGGTTTCCCTTGAAAAAAACCTGAGAGCAAGCATTCCTCAGCAAGCTTTAACTGTAAAAATGTCAGGTCTGATTAGGTCATTTCATCTTTATAATAAGGCATGTGGCAAATTTTTGAGTGTACAAACCTCGATTTTTACATGATTAGTATTAAATTTGGCAAGGATTTTGTGAATACCAAACACCTAACCACAATATAAACAGATATATCTTATCTTGACATTGTAACAGCCTGCTATATTCTTTACCATAACTTTTAGATTATAATTTTCATTTGGTTATTTCTGTCACCTTTGAGTTTTCCAATCACAAACCATTTCAAACACCCAAATTAGACACATCTTGGCCTTTCCCACATATCGTAATCATATCTCTGGTGCTCTGCACCCCATGTAAGCTAGCACATGATATTGTTTTGGCTTCTTGACCCATCTTCAAGTACATTTCAGCACCTTGCATTGCAGTGTGCTGCTACTCAAGACAAATCTAATTCATCTGCTTCTGTGAGTGAATGACCCACTCTGATGTACTTACTTATTTGTATTTGTAGTTTGTAACTTACCTGTTTTTCAATTTTACCTGGGTTTTATAATATTTTAATAACATAATTATTATAATTCTGCAGACAATAAAGTTCTTTTTCGTACCTAAGAAGAACTAGGGCACAATGTGGCTGTATTTTTCATACACGATCAAAGCAGAACCAATATTAGAACATAACCACATCCTTTAAAATGTTCAAAAGAATGTTTCCATGTAAATTTAAAAATAGAATGAGATACTGTATCACCAATGCAAATGTATTTTAACGTATTTTTTAATTCTAATTAAATTTTTATTATCTTTTTAGTAGTTATATTCTTTTGTCTTCTCATTAGATTTTCTCTTTTGAATTAAAAATTGTACTAGATTTTTCTTTTCATTGCTAAAGTCTTTAGACTCAAACATTAAATTTTAGTAAAATTGTGATGATGTACAAAATTGTAAAATGGTATTGTGAAAGAAAATATTTATGCCTGTGTTGTTTTCACTTTGTTTTGTGTCTATAGCCAAAAAGGAATGTCACAGTGAATGTCAACAGTCTGAGTTCCCTGAACAGTTATCCAAACGTCAGAGAATATCTTTCCGGGCCAACTCTGACGAAAATCCAGCTGATGCAGTTGATCTCCAGATACTCAATGTTGCTACTCCTCCCAATACAGACAGAACATGTGCTCTTGAAACTTCTCTTGCAGATCTTCCTGAGGTAATTCACTTACTAGAAACAAAGGAAAATGCAGCTTTGGTTTCCTGGCGAGGCAGTTTTAAGACTGTCAAGCTCTTATTTTCAGTCACAGTACCTTGCGCCTCTATATTGTAGCTGGGTTTTAAATTGTGCGTGCGCGTGCGTGTATTTCCTATTTGTTAATTTTTGTCGTTGGTGGTTAGCTTATTGGTTATTAGACAGTTTTGATTAATAAGTTGCTTTTGATTTTGAAAAAGGCTTCATGAAAAGATTAAGCGCTGTGGTTTTCTGCTTGCAAGGTATCGTTTTAGGATTGTGACACAGAAAGTCACAATCCTGTCCTGGAGCAGCTCGTTGTCTGCCAACGGAGGCAGACATATGAGCGTATTATTTACACATAACTGGTGAATTAGATGAAGATTCTGTATGGCTGTACTCCTCAGGTCTGGGGCTCGCATTTCAGCCTTGCTTGCCCTCATTGGTTTAATACTGCCTAGGAAGCGGGTACTAGTTAACAATGCTCCTTTGCTCTGCTCACTTCTTTCAAGTAACTGTAGAGATTTTTGTTGCTGATAACTCTAAAGCCTGTCAAGATTATTAAAAGATCAAAATGAATTACATGATACTATTGAAGATCCTTGATGTTCACTCAAAGGTAAACGGAGCTGGTTCTCTCGTGACTGGCTCTTCTTGCTTCATACTGTTTGGTTTGATACAGCAGGTTCCCATTTCTTTAGTGAGCGGAGACACCCATTGCCATTAGAGTTGAAACTTTTTTTCCAAACCTTCTGTCCTATTGGTTCAGTACGTGTCCTAATGATCTTATTTGGACTGGTATGAATGTTTGATAGTTATTAAAGATTCCCAGGATCCAGTAGGTTTCATTAGTATCTCAGAGTCACTTACAATCTCTGCTCCCTTTATTTTAGTTGATATGAAATCATCATCTGACAGAGCCAATAATAATTGTTTCTTATCAGAACTTGGTTTCGACATATACTAATAAGAGTATGTTTTCTATTCTAGCCATTAATGGTTTTCCTATCCTAGCTATTAATATCTTTGTTGTTCAATTAGTAATTATTTAATGTTTTGTTATTTTGACAATTTCTTCTTTTAATGAATGCAGTTAACGTAGTTTCTAGCCATCAAACAATAAGGCAACAAAAATGTATCCTATAAACTTTCCCTAGGGAACTGAAAATTGGTAGGATATTTAGGATGCAGTTAGAATGATATTCTGCTTTTAGTTAGATTCCCGTATACTTCCGTAACAACTCGATAATGAATGTGATTGCTCGATTGATTGATGATGGGTTTAACATCAGATTTCCAGGTAATCTGTAAAGCTTACTCAGATCTTTATAAAGATATAAGTAATAATGTGTAATATTTCTTTACTCTAAATTATTTTTTTCCCCAAGAAATCTTCTGAGTCTGGTTTAACGCAGTCTGGATGTATAGTTGAAGAATCTGTTCCACTTTCAGACCTCACAGAGGCTTCAAGTGGTAAGTATTCAATTTTTTCTAATACATGTGGCAGTTCATCCATTGAAACTTTTGTTTAGTAGGCATTTATGGTTGGTGTACTTATATTCTGAAATAAGGGGAAACTGAAATAGTTCCCTACATTTTAGTAGCTCATGGTCTACTAGAAATGTTTCAGAACTCTTTCTTTTTTTTAAGGAGGGCGCAGCTCAAAATGGCCCACGTGGGAAACAAACCGGTTACTGTGGTGTTATTAGCACCACGCTCTAACCAACTGAGCTAACAGGCCACCCCTAGAATTCTTGTTATGTGGGAGATGACATTATAGTCTTTGAACTGCTACCAATAAGCATTAGTGAAATTTCCAAGTTGATAGAATGTATTATAAAGAATAGGATCTCTGAACATATTAACAAGTATTTAGCTAGAGAAAATACTACATTTGATTTTTTTGGTTTTTAAGTGTGTGAAAAGGGACAAACATTCAAAACTTATTTAACCTTTCCCTGAGTCAGTAGGCTTGTATTGAATGAAAGTTGCAAGTGAGGTATAGGGTTTACTTTCAACCTACCTGTGTCTATTGTTCAAGAAAAACTCTTGTAGACTTAGAGGTGGGTCTTTTTTTTTTTTTAATCCATCTAATATTCTCTGTCTTTTAATTGAAGTATTTGGCTCATCAGTCTTTCAAGTCATTATTAATATGATTTGATTTAAATCTATCATTTTATCATACGTTTTCTGTTCTCTTTGGTTGGGTTGTTTTTTTGTTTGTTTTCTCCCACCGTGTTTCCCTCTTCTTGTCTTATTTGGGTTTAATTGAAATTTCTTTTCTAAGAAATCCATTTTTCCATTACCTTTTAAACTATACGTCATTGCATCTTTGTATCTTTAAATAAATATTCCAGGAATTGCAACACATCGTTAAATTTTCACAGCCTGCAATGTATCTCAAATGTCTAACCACTTCTCATCGCCTAACTGCCATCACCGTGATCCAGGCTACCACCTCCTCTTGCCTGGATTGTTTTCTAAGTGAGTTCCTTCTTTCGACCCTCGTCCCACCCTTTCCTTTGAGTCTTCTACAATGTGGACCGGGTGGGCCTTTTAAAATGCGAGTCACACTGTCATTCGTCTTAAAATTTTTCTTTGTCTTCCTAAAATACTTAGAAGAGTATCCAGTACCCCTCCTACTAGGCCTCACCTGACCGAGTCCTTAGCCTTCTCTCTGAGCTCACATCTTAGCTCTTGTTCATTCTGTCCTAGTCACACACTGACCTTACCCTCCTGGTAATAGGCCAGGTGCATTCCTATCTCAGGTTTTTGCACTTGGCTTTGTGCGTGTAATGTTCTCCCCTAGATATGTGCACAGCTCACTTCCTCGCTTTACTCAGGGGCCTGCTCAGGAAGCTGTCCCTGAACACCCCAAACCAGCAACACTCCCCTCACATCTTGTTGTACCCTGTCCCTGTATCCCTACATCGTTTTCCTTCATGGCATGTATTACTACTTGTTGTTCCGTATACATTGCTTTAACTTTTTATTTTGAGATGACTGTAGATTCATATACATTTGTAAGAAATCGTCTGAAGAGATCCTGTATATCCTTCCTCCAGGATCCCCCAGCAGCCACATCTTGCATAGTTATAACTGTGTCACAACCAGGAAGTTGACACTGATACAATCTACTGACTTATTTTTGTTTCAGAGTTCACCCGCTTTGCATGCACTCACTTCTGTGTGTATTCAGTTTCATGTCGTTTTATCACATGTGTAAAATTGTGACCACACTGCAGTCAAGCTATAGAACAGTTCCCATCACAGCGATCCCTCATGCTATACTTTCACAGGCACAGCTACCTCCCTCCGGCCACCCCTCCCACTTATATTTTATATCATCCGATTGTCCTCTGAAGTTATGGGGGCTTTGCATGTTTTGTTCATTGTATCTCTACAAGAGGGCCTGTCACATCATAAGAACCCAATATATAGGTATTTGTTGAATGCCAGTAATGAAGCTGTGCTCTCTTATCAGAAAGAATTTGCGGGGGGAGCCTTGCCTTGTTTTGGGGACACATACGGTTATGTTAATTTTTTGATTTGATAATCTCTCTCCTCAATATTTCGTCCTCTCCCTCCCCTCACCCTCACATAGTGAAATGCATCTGACTCCAGTAGTAAAATTGGTCATTATTCATTGTTTGTCTCAGGTTAGTTTTCTGGTGCAAGTTATAGGTGTCATGAGAAGAGGCAAACTAACAATTAATAGCTGATGTATGGATACCTGCTTAGATTTCCATGGGAGCCCAAACTCCTTATTGCCTTTACCCTCAGTAGGTAGATTTGAATTAAAAACTGGGACCAGTGCCATTTGTCTTCTTTTTATGTTTCCATATGAGATCCCAGATGTTATTCCGTAAGCAGGATATATTGGGGTTAACTTTCTTCATCGTGTGTTCTTCCCTTTGTAAATATGCAATATTTGGGGAGTAGAACAGACTGATTCAGTTGTCTTCATCTCTCATGTTTACATGTTTGCCTTGAAGGAATGGAGGCTGCTGACTGTGTAGAGGGCAAAGGCCCAGCTGATGCTGTTTCACTGGACAAACTTCCAGAAGCAAGCACAGGCACGGCTCCTGCAGTCGGGTCCCTGGGTAATCCACTGTGCGAGAGGGACATTCCGTCCTCTGAGACGTCCTTACTTCGTTCTGTGCTGAAGAAACCCTCTGGTAAACTGTGCCTAGAAAGTCTGCAGGTAAGTGTAAAGCTACATTCCCTAAAGCAGACCGACTACAAATTCATTTTAGTTCAGAGCAATTCCTCTGAAATGTTAAATGTCTTACTGATTTCAAAGGAAATGCCTTACCCTCATTTTCCCCCTCCTGTTTTCACTTAGAGCACTGTGCAGTTTCTTTCTTCCTGTCTTTCTTCTTTTTTCTTAACTTTTTAACTCAAGATATAATACAGTATGTAGAATTTAATATAGATAGACTATAATTGTAAGAGTTTCATAGTTCTTAATGTGTGAGTCTGTTAGTTATTTCCACCCAAAATCTTTGGTCTCAGAGATACCTCTTTTGCAGGCACTCATCTTTCCCTAAGCTCCTAGCTAACAAAAGAAAAGAGTAGGAAGTAGCTGGCATTTATTGAGTACTTTCTGTGGACTTCTGACATGTATCATGTACGAGCAGCAGTAATG
Organism: Rhinolophus hipposideros; assembly: GCF_964194185.1. Classification (NCBI taxonomy): domain Eukaryota; kingdom Metazoa; phylum Chordata; class Mammalia; order Chiroptera; family Rhinolophidae; genus Rhinolophus; species Rhinolophus hipposideros. The sequence continues at coordinate 41,417,732 of NC_138062.1, read as the reverse complement.
GTCTAAGACAGGTCTTAGCCCCATTTTATATAAATTGAGGTTTGAAGTTAAATGAACCAAGATAAATCCGATGTTAAAATCCCAGAAAGGCTATAAATGCTATGAAGTGTTGAGACGATAGGCTCCGGTGTCAAAGTGCCAGGTTTCCAATCCTGATTGAGGTTTAAGAGCTGGGCAAATCAGTTAACGGTTTTTAATCCTGGGTTTCTTATCTGTAAAAGGACAATATTAGTAGCTACTTTACAGGGTAATTGGAGCATTAAGTGGGATGATGATTTGAAATTAGCACTAGTGCCTGGCAAATGAAAAGTGCATTTTTTAAAAAATCCTTAGGCATTTTCACATACAGCTATACCTACAAATCTGTTTCTAAAGCTAAAACGAACTCGACTACTTTCTACTACATGGATATGTGTTCAATTGTTATTTAAAATATTTTAACAATTTGTCTGGTCAAAGAGCTGATCTGGGTCTTTATACAGCACAGCTCATTCACATCTTCTGTTTATCTTCTCCTCAAGGAGACTTAGCATCTTAATGAGTCGTATAACTTTTATTGGTTACCAGTATTACATAGCTAACATCAAGTCCTACAACTAAGATCATATGAAGACTTTGACAGCTGATGATCTTTTTTTACTAAGCTGCCCAAAGTTTGGAGGTGTCTACAGTTGGAGTTTTATAAGTTCACTGATTTCACAAATATTGATACAGGCATTTTCCTGGTCAGGAAATTGAAGATGACTCGAGAGAGAGTTGATTAAGGAGGTTTGTTTGGGGCAGGACCATTTGTTAGAGATGGCACTGCTCTTGGAATGGGTGCCCTGGAGAAAAAGAGTAGGTCTAGAGATGAAGGACAGACAGGTCAGGGGTTAGGGTGAGGCTGGACAAGCAGATGATGCTTTGGAGGTGGGGTCATCCAGCACCCATCGGTGGTACTGCTCTGCTCCCACGGCCCTGCGTTAGACCTTCCCCGTCTTGTTCAGAGTTTACATTGTCCAGTCTTCACCAACTTGCCTACTCTATAATCTTCTTTTGGAGAAGCACCAAGGAACAAGTACTACCTTCTTTCCTTACTTCTAACCCAAGAGTATAGTAATGTAGACCAGAGACTTATACACTTACAAAAGGTGTGGTTCTGAGGGTTAAAAGACAAAACACCCTGTGATACCATTTACCTATTTGTTTTTTTCTTGTTTTGGTTTAATTCTTATACCTTAGACCATTTATGTAGTCTACCTCACCTGACACCATCTAGATGTCATTCTGGCCACTCACAGTTTCCGTAACTTCATTTGCTAGATCAAAATGAAGGAATAAATTTAGCCCGCCTTATGGATTTCTGTTCTTTAATTTGGGCCTAAAATACTATTTACTAAAGTAATATCCAGGAAACCCAGTTTTTTTTTTCCTTTGTAGCTAATACCATGGTGTTTTAGCTAGAAGAACAATTATGAAAGTGAAGGTAATCTGCAATATTGTAGTCTCTACCCTTGGCGGCAAAAAGTTCAAATTTGTCATTCTTAATGATTCTGTGTGTGTTTATGTATATGTAAAATTCACTGATGTTTTTTTTGTTTAGGAACACTGTGACAACCTCCGTGATAATGGGACTCAACCGAGCTTAATCTCAAATCTTGCAAACTGTTGCATAGAACAAAAAGCAGGTTAGAAATTCATTTGTATTTTGAGGCCTGAGGATCTCACTGTCTTATTATAAAAGAACCTCATACAGTATGTGGTATTTTCAACGATCTATTAATGCCTTGATGCTTGGGAAATTACATGGGAATAAAGAACAGCTGGGAGGGATGGAATCTCTTGGGAGGGTTTCAGAATTGGTCTATCCATTTTTCTTAATGGTGAAACTTGTAAAGGAAATTGCTATTCCAATTTTGCAGACTTCTGAGATGCTCATGCAAAATTTACATTAAAATCTATTACCATATTTTGATGAGAAAAACTGCTTATCTTTTTTCATTTTGAATTTTTTTTCTACAAACTTTATGCAAATCTAATGTTAAAAGATTGTAGGGTGTGCCTTTGGATAAGAAATTGAGCTCAATTTTTACAACTATTTCTATTTATTAAATCCAGAAGGTCAAGAAAATTATAAAGTGCCGGCCTTTCTAAATACGAGGAAGAGGAAGAGAGTTACTTTTGGAGAGGACCTAAGCCCTGAAGTATTTGATGAATCTTTGCCAGCAAATACTCCATTGCGTAAAGGAGAAACACCTGTTCGCAGAAAGGATTTGAGTAGTATCGATCCTCTGATACTTGAACAGTCACCAGTTCCTGAGCCATTATCTCAACCAAATTTTGATGACAAGGGGGAGAATCTTGTAAGTGAAAAATGTGGAACAAACTTGTTTATATTTTAATCAGATCTCACCTATTTTGTGTGAGCAATAATTGTGCTTTGAAATCATGAAATGGACCAAATGATTTGTCTTGTTATAAAATAATGCATTTTCTAGGTAGGTTATTACCATTTTGTTTTGTTTTGTTTTTCTTATTAAAAACAATATTTCCATGACTCCTCGTATATAGCATATTTCATGGAGCTTACATAGCGAAGTACGCACCAGTTTGAACTCGCTGCACTATAAATGGTTTTATTTTGCCATACCTTTTTAAATCCTAGGTATTTACCATACTCATTTGAAACAGCTTAGTAGAAGAAAAGGGTAACTTGAGCATTTTTAGTTTATTCATCAGGTTTGTACATTTTTCACGTTTATAGGTCATTTGAATTTATTTTCTTGAGAACTACCTGTTAATCTTCCATATGTGTTTTTTTATACTGGGATCGTCATTCATTCCCTCTCTTGCTATACTTTGACATAAGAGTATTTCACTTTCAGCCGGGATGGATTAATAGGGACCTAATTTATACTCCCATGAGAAACAACTGATAAACTAGAGAAAATAGCCGGCACAGTGGTTCTTAGATGCTGAACATCGGGCAGCACAGGACAGTAATCGCTGAGAGAGGAGTAACAAATGACATGAGCCTACGAGAGCCCCCACTCACTGCCTGGGCTGAATTTCCAGGCTGCAGTACCAGAGGGGTTACCTCAGTGGAGCTTGGCAGTCTTCAGGAGTTGAGAAGGTGGAGTTGGGGTCTGGAAAAGTGAAGGAGGTGGCAGTTCACAGGGCTAAGTACCAGAGAGGAGAGAGCTGCAAGGTGTGCTCTGGAGCTCTACGGAAGGTCCTGCTTGGGTCTGCAGCTCAACTCTGGTTAACAGATGCTTGTGAGTAAACTGCCCAAGGCCAGGGAAAGAACTACCCAAATGGAGCAGAGGGAACAATCCCTAGAGCTCACACAGGGACCTACCGGAATAGTCTTCCCACCAACATGGAAGGTAGAAAATCCTTGTAATTCAAGGAGGCACTGGGTACTTAGGAGACTGTTGCCCCCTTAGTGGAGCAGAATTAGACTAAAGAGCCTAACACCGCTTAAAAGCAAGCCTTGAAATAATCCAACTTGTATCCAGGTACTTAACTACATTGCATAACAAAGCTCAAGAAGAACAAAACCAGTACCAAAGGACGTTAAATTATTCAAAATGTCTGACATTCAATTTAAAACCATCAATAGATCTGTCGTAAAGGACGCTCCATAAGGAGGAGAGAAGATTAGGGAAATTGCAGATGTAGCAGTAGAAATTACTGTCAGTGAAACACAGATAACAAAAGACTGGACAAGAACGAGCAGACAATCTGTAAACGGACCACTTTAGGTGGCATAATATATATGTAATTGGAGTCCCTGAAGGAGAGGAGAGACAGAAGGAACAGAAAAAAACATTTGAAAAATAATGGCTGAAGAAGTCCCCAATTTGATAAAATTATAAATCTATAAATTCTAATGTTGAACAAATTTCCAGCACCACAGACATAAAGAAAAGTACACCAAAACACATTGCTTAAAAATCAGTTGCAAATTGCCTAAAAGGAGCTGGAGAAAACAGACACGACATAATGAAGAACAAATAGAAGAGTGCAGCAACATCTTTTAAAGATGTATTTAAGAGTTTTTGTGTGTGTGCTAAATATATACGAAAGCTGGAAAATTTTATTGCTATACAAGATTAGCGTTAAAGGAAATGTTAAAGGAAATCCTTTAGTCAAAAGGAAAATGGTTCCAGATGGAAATCTGCATCTAACAAAGGAATGAAGAGCCCTGAAAATGCTAAATATGTGGGAAAATATAACAAGAGTCTTTGTCTTGTTATGAATCACCATAAAAAATAATTTTTCAAAGCGGGAGTAACAACGTCTTGTTTGGTTTGCGACCTGGGTAAATAGAATATACAATAAAAATACCATGGTATAAAGGCTGGGAGGGTTTCTTAGGTTATACACAAAGTGGTGTAAGTTAAAGATGTATACTACAAGCCATAAACAACAAAAACACCTTAAAACAACAAAAATGTATGGAATGCAGCTAAAGCAGTGCTTAGAGGGAAATTTTTCAACATTAAAGCCTGTATTTAAAAATAAAAAATGCCTTGGGGCGGCCGGTTAGCTCAGTTGGTTAGAGCGCAGTGCTTATAACACCAAGGTCACCAGTTTGATTCCCACAGGGGTTGTGCCCTCCACAACTAGTTGTGCCTTCCACAACTAGATTGAAAACAATGCCTTGACTTGGAGCTGATGGATCCTGGAAAAACACACTGTTCCCCAATAGTCCCCAATAAAAAAAATTGTTTTAAATAAAAAATAAGAGATGTCTCAAATTAATCTCAACTTCCACTTTAAGAGACTAGAGAAAGAAAAGCAAGTTAAAACAAAGTAAGCAAAGAAGGGAAATAATAAAGACAAATGCAGAAATCAATGGAATAGAAAACAAAAACCACAGAGAAAAATCACTGAAATCGAAACATTGTGACTTAAAAAAATGTTAATAAACTTGTAATCAGACTATTCATGAAAAAAGACTACTCAAGTTACCAATATAAGGAATGTGAGGGTGATGTAACTATATTCTAACATACTAAAAGAATAATAAGAGATTATGAAAAACTTTATGCCAATAAATTCAACAACTTTGATGAACTAGACACATTCCTTGAAAGACATGAACTTCCAAATCTCACTCAAGAAGAAATAGATTATGCCGATAGCCCTATATCAACTAGAGAAATTTAAGTCATAGTTAAACCTTCCCACAGGAAAACTGCATCTCCAGATTACTAATGAATTTTACGAAATATTTAAGGAAGATCTTATACTAATAATTCTATATACACTTTTCCAAACAAATTGAGAAGGTGGGAATACTTCCCGATTCATTAATGTCACCATTAACCTGATAACATAATCAGACGTTATAAGAAAAGAAAAAATATCCTCGTGAACATAAGGCTCTATAAAAAGAATGTCATGCCCAAGTGAAGTTTAGCTTAGGAGGTTTAATATTTGAAAAACAATCTCTTAATTCACCATATTATCAGACTTAAGAAAAACTATATGATCATCTCAGTAGATGCAGAAAAAGCATTTGACAATAGCTAGGATTCATTTGTGATAAAAAAAAAAACAAAAACTGAGCAAACTGGTGACAAAAAGATTTTCTTTAACCTGAAAATTTTTATTTATGAAAAACCAACAGCTATCATCATGGCAACTACATGGGAAAGAAAAGATTTGACATCTGCATTTATATTTCCATTTTACCCTGAAGTTTCCCTGAATAAATATTATAATGTTAGGTTGTATTTATTAATGGATTATCTTATATACTTTTAGAGGAATTAGGGCATGGGATTTTAAATAAACCAAAAAGTAACTTATTAGTGAATCATTATGGCTACTTTGTGGTTATTAGGTTGATGCAAAAGTAATTGCAGTTTTTGCAATTATTTTTAACCTTTTAAACTGCAATTACTTTTGCATCAACTTAATAGTAAACATGGTTTCATTAAAGGTGATTGATAAATATTTTTTTTTAATATTTTCATATCCGATATTTTTATTTTACCTTGACCTTTTCTTTTTTAATCACTTACTGTTTCCCATCCTTATGCTCATTACAATTCTACCCACAAATATAAGTCCTTATTATTTTGTGCACATTATTCATATGTCCACTGAATTTAAAGATGTCTAATTTTTCTACTTTTTTTCTTTCTTTGTTTAGGAAAATATAGAACCTCTTCAGGTATCATTTGCTGTTCTGAGTCCTCTTAGTAAGTCTACAATCTCTGAGACTCTTCCAGGTAGTAATTTTTGTTTCTCTTACAATCATAAATGTCATTAGCAATATGTGTATGTAACTAAGCTCTATTTTCTTTTTAAAATTTTATTATTTTGGTAATGCATACTTGGTTCAAAAATACCAAATACCATGTTTCCCTGAAAATAAGACCTAGCCGGACCATCAGCTCTAATGCGTCTTTTGGAGCAAAAATTAATATAAGACCCAGTCTTATATTATGTTAGATAAGACCCGGTTTTATATTAAATTTTGCTCCAAAAGACGCATTAGAACTGATGGTCCGGCTAGGTCTTGTTTTCGGGGAAACATGGTAGTATAGGAAACCTTAGAAGTTAGAAGAAGTCTCTTATTCATTTCCATTCCAAGTCCCACACTTCATAATCGATTACCCACATTTAGCTTCCTTATATGGAAGCTCCAGTTTGCACAGTTGAAATGTTAAGGATCATAAGGGTCATTCTTAAATATCCAGTGTTGTTCATTCACATCACAATGGCATCTTGGGCACATGTACTTTCCAAGGTGTCTGACTTTTTTGTGATCATCACAAAACAACAAAGATCTCTGCACTTTCCTGACAAACTAGTACTTGGCTAGCAAATGTCATGGGAAAAACACGTAGGATGGGAACCATTATTCATGTCTCTTCCCTGGTCGAAGTCCTTTAATGGCTTCTCGTTGGCTGTGGAACACAAACCAAACTCATTAGCACAGCATCGAAGACGTGCAATGTTAAGTTAGATCTAAAATTTGAAGGATAGTCAAACAGGTTCCAAAGCCTATACTCTTTAATGCATTGTACTGCCTTTCATTTATACCATTGAAAGTGATCAGATTAAAAATTTCTTGAACTCTGTAAAATAGTTTTTCATAATCATCTTAATGCCTTTTATTGCAATTTCATGGTATAAAATGTAGCTTGGAATAAATGAGTGAAAATACAGGTATACTTATTGTAATACGATTTAATCTGTTATCTTAGTAAGGTAATATGTTCTACAGTCTCCATGGAAAGTGGTGAAAGTTTCAGGGTATTTAGTAAACTTAAAGTTTTTAAAAAATTAATGTGAATTTTAAATTGTATTTCTCTTGGTAATTAATTATGTTTAGATATGATACTAAAAGCAAAAGTGGGTATCCAAAAGAGTATGCAGTGTATCTGAAAGATGGCTTACAACTTTTTGTTAGCTACCCTAATTTTGCTTGTGTCTTGCTTATCAGGCACAGATACCTGTAGCTCTTCAAACAATCACGAGAAAATAACCTGTAAAGGTGGTCGAATAACACGGACCTCCAGCAGAAGACGTGTAAGTGTTTGTACTTGGCACAATGTATTTTTAAATCTTGCAATATATTTTTTTTCTTTTTGCATGACCAAATGACTATGGGTAAAATCATGGCTTGATCAATGTCATTAAGAGCTAATACCTTATCCCATCACTTATGTATGTAACTCAAGGTAATGATGTCTTCCTGATTTGGTTTTAATTAATTCTGTGAGAAGAAAAATCCAATAAAACAAAAATGCTTTCAGAGTTTGTGTCCATGTGGAAAGTAATCTGTTTAAAAAGCTTCTTGAGATCTGTGTGGTTTTATGATTTTTTATTGAGATACAAAGTGGAAAAGAGTAGTATGTAATTAGCAGAGCTAGGAAATGGCATAAATATAATATTTTTAAAAATTATACTTTAACACAGTGTTTCTACTGTTTTCGGTATAAGCATAATTTTCATTGAATGCATGTCTTTTGCTATTTTATTAAATTAGATAAAATAGGATTTTTGCCTATGGCATCATAGTGTATAAACATGTAGTATACTGTTACAAGATTTTTAGCTAATGTTGTATGATAAACCCAGAATTTAAACTTAGATAATCTAATATTTCATTATTTTTTTTCTCTCCATAGCCCAACAGCAGTTAGGTGCTAACTTGTAGATGCTCATTAAATGTTTTGATGAATAAATCAGCTATTCTTAAGGTTTTTCATTCTTCCTTAAAATAATTGGGCAGAATGCATATGCTTTTGGGTCTATGTTTGATAAATCCAAAATTAGTTGTTACTGTTTCCTCCGTTTGAGGTTAAGTTGGGTAAAATACTTCTAATGGTATTTATGACTTAAGAGGAAATGGGATATAAGAATGGTAGAAGCAGCATGGGAAGGAAAATAAATGTGAGAAAACACACATTAAAATGTAACTGTGTTTTATGGTATTCCCATTTAAAATTTTCTATATAGCAATCAATCGGTTTTGCGGAAGAGAGTGTTTGCAGCTTACTTAATACAGAAGCTCAGCCTTGTAAAGAAAAGAAAATTAAGAGGAGGAAATCTCAAGAAAGCAAGCACACAGACAAAGTACTTCCTAAAAAGAATCAGGTAAGTGTGTGTGTAAAGATAAAGAGTAGAAGTGGTGCATTTCTTTATTGTGTGGTTAGAAAAACATGGAAACAAAGTTTTTTCCAGTTAACATTGGACCAAGAGTATTAAAGTCTTCTTATCATACAATAGAAAGAGCCATAAGAGGCTATATATTCCACTCTCTTAATTACCTGAGGGCCATTTTTGCATTTTCTTTATTGTGTTCAGTAAATCCAGCACAGTAAATCTGCGCTCAAATATTAAACTGATTCTTATCCTTGAGTCTAATCTAACTTCACCCTGTTTGGGGACTCCTCTAATTTCCTAGGCAGGGATGAGGGCACCATCTTCCACTTGTGTGACCTTGCTTCTGCCAATTGCTGGATCACTTCCCCATATTTACAGAAGAATTTAGAAACTAGCTCTCAGTCTTCCTCAATGCACTAAGGCCTGTCCCGGCTCAGATGATTTCATAGGTCTCTTAATGGATAGCCGATCTAGCACCGTGACCCACTTCCTGGTGCATTTCTTTTCAATTATCTGGACCTTCCTCTGCCATACCCACAGCTTGTTGGTACTACCTAAGCCCATCCCACTTTTAATAACACACATTTATATGTCCCATTCTGTGACCCAGCCTCCTATCCATCCAGTACTTTCACTCCCTCACCCGTGTGTCTCCGCTGTACTAATAATCTTCTGGCCCTCTGCTTACCTTCAAGCTTTCAGATATCCCTAATTTCCTGTGTTTCCTCATTTATCCTAATAAGTCACGTGAGCTGTTTTCAGCCACTCTTGTCCGTAATCTCAGTTCTTCATCCCTTTTATTCCACTCCAACACTGGACTTATCTAACCATGATCCCCTCTCCCATCTAACATCACTACTGGAGAGACTCAAACAGGTGCTCCTACAGGTCCATTGTTCTACATATTATCTGACATATGGTCTCATTCTCCACCACTTTGCCACTTTACCTTATTCTTCCAAGGTATTTAGTAACTTAGTGACCAAAATCCAGTGCATCCTGTGAGGTCTTGTTCTCACCATCTCAGCCACACTTGACCTCACTGGCAACACTTCTTTGTAGTCTCTGTCAAAGGTTTATTTTCTTCAACCCGTCCTTACATGCTTGTATTACCCAGAGTTCTCTTTGCCCTTCCAAATTGTATATTTTCTGGGTGATTTCATATGCAGCATGCTTGATGACTCCCAAATCCTTCTGATCTATAAACGTGTGTACAACTGCCTTCTAGAGAGCTCTTCTTAAACCATCCTACAAACACCTAGTAAAAAAGTCAACATTTCCAAAATGGAATTCTTCAATCTCACCCCAACATACACCCACCCAGAACAGCCAGTAAACTTTTCTGCTTCTTAAAAACTGTTTTAAACATGGCACAAACACTCCTAAGTCAGCAAAGCCAGAAGAAACTGGATGTTTTCTGGTTCAGTCCCTTTTTTTAGATCATGTACTCCTTTGCTGAAAAAAATACATGTAAGTTCAAAAATATGCATACATTTATTTAATTGCATTAGAAATTGCTTTCCCTCATACCTATACCTATTTCTTCACATAAAATCAATAGTCAGAAAGTTCAAGATGGGTTGAGCATTGTCTTTCTCCAATCAGTCCCAGGACCCCACTAAATCAAAGTAATTGATGTAATAGGAAGCTTAGAATAGCAGTGTGAAGAGGAAAGAAATGAAGAGTATTAAGCAATAGATGACAGCCTTCAGCGAATTTCTGAAAGACAAAGTAGATGGGTGCATATTGACAGATAAATGAGATGGAAAGATTTGCAGCTCAGAATGTGCTAGGAGGGAGCTAGAGAGGCTCTGGGAGCCAGCCTGCTGATGGGGATCCCCAGAGACTGGGCCCAGGACTGGTAAGTACAGTGGATGTTGAGAGTGAGAAGTGGTAATGAGAAACAGATTAATGGCAGTCCTGTATATGGAACTGTTTGCACCAGTTGGCACCCCAGCCCCCTCTCCCACCCTAATGCCCAGAAGAGATGTTATCATCTAGGTTAAAGCCTTCATTCTGGTATTTGGAAAGTCCCACAATCTTAACTGCCAGCTCTTGCCCTGAAGCAGAGCCTACAATTGATGCTCCCCATTCTCCCTGTCCCACACAGAGTTCCTAGTGGAATTGTCACACAGGAAAGAGACTGAGCTGGAAAGCAGAGGACATTCATACCAATTTCCAATCTTAAGTAAGAATCAGACAACTGAGTAGAACCAAGAGCATAAAAGACCAATATTAAAAGGTTGAAAAACTGATCCCAGAGAGAAATGTTATTCGGGGAATAGAAGGAAACTTTATAAAAAAATAAACATTCTGATATAGTCAGATTTAAGAAAGTATGCATAAAACTAAGAAGGGGATGCTATTAAAAAGAAGCAGAGATAAAAATATTTGCAAAAACACAAAATTTAGTAGTTGGACTAGAAAATGAAATTAAGGAAAGTCTCCTAGAGAGTAGAGCAAAACAAAGACAGACTAGTAATAAGAGACTTGGAAGACCAATCTAGGAGATTTCATAGGAATCTCAGAACAAGAAAACAGAATGGAAGAAATTGTCAAAATAAGAGGATTTCTCAGAACTGAAGAAAGGAGGCTTCAAGTTAAGAGAGTCTACTGAATGCCTCGTACAATGAAAAAAGGTCAGGCCTTGGACATGTCCGTGTGAAATTGAACAATTAAGGATAAGGAGCAGAGTGGACTTCAACTACCAGGAAACAATTATCAGTGGTATCGAGTTGAACAGCAGTCTGAATGCTGAAAGATAATTCAACAGGACATTTAAAGCTTTCAAAGAAACTATTTCAGCCCAATATTCTACATGCAGCCAAATTTAATTAAGTGTGAAAGAAGAAAATAAGGATATTCAGACATTTCAAGGACTCTGAAAAGTTTTTCTTTGGTTAGTACTGGAGGAGAGACTCAAGCAAAATGAGGAAGGAAGCTTGAGAATTCAGGACTCAGTGGATCTAAAACAGGAGAGCAATGCCAGGGAAATCTCTGGTTATAGCTGTTCAGCCAGCCTGGAAGATCAACCAATCCAAATGTGAGCAAAAGGAAAGGGTGTTCCTTTCTGGTGGGAAAAACAGAAAGATGTATGATTAGGAAAATGGAAGGTGTGCCATATAAGAAGAAAAAGAAAGGTAATTATATATCATTTCAAATAAAAGTCTATATACAAAAGTTTTGGACCCAACCTGTGTGATTTCAAGCAATAATGGAGTCTAAGGAAAAGTGTGTTTTATAGTGCTAGGAATCCTCCACAAGGGGGCGGCAGAGGAAAGGAAAACAGTATGAGGTCTCATTGACAACAATGAAAAATGCTTACACAGTCATGATGATGTAAATGCTATTTTCAACTAAGGGCAAAGCTTTAACAACTTGATTGTTGTGTAAGACGATCTAAATGTAGCTAATGGCAGAAGGTGAAAAGTGGGTAGAAAAGATGGAGGCGAGGATATTAACACTAAAGGTATAGTGGTTAAAGAGTACAGGCTCTAGAGCCAGATAACCTGGGTTCTAAATCCTGGCTGACCCCCTTCCCAGCATTGGCATGGTAGGCAAGAGTCTTGATTTCTCTGTTGGTTTTAAACTGGAGGTAGTAATGTTACTTATTTTATAAGCTTATTGTGAATACTAAATGTATTAACAATGCCTGGCCATAACAAACACTATGGCTGTTATTACAATTATCATCTTACAAATTAGGGGTTCGAAATATATTTTAAAAGTTGGTGCAAAGAAATAGAAGTATAAATTCACAGGTAACCAGTGAAGAAACCAAAACTAACACAGGGAAGAGGTAGGTTTAGTTTAAGCGAGGAGCAGCCTCATCTTTCGTGGCAGGAATCAGTGGAGATCTGCTCTGTACTGTGTGCTTGAAATGTTCTAAAAGAGTACATCTGAGGTGTTCTCACTACACACACACACGCACACATACACACACACGGTAACTGGGGTGATGGATGTGTTCCCTTACTTCGTTGTGATAATCATTTTATAATGTATGTTAAACCATCATGTTTTACACCATTAAAAAAAATCACATTGTACAGCCTAAATATATACAGTATTTATTTCTCTATCATACCTCAGCAGAACTGGAAAAATTTTGAAAATAAATAAAATTGCTAACTTGGGAGTGGCTTTAGAATTCATAAGAGTAAATTTCCAAAATTTGGCTCAAAACCCAGAATCAATGAGGTCAAAGATCAGTAAATTTCACTCCACGTGACCCAAACAACATGGAGCGCGCATGGGGAAAAAAAAAAAGAGACAAAGGACAAACTTGGGAAAAGGTATTTGCAATTCATATCAAATTCAAAGGATTGATATCACTGATATTTAAAGAGCTTCTAAGCTGAGTAAAAGTGAACAACTAGAGAAAAATCTCCAAGAGATATTTTTTAAAAGTCACAAAATTAAAATGAAAATGGCCCTTAATCATATGAAAAAATGTTTAGACTTGCCCATGATAATAAGAGAACTGCAACTGTCGCATGCAGTAAGATGCCTTTTCTTACCATTTTAGATTAGGAAAATTCTAAAAGCTTCACAACATACTCTCGGTGAGTCTGGGGGTAAACAGCCATGTTCATAGTTTTCTTAGTGCAAATCCCCGTGGAGGGCAGTTGAGCCATATTAAGGCAAATTAAATATTCATTTATCTTTTGACCTAGCAGTCCCATTTCTAGGAATCCATCGCAAAGATCTAATGACAAAAATGCAGAAAGGCATATGTACAAGGTTATTTATTGTAGCACTCTTTGTAATGCCAAAGACTAAAAGCAAACCAAATGTCCATCAGTAGGACACTGGTTGAATAAACAATGATGTGTTCACAAAGTGAATATTTTGTAGCTGTAAAACTTTTGTAGCAGAAGAAAAATTCCAAGTACTGCTATGGAATGATGCCAGGATGCGTTTACTATTAAGTGGGGAAAAAAAACAACACTGTAAAATGATGTGTATAGTAAGTTACCTGTTATGGGGGGAACTATGTTTCCCCAGAATTTGTATACTGAAGCCCTAACCCCTGGTACCTCAGAATGTGACTGTATTTGGAGATGGGGCCATTAAAGGGGTGGTTACGTTCAAATGAGTCCCTTAGAAAGGTCCCTAATCCAATCTGACAGGTGTCCTTTTGAGAAGAAATTTGGACACCAAAGCAGACGCCAGGTGCACCCACACTGGAAGAAGACCATGTGAAGAGGCGGTAGGAGGGCAGCCATCTGTACACCAAGGAGAGGCCTCAGGAAACCAACCCCACCTTGATCTTCGATTTCCAGCCTCTAGAATTGTGAGGACATAATATTGTTTAAGCCAGTTGGTCTGTGGTATTTTGTTATGGCAGCTAATATGGAGAACTAATATACTACCTTTTAATCTAAGAAAATAGGGAACATTTAAAAATAACAATAAATGTATGTGTATATACACACATAACATCTTTCCATTAAAAAGAGTAGGAGAATAAAACAAAGACAAATAAAAACTGGTTACATACAGGGAGAGGCGATAGGAGGGAATAGGAAGGAATGAAAGTTAGACGAATGTCTTCCTTTTGATATTGAACCATGTAAATGCTTTTTACATGACTGTAAAAATTAAATTTAGGAAAAAGAACAATCCCTAAAAATTGAAAACGAAATGAAACAAATTATCTAACTATCAAGTTGGTGGGTTAACCTGACAAAGAATTTTTTCATACTTAAAAATTTGAAAAATCCCAGTGGGATATATGCTAAAGACAAAAATAACTGCAAAAGAAGCTTAAACAGTGTGAAGTACTCACATTGATAAATTCAATCTAGAATAAAGAAAATAAGCAGTTTTTTTAAACTGTCATTAGGAATCAAGACTTTTTTCTATGAGATGAAAAACCATTTAAAATCAAATTCAAAACCTTGCTAGACAAAATTTGAATGGGAAATATCAGTATGAAATTATGGTTTTTCCTTTAATTTTCTAGCTCTGTCGATAAGGTTTAGAAGCAGTGAGCATCTCCGGTCAATCTCTAGATTGCCCTCTCTAAGTACTATTTCCTACTAAAAGGGATCAGAGTTCTTTAGTGAAATGGCTGCTTTCAGATTTACAACAGCAAATGTAGAAAATGAGCCAAGGTCCGCTGTGCAAGCAAGGAAGTATAAAACACTGCTGGGGTCCTGTTAGAAGACACGGAACTATCTAGAAGGGGCTACCACTGACCCAAAGTGGGACAGTGTGACCATCAGAAATAATGATTGCAATAGATTGAAACAAATATCAAATATGAAAAAAACACGTCAGTTCAGGATGATTAATAACAAATCTTAAAGACTACCTTGAAGCTGTCTAGGACGTCAACTCCAAAAACCAGAAAATAAAGTTTGAACTCTTATTTCAAGTGAATAATTAATGAGGAATTTCCACTAGTAAGTAAAAAAGATGTATTCGGGAAAGCTGTTGAGTGTTACAGTATTAGAGTGTTGCAAAAGTAATTGTGGTTCTTGCAATTATTTTTAACCTTTTAAACGACAATTACTTTTGCACCAACCTAATAGGTAGAAGTCTGATGGGGGAGCATAATGGATTGATCAGACTGAATGCCTGTGCCCACTGCATTCATAATGCCACAGAAGGAGAGTGGGTATCTTGATGCCATAAACAAGTACAAAGTATAGAACCATCCGTGAAATGCTCAAAAAATAATCAAAGCTGATTCTGATCAAACCTAGATCTAATGACCAGTTATAAATACAAGGGATGGAGGAAGATAAAGACACATCATGATTGCAGTAAGCCAAACTCAGAGTTTGGCTAATTATACAGGATAGGTGACTCAGTTTATGCAGCAAATAAATGGCAAGAGGGAAAAAATAAAGGAACCATAGATTTTTATAAGAGATCTCTGAACCAAATGGAATGTGTGGAGAACTTATTGGAATCCTTATTTGAACAGTTGTAAAAAGCCATTTATGGACCAATTGGAGAACTTTGAACTCTGAGGAAGTATTAGGGAATATTGTTGTCATTATGGCATTTTGTATTTAAATGTTTTATTTTGGGATAATTTTAGAAATACATGCTATTGTAAGAAGAAATAGAGTGATCCCAAGTACCTTGTACCTAACTTTTTCCAGTGGTGACATCTTGCAAAACTATTATATAATATCATAATAGTACAATATCAAAGTGCTGTCATAATACAGGATATTTTGTCAACACAGGATCTCTCCTGTTGCCCTTTTGGGGCTGCATTCACTTCCCATTCCTACCCCCGGCTTAACCCAGCAATCACTAATCTGTTACCCGTTTCTTTAATTTTCTCATTTTTAAGAATGGTATGTAACCTTTTGAGACCGGCATTTTTCACTCATCATAATTCATTGGCGCTTTGGTCAGGTTTTTGTGTTTATCAATAGTTCCTTTTGTTGCTGAGTAGTATTGGTTGTTATAAAAGAAAAAGAAGTAATCATTTTGCAGTAAATACATATATCCAATAATTACATTGTATACCTTAAACTTACATAATGTTATGTCATATCTCAATAAAGTTGGAAAAAATAAAACTGCATTGTAAAAGAAGAAATCAACAATAAAATACAATGTCTGATAATAACATTTCATTTTGTTGTGGAAAAAACAAAGCCCTTCTCTCTCAGAGATACTATAGGATTTGCAGATGAAATGATGTAATATATGGGGTTTTCTTTAAAATAATCGGGGGGTGGTGGTTATACATGAATCTCGATTTCTATATGTTGGTAATTGTTGAAGCTAGTTGATAGGTACATGGGGTTCAATATTCTGTTCTCTCTACTTTGGGTGCGTTTGACATTTTCTATCATAAAAAGTTAAAAGTTTAGCAATACGAGTCCCTCCTTTAGAGATGGAGCTACCTACATATCTAAAACTGGAACCAATCAATAAGTAAACAGCAAGATAAGGAAGTGTATGCTTTTCATCTAAGCTTTCCTATGCAATTTGATATGTTCCATGTACATGAATTATTTTTAAATCATTTTAAAGCTACTCAGAAAGAATTTAAGTCTTAATTGCAAACCAAACAAAAGATAAGCATTTACTTCTGTTGCATGAATTCCTTCACTGTATGAGACGAAATATTGGTGATTCTGGAGTAAATGGAATCACTTTCAGAGTAATACCTTTAGCTGTCCTTTGTCTGCTCCAAGTCATAAACCAACCTAACCATTTCTAGATCACATGGCTTTTCTAAGAATCCAGTCACATGTGGCTTCTTTTGTTTACTACAGTTATAAGCAAGGCTTTTGTATTGACTTCAATTTTGTTAAGTTTCTAGCCTTTGCAGATGAAACCTTATGGATAATAGCAGTTTGGTGCAAAAATAATTGCGGTTTGAAAGGTTAAAAATAATTACAAAAACAGCAATTACTTTTACACCAACCTAATATAATCACTGCTAGATGTATTTCCATGGCAGACCTCTCAGGTGCTTTAATCTTTAACCTTTCTTTTTGGGTGGTATACTTCTATTGGCCCAGGACCATGAAGAAAACGTAGTATTCCTTTGTCATGTTTAGCCAATTTTCTGAAGTTTAACTGTACTTCTTTTTCTTTTACATTCATTCATTCATTCATTCATTCATTCATTCATTCATGTTTGTTGAGAAGCTACTATGCCCAGGCACTATGGCAGGTGCTGGAGACACTTTATATAAACAAAGATTTTCAGAATCCTGTACAAGGGGATTTTCTCTACCTACGAATCAGAAATGATTCTGGAGGTTATAATCTGATGACATTGACCATAGCGTATTAGCTGACCGTGTAGGGCCTACGTCACACAGTAATACCACCAGCATAACGTTCTCCCACGTCAATACGCAAAGTAGTAGGAAGGAATTTAAAAGAATCAGACTAGCTAACAAAGCTGTTCCTGTGAGGCAAGCCCTATGTGAACTGTTCCATGGAGGTTATTTACCACCACATCTCTTGGGATTCCCATTTTGCAGATGAGAAGGAGGTACAGAGGTTGAGGTAACTTGCTTAGGGCTGTAAAACAAGTAAGTGGCAGTCAGGATTTGAACTGAAGGCTTCTGGCACCAACGGGCCAAATGTTTTTCTTTTGCAGCTTCTCTGGGGCTCGAGTTGCGATTTTTCACTTGGCTTCCACAACCATCGACCAAGCTGTCATTTCCCCTACTGTCCATGGAAGGCAACAGAAATTCCATGAAAAAATCTTTAATGGAAAAATATTTAACCCCACATTTTCCTAATGTACATAGAGATGGTTTATACTGAGGATTTCTCAGGGAATCTGAAGTTAAATATATATTGTGCATTACCAAGAGGAACATGTATTTTGTACCGTTCTAAAATTATTTTTCCATGGAAGGTTTTGTTTCGTTTTTATAGGATGTCTATAGGTGTCTCAAGGAACAAACCTTCAGTTCTGTCCCACTTCCGTACTCTTACATATTATGTACTTTTTCACACCATTCGTTTCGATGCTATCCAAATGGTCTTTCTTCAATGTGACATCAAAGGTTGTTTCTCCCTGAACCATCACACGGCGAACCCTCACTGTTCTCAGGCTCCTACACAGTGTGCACAAGGGCCCTGCTTGCTTTGTCAGCTGCTTCTGCCACCTCTGTGCGGGCCCAGTGACCACTCACTGCTGCTTGCAGCTCTTCCCCTAGCTGGGCTGGGCCCCGTCTAGAGCTCTGTGTGTGCCATTCTCTGCTCTTTGAAAAGCCTTGCGGCACCACTCATAATCGGCCCAAACAGTTGTCGCTTAAGATTTCACTTAGACATTTCATTTCCTGCGGAGCCTGTCCTGACCTCCCGTAGGCCAGGTACTCACCTCCTCCGTCCATATAGGCTCTGTCATGGTCTGTTACGTATTAGAATTATTTGCCATTAGACCTTGAGCTCCCTGAAGACCACACCTAGTACGTTTTTATGTCTCAAACCTAGCAAGTTATTACCTGCACAGAGCACTTTGTCCACGAATGTTTGAATTCTATTTTCTTGAAGCATTAATTGTTAAAAATGTATTCTTTATGTTGACCTAAAGTCTGGTTCTCTCCAATATCATTACACTGAATGTATTTTTTTTTGGGGGGGGGGGAACAATCTATTATTTTAAAACAGTATTTGAGTTTCCCTCAAGTCTTTTCCATATGAAACTTTTTTTAAACATAGAACATTAGTTCTCAGTTACCAATACGGCAGTCAGAATTAAATTTAATACTGCAGTCTAGCTATTATTACAGCAGTTTTTAGTTTTTATAGAAACCCACATGTTTTCCATCAGTTATTACCAGACCTTTGTCCTTCATCTTCTACTTGTTAAAATCCATCTTATTTTGACCCATTCATTTTAATCTTGATTAAATCTTCTGTTTGAATCAGCTCAGCTAGCTTTGTGTTCTCCAGATTTTATGTACACACCGATTGTTTCTTCATCCAGATCTATGGACAGAAAACGGCCTCCCACAGCTTCTAGGAGATAACTCTTTCTGGGTCAATCCTGAGTCATCCTAACTGCATCCTACTTTACAAATATCTCACGTCTTAAGTCTGTACTCTAAGTCTGTACTCTACAGCATTTCTGACCTATTTCTGACTTATCCAGAGCTTACCTTGGTAAATGCTTTGTGGAAATAGAGAACGATACTCTATAATTTGTCAATTGAGTTCTGCTTTATATACTATATTTTTTGACTTTGTGTAAGGTACTTAGACCCCCCCAATTCCTGTCTCAGTTACAGCGTTTTAATACATTTTCTCAGGTTTTAAAAAGTGGCAGAAAGAAGAAAGCAAAGAGAAAGAAAGGTGTTGAGAAGTCTTTATATGGGGAAAGAGACATCGCTTCTAAGAAGCCGCTCCTAAGTCCTATTCCAGAGCTGCCTGAGGTCTCTGTGTCGCCTGCTCTGCCTAGAGTCCGAAAGCTGTATTCAGGTATTTTGTCCTGTTCCTGTTTATCTTTTCTCTTCACCACTTTGTTGCTGTTTCACTCATTTTCCCCCTTTTTCCCCCTTCACTGTGCAAAGAGTACCTAAATAAAAAATATCAGCTTTTCATATGACCGTGAGGCTATTAGGGAAGCAGCAGTGTCACCTGGACCATTTTCAGATCTGATGGAAGCTCTGGGTCCTCTCCCCAGAGAAACTCAGACACAAGATACTGCATGTAATTTTAGGGGACATAATTTTCTTTCGTCCTATTTGCTTTGCCTGTTAAAGCATTTTGTTAAAGTAAAATGAATTCTCTTTGGTGGTGTAGTCCATCATTAAAAGTGAAGGAGATGATGGCTCAATAATAGATACATCAATTAAGGACAAAAAATAAAAAAATAAAATGCTTGCCCTGTGTTTCAGTACAGTTGGCACTACCAAGCATCTTCTAGAAGTGACATTGGTCAATTGAACTTGATGACATTGAACTTTGTGTTTAAAAGCTAAGATTAAGTTGGTTGATACGCTGGTTAGATGAAAATTGGTTTGGAGTTGCATCTGATTTTTAAATTGACAAAATCATGCTGCAGATAAGAGTATGTGTTCATTTGGTGTGTTAATTTTCTGTAGAATCACTTTTAAAATAGCTGCCTTTGTCAGTCAAACATTGATAGCCTACATTCTATTTGCAACATACCAGAGAGGATTATAACAGATTCAAGGATGGATATGGCACATGCCACTGAAAACTCTTGGTTTCTGCTACTTGTTCATTTCAGGAAAGCACGAAAGTTTAAACATTAAGCACACAGCCACCCCACAGTCATACACAGGCCCCGGCAGCCCCTGGAAACAGCAGGGGCAGTGCTGTCATACCCCAGCCTTTCCATTTGGTACCTTTGGGACAAGAGTTGGCCACCCCACCTCTTTTATTCTGGCCTGATGCTGTTTACCCTTTAAGATTTAGCAATGCTGGCTGCCTTTTCAGGAAAATTCTTTGTTCGTATCACACCTTTACCACCTGGTTTATAGTCATCTGTACACCTCCATTCCGTGTAAATTGCGTCCCTTTGAGACTGGAAACTAAGTCTTAGTTTCGTTATATCCCCAGTATAAAAACTAAGAGGAGTTTTCCCGAAGATGTTTAAGCAATGACTGTTAGTATATGTTTTCCACCTTGTATCTTATTAGAGAATTTCTTTGTTAAAATACCTGAAGCATATTTTATCTATAACCAATGATATATATCATCTGCATACACGGGTTTAAAGCAATTCCCTTCTTCCCTCCCTCCCTTTGTTCCTTCCTTCTTTTCATCTTCTGCTGTCTTCCTCTTTTCCTGCCTCTATCCCTCTCCCCTACCTTCCTTCTCTAGTATGTTAATTTCATGAGCAGTACAAAAATGTCCCCTTTTGTATAAAATTGTATAAAGATCCCATCTGACACATTAGTTAGTTGGCCCTGAGTGGATCTGACCCTATGTTAATCTCTAGCTTTACATGTCGTGATTTTAAATATCCAAATCATGGATATATACCTTTCAAATTGAAACATCGTTTTTCAGATTTTTTGTTTCAGCTTATGTTTTATGTATCTTCCACTTTTGATTTTATTTAGGACATTTCTTATACTATTTGGCTAAGTAAAAACTTTATTACCTGAGATAACAAGAGAGATGGCATCTAATAGCACTAAGAGAACACATAATGCTTGATTCACTTAGGCCGTGGTACGTAACTTGAAAACCTTCATGTTTTTTTCACCTGTGATGTGACACAGTGTGCCAAAAACACATGACAGGCGCCACATGGCACGGAGTTCCTGAAGGATGAATTTTAGTCATAGATTAGGGCAGAAGTGGGGAGATTTTTAGAATATGGAAACAAACGTGGCTCTATTTGAGAGTATAGTTGCAGTGTATATTAATTTTTTAACACAGGACATAAGACCTGAGTGTGTTCAGGGAGCAACCTTTTAGTGAAGTTCTCAAGTCCCCCCGAATTCCAAGTTTTTCCCTCTCTATTTCAGAAGAAACATTGATAGAAAAGTTTCAGAAGCATGATGTTGCCTGTTTTCAGTAATTCATTTTTTAGGGAAATAGAAAATGTGGCTGCCTTATGCTCATTGACCTTGTAGTGTGGGAAGTACATTAGAATAGAGGAGGCAAATTAAGACATAGTTCTCATTTTTCTGGTCTGAGACTATGTGCTTTGTTATTTCATGCATTAAATACATATTTTCTTAAGCTGTGGGGCTAGGGAAGAACTAAAAGGGAAAGGAAGGTGACGGATAGGGGCATGTACAGAGTGACATTTTGTAGGTCTTATGATTTTTGGAAGCTTGAAACACAGAATACAACGTGGCACCTGTGTGATTTGTTAAAGTTTATTTTCATTGTTACTTTTTAATTAGATTCAAACTTATTTACATGCCCATAGATGGTTCCAACTCAGATGGTGAACTTGAAGAAGTGATGCTTCCAGAAAGAAAGAATCTTTTGCCTCAGAACTCGGATTTTCAGATGAATCAAGACTTGACTAAATCCGATGTGTCTGAATTCTGCAGCTCTTACATAAAAAGCTCCTTGTCACTTATTAATGCTAATTTTGATCAAGATTCAAATATAAGTACTATAGAAATTCATGAAAGTAAATATAATCCAAAAGCAGAAATTAAGGTGGAAAGTGAAAATGAACTAAAAACTGAGACCGAGAATAAAAACAGTCATATTTCTTGTGCTTCTGTGACAAAAAAACCCATTGTATCAGATCATCCAAAGTCTGATTTTATTCAGCAGTCCCAAGAATTTTCTGCTGCTGGTCAAAATGCTGAAAACTTTTTTCAAAGCTTTAAAATTTCAGAAGATATAAAGCATGAAAAACAGGATGACCTCTTACTAGCTTCTGAAGGGAGACTGCTAACCAAGCCTTTAATGTCTGACTCACACAAAAAATGTGATTCTTCAGAAGATGTCTTAATTGACAGTATAAAAGAAAATAAAAGTCAAAGTGAGGATTTGGGGAAAAACGTCGCAGAAAGTAGTGGTGTGAGTTGTAAAAGGAAATACAGAAGACGCTCTATGTGTTATTCTGATGGTCAAAGTTTACATTTGGGAAAAAATGGAAATCACAAACCTTCCTATAGTGTGGGCAGCTTTGAAGCAATTAGTTTAGAAAAATCTGAACTATATAAAGATTTATCTGACTCCATAGAGCAAACCTTTCAGAGAACAAATAGTGAAACGAAAGTCAGACGTAGCATGAGGCTACAAAATGATTTGGAAAATGAAGGACTTGTCTGGATTTCACTTCCAGTTCCTTCCACTTCCTTCACTTCCCAAAGAACCAAAAGGAGAACAATATATACATTTGACAGCAGAGGATTTGAAAGTATGTCCCCCAGAAAAAAAGTTGTGTCCTCCAGCCAAAAACCTTGTATACCGCCCTCCACATCAGGTCAAGAGAACAGTGAGGGCTTTGCAGCCATTTCTTCCAGTTTACCTGAAAAGAGAAGGAAGAGCTTTTGTACATCTGCACTTGCAAACACTGAAAATGCTAAGTCAAAATGCTACAAAAGAAGAACCTTCTCAATCAGAAGGGAGAAAGCTCTCAAAAATGACTGTCAAGAGAATTAAACATTTCGGGGAACTACAGCAATAACTGACATTTCCTGCAGAACATTTGGCAAGAGAGAAGGTAACCATCCATGCTTAAAAGATTCTTTCATTCTAGTTCCCATTCTTTGTTCAATTTCAGTGTTTTAAAAATTTCAAATAAAATCATTTGAGTTGAACCTACTTTTAAGTAGAAATAAGTGAATTTCTTTATCATTCAAAAAGAAAACATTCTATTAAATATGCCCTCCTTCAAATGTTAAATGCTTTAGTAGTATTTTGTGCTAAAAAGGATTGTTTTTAGCCCCAACAATATGTTAAGTTTTATTTCACATTAGTACATATTTACTACCAAAGATTTAGAGTCTCTGTTGTAAAAAAAGCATCTTTTAGAATTGACTTGTCATATCTGGATGAGGAGAGGTTTTAAAAAAAATTGATAGAATTAATTTAACCATCAAAATCGAAGGTTAATATAAGGTTGAAAGCTGTTTTTAAAAAAGTGGGGTGAGATGTGTTTTAAAAATACTGCAAAAAAACTGTTTGAAAGTTTTAACAATTAGGAAAGATGGAAATTATAAAACTTGTCCTTTTGGGGGGGGCGGTTAAAGTTACGAGAAGCTTAAATGACTTTATCTGTCTCAAATGAAATTTTTATTTTCATACTTAGATTAAAATCAAATCTTAAATATGGAATTTTAGAGAAGTCTTTCAGTAAACCAGAATGTGATAAGTCTATCATTATAAAATGAAAATGTAATTTATAAATAACTAATATGAAAGCATTTTGTTGTTCAAACAAGATTCTTGCATGCTTTGTTATAGGGGAGGTGAGGGATTTGTTTTTAGTGAAAATATAGCAGTTTAGTTGAAGATTAATTTCCCAGATTATTCAAATTAGTCACAGGTAATTATGGATTTAAATTCATGTTCTTCATAAAAAAAATTTTTTGATCCAGAAACGGCCCTAGAGAATGAGTTTGCTAACATGAATCATGCATAGTAGTAAGGCTGCTGATTTCTTTCACATGACTTTTTCCAGCCGTTTTAACGTTTATTTCACTGTATCAAGTACTATCACTTGTCTCAGATTTTCTAGTAAGCCCCAGCGATATTGTGATAGATCCTATTGCCATTTGGGTGATAGCAGTTTGAAAATCTAAATTGTTATATATCTGGAATTTGTGAATGTGTATAAATCATTATATCATTAAACAATTGTCTTTGGAATCTTTTAAATCATTAAACTCTGCCTCTGCATGATAGCAGGAACATGTTAACAAATAGAGCTCTCTATAAATAACACAACAGGGAAGAAAGCTCCTGCTGAGCGCCCATTTCCCCTCCTCAGATAGAGACTATTTGTTACCTTCTTGGCACCAAGAGGTCTGGAACTCCTGCTGCTAAAGACTAATGTATTTTACATTAACACTCAAAGTGATCCCCAATTTCTTCTGCTAAAGGGTGGATTGTTTAAAAAATTCTTTTATCTTTACACGTAAATTATTTATGGGCTCCCCCCCTTTCTAGTTTTAGTGTGGTTGGCAAATCTATACCACTGAAAACAAACCAAAAGAAAAAATATCTAATGAATGAACTTCTTATGAATCTTTTGTTCTTAGTAATTTAAAAAGGAAAAAAAATTTTTCAATAATAGAAAATGTTAAAGGGTTTTGTTTTTTTGTTAAATTTTTGTATTTTTCCTTTGTTTAACATGAAAGCTTAAAACACTTATGTTCTCCCCTTTTAATTGCATGATCTATAATCTTAATTGTATTTGAATTTTTAAAATTTCACTTGGCTTTGTTTTTTTTCTCAAAAAGTGCCAGTGAGGGTGAGGGAAACATTTTGGTCTGATTTTTTTTTTTTTTTTTGGCTTGATTTTTCAAATGTAAAATTGTTCTCATTTTCTAGCATCTACAGTTAAAAATATAAACACGCTTTACAAGTCGTGTTGGTTTCAAAATGTTTCAATATGAATATGTTGTTGTTATTTGTAAATAACAAATGGGCATGTTTTTTCCTTAAACAAGATCAAATCTGAGAAATCAAAGCAACTTTGGCATAGTTATATTCTTTTAAGTCTCATTTGCATCATAAAATTTAAGAAAAGGTAATGATTTCTGTATTTGACATGCTTGCTTGTTTTTACGATTTCTTTTCACTAGTGGTTAAATCAAAAACTTGGCTTCAAAATAGTTTTTTCCAGCCTCATCTTTTTTACTGCTGTAACCCTTGACAATATCGTGTGAGAAAGTCTTGTCATCTGTTCCTGCTGCTCCTGTGGATTCTTGTCTGCTCCAGAAGATGGCAGCATGACATCTGAAGTTTGTTCTCCTACACACATTACCTTAATGCCAGGGCAGCTCTTGTTGCTGTGGGTCCTTCCCCTTAACTTTTATTTTTACTCATTTTTGTTATAAAAGTAATGTGTGGCTATTGAAAAAGGTAGAGAACTGTACAAAATTAAAAACCACCTTCTCCCACCCCATGCAAGCATCCTACAGCCACGCCTTCTTCCTCTCCTCAGCTTTCTTAAATGTACACACTGAACAGTGGTGTACGTCTTCCAGACCTTTGCGTGTATGAACATGGGTATGGATTTCTTTGTTTGCTGTTGGAATCACTATATGTGCCGTTCTGCAACTTGATTTTTTAATTCAACAAGTTACCATGCATGTCCTTCCGCCGTAATATGGAGAACCGTAGTGTTCCTCGGTCTTCAACCCTTGCATAGAATTACATGATTTTGATATCTACAAGTATAATTTAGGCATCTCCTTGCTAATGCATGCTAGTTGTCTCCAGTTTTTTGTTAATTGAAAATTATGTCACACTCCGCTTGTGTGAAAATATAAGATGAATTCCTTGAAATTAACATGGTTATTAAGTTCTCTTCTATAGATCTTACCTTTTTATAAAGATGTTGGCATCCATGCCGTCTTTCTGTCTCCTATTCTTCTCCTGCCACTTAATGCCACTTGGCTTCCATTTTCTCCTACTGCCCCACTGGCACTTAAGCTGTAGAATTAAGGGTCAGCTTTAGATCTTGCATAACAAGAAAAAATGATTAATAATGCCTGATTATGCTTTAGATTGAAAGAGCTTTTTCTTTTAATGGGAGGTTTGTTGAGGTATAATTAACCTACAGTAAAGTTCACCCTTTTGGAACGCACAGTTTGAATTTTGGCAAATTCATGTAACCGCTACCACGGTCAAGTAAAAAACAGAACATTTTCATCACCCCAAAAGAAATTTTCTCTGATCTCTTTGCAGTTAATCTTCTCTCCCCCAACGCCGGCCTCTCACAAACCCTCACCTGATTTTTATCCTTAGAGTTTTGCCTTTTCCAGACTGTCATATAAATGGGATTGTATAGTATATATCCTTTTGTATCTACCTTTTTAAATCTAGCATCATGTTTTTGAGATTCATCCATGTCGCATGTTATATAAATAGTTGATTCCTGTTTATTGCTAAGTAGTATATTCCATTTTACAGATGTATAGTTTGTTTATCCATCACCAATTGATGGATATTTAGATTGTGTCTATTTTTTGGCTGTTACAAATAAAGCTGCTATAAACAGTCACATGGATCTTTTTTATAGACCATCTTTTCATTTATCTTGGGTAAATACCTAAGAGTGGGATTTCTGGGACATACCGTTGCAATATGTTTAGGAAACTGCCAAGGTTTTCCAAGGGGCTACACCAACGTGCATTCTCATCTGCGGCACAATTGTTTCAGTTTCTCCACATTTTCACCAGCACCTGAAATTGTCAGTTTTTCATTTTAGGCATTCTAGTAGGTGTGAGGTGCAGTAGTCTCTCATTGTGGTTTTGATACATATTTCCCAAATGAGCATCTTTTCCTATGTTTATTTGGAATCACTATATGTGCCGCTCATATCCTCTTCATTGAAGTATCTATTCAACTTTCTTGCCTATGTTTTCTTTTGTTATTACTGTTGTCTCATTATTGAGTTGAAAAAGTTCTGGGTATATTTGGATACAAGACCTTTATTGGATGTGTGTGTCTTGCAAATATTTTTTCCTAGTTTATGACTTATCTTTATTTTCTTAGCAGTGTCTTTGAAGAGCAGATTTAAATTTTGATGTAATCTAATGTATCAGTTTTATTCTTTAATGGTTCATGCTTTTGTGTCCTATCCAAGAAGTCTTGACGTAACTCAAGGGCACAAAGATTTTCTCCTGTGTTTTCTTCTACAGGTTGTATAGTTTTAGCTCTCAGGTGTCAGATCTACTTTGAGCTACTTTTTATATATTGTGTAAGGCAAGCTTTTTTTTCTTTTAATGGAAATCATCATTTGTTGAAAAGATTATGCATTTCTCATTGAATTACAATGGCACCTTTGTTGAAATCAGTTGAACTTATATGTGTAGTTACATTTCTGGACTTTATTCTAGTTCATTGATCTATATGTCCGGAAACCATCTTGATTACTATAAGAAATTTTTTAAAAGTTTGCTTTGAGTCTTTATCATAGTTTATGTTTAAAGTTCTTTTTGTGTGTGTGAGAATAGGCCAGTAGAAGCAAAAGATTGACTAGCCAGTTCTTTCTGGAGTCTACAATTATACCTAGACCTGCATTACCGTTTAGGGCAAAAAGTCAGTAATAATAAGCTATCAGAAACATGGTAAGAAAACCAACTTCGTTAGGGTACCGATACATTCAGCCCAATCTTATAAACTGGTGTGCTACAGTGCATGATTTTAAATTATCACCCTGAGTCGCTTGTAAGATTTAGTCATTGAAAAATAATTCTCTTTTTGAACACTGTACAATATTTATCAGTAAGAAAATGAAGCGAGTTGAATTAAAATAAGATTCAAAATTGTTTACTTAAAAATTAAATTAATAAATCATTCTCATAAATTGAGGTTTTTGTTATAGCTTGGCTTAGTATAAAAGTTGTCACTCACAAATTGTCAAAAAGTAGCCGTAGCATTTGAGAATTATTTCTCAACATGGGGAAAATTTCCCTGTACCAGGTTGTCCCAGGTAGGCAGATGGTAGATTCATTAATATGTGTGCCAGGCATTCGTTTCTGAATGTGATCACTGCCTTCAAGATGCTCAGTTCTCTGAAAGGGGTCAGAATTGCCACACAGGATATGATTGTAAAGGAATGCCCTGGACCTCTCAACCCTCAAGGTGATGCCAACTGCAGATCAGGTAAGTTTGTTTTGTTTTGTTTTCTGGAAGGAGTGATGCTTGAACAAAATTCACTAATAGGAGTTCTGGAGGAATGGGGATCCAAAAGGCACATTCTATTCCAAACAGCCTTTCATTATTAGTTAGTGAGACTAAGAAACATAAGTTGGCTTCATCTCATGCACGTTTTTGTTTTAAGTATTTCCTCCAACTTCTCATTATATCCTAACGAATGAATGCATCTGGATGAAGCATGGATTCAAAATGAGAGTAGAGATTGTGAATTATACATAACAAAGTTTTAAAGAAATCTCTCCTTTTGAATGCTGATGAATTTATATTTTTTATACCCTGGGCTTAGAATCCTAGGTCAAGTGAGCAGAACTAGGATGAAATTCAATTACAATAAATAATTGCACGTACAAAAAAGGGGGGGGTTGTCTTTATTTGAGGATTGTTTTATAGTTTTGACTTGGCTCCAGAATGGACTAATTACTAATGTACCATGCCCTAACAATTTCAAGTTTGTCTAATATTGGACTGCTGTGTTCATTTCTGTACATTTTTTGATGCCTTTCTGCTTTCTGTGAGATCGTGACACAGACTACAAGTAATATAGCTTTAGTGAGAAGATGAATGATTACTGCCATTCCCCTGATACATACTTTTGTCCCACATCTTCAACCAAGATAATGCTTAGTCTGATGTGACCTTAATTTTAAGATTTATTAGAAAGATTTTAGAGAATTTTAGGAAGCAAGATTTTCTGGAACTGCTTCTATATCACTTACATGAAAAGGGAAAATGAGCATGCACATTAAAGAAAAATACAAGTCTGCATTTCCTTAGGGGTAAATTGGGATTTCCAAAATTTCTAATGACCAGTGAAGAGCAGCTTACTTAAATCTTCCTTTTTCTCATTTTTGCACGGCACACATGCTGTCTAAATGGTTTAATTTCTATTCTCTATGAAAAACGTGTCCTGCAAGGGGTGCAACAGCTGGCTTTTTTGGATTTAGATATAATACAAGAAAATCCAAATTAAATAATTTTTTAAAAGTTCTAAATTCTTAAGTGTATTTGTGTGTGAAATTTAAAGCTCCGCAATGTAAAGATATTGTATCTATTTACTATATCTAATAATGGTTTTTTTTTTTATTCTCATGGATTTATTCACCCATTTAACATTTGCTTTTTAAAAAAATTTCTTCTACTTTGGCAGTGTTTTAGAATGTTGTGTCATTATTTGTTAGTCGCATTTATATTTTTACTATTTAAACACAACCTGCTTTGCCAGTGTTCTGATATTCTGGGTACTATGGGTAAATACAAGGTAAACTCCATTTTTTTTCCTCCATGAAGGCCCATCAACTAACTGCTAAATAGCACCAGGTGCTTGCAAAAATAGGTTCTTCCAAATGTATGTTCTAAACAGCAAACTAATTATTTTTCAGTCTAAAATTGATGTCAACCAGTTGAAACTTCGTAGAGGAAGTTAGTAAAAGGATTTTTCGGTTCAAGTAACTTCAGTTCAGATGCCAGGCACTTGAGTGTAAAGTGTGTGATTTTTGTGCCTAACACGAACACGTACAACGGGTTCATTTTCTAATTGTTCATAACAGAACAATAATCCAACTCGACCAGTCTTCTTGTTTTAAGTATACGTTGGGAATGAAGATTTCAGAAGTATTCTCTAACTCAAACCTGAAAAACCTGGTGTTAGTCTTGGGTGATTTCCAGTGACCCCGTGACTCCCTTCTTCCTGCCCCCTGTGTAGATTTGGAACTAGGCAGCCATTTTTGTTTTTGGAAGGGAAAGAAGACAGATATAATGAATGACTTTTATTGTGCAATATTTCAAACTCTCTTGAATGCATTCGAATGGGATGGAAACTGTTCTGCCCTATGTCATAGCCAAAACAAACAAAACATATTCCCTAAACCTGGATGTGTGTTTCTCTCAAACTGGCAGTAGTTAGGGCTCAGCTCTCAAACAAGAATTTGGTTTGACAATTTTTAGCCCTTGTTCAACTGAATATTAGGACAGGTCACAGCCAAAGCAAATACTGTGGGGAAAAATTAATACACATATTTACAGCTTGCAGGTGGCATTTAAAAAACAAACAAAACATTAGATATTTGTCTTAAGGAATTGAATTTGTGGTAATACTTTTAAATAGACTACTTTTCTTTTTTTCTTTTGCTGATATTTTTAAAATGAACTTCTGTCCGGTAATAGTAGCTCCAAATGTAAATAAATTCTAGAGAGGTCCCAGAAGAGTGATAAATGCTTGAATTTAAGTATTTAAACATTTAGAAAGACCACTAAGACTCTGAGAATTCTAGGAATATCAGACCCCGCAGATATGCATTAAAACCCCCTTGATGGCAGCCTTCTGTGGCCCCCAAAGAATCCACTCCAGTGAGTATCAATGAGTCCTTTATGATGATGACGCCAGTGTTGCTTACTGACTCCAAGCACCCCCCACTTAGGTTGTTAAGTATTCCCCACCCTTTGGAGCCGTGGGGGTACTCTGCACAATCAAGATAATTCATTTAGTAGCATGCCTTTGTGCTTCGTGACCCTTGCAAAATACATTTTTTATTGGTCACAATCATAACTTGAAATTTATGGTCACCTACGACCAACAGGCTCTTGGTTTGTGCCTTCAGCAAGAAACACTGGAAACATACACGTTTAAGACAGGCAGTCTGCCTCTCAAAATGGTAACAAAGACTTCCCATCCACCTTTTAGGTCCTCCCTTTGAAATAAAAAAAATACTTTCATCAAATGGTTTGTTGTGTGAATGGAAATAAGCCATTGGATAATTTCATTGGCTGTTAACTTTGCATATAATAAACACTGCAGATTGAGCCCTGCCTGCATCTTGCTTTTCAGTTGGAAGCATTGCACACTGACCAAAGATTTCTACTTCCTAATTTAGCACTGCCAAGTTCAACTGTATTCCTATCCACTGACCTGAGTGGCATATTCTGTACATAAGCCATTTTAAGGAGAGGGTGTTCAGTTCTTTGTATCACGTCTGAATGGCGGGAAATAGACCTCCCTGTGTAGGTAGGGGGTCTTGCTGAGGTCCATGGCTCTCATTGTCTAGAGTTAAATGTCAGTGTAAGTGAGATGCAAGAGGGGAAGGGAGGGGTCAGAATAGCAACTTCTAGGTAAAAAACTGGCTCTTATTTTTCTATTTTGAATGTTGCTTTAAGTTCCCACATCCCAAATTTAAATGTGGTAGGTGCATGGGGTTCTTTTGTTATCTAGCAGTTGGAATAATTGGATACTCTACGTTCTACCTTTTTTTTTTAACCCTGTGAGAGCTGAAGCATTCCTTTCTTGCTTAAATAAACATATATTTTTAGACTTAAAACTAATGTACCTTTCCCAATCAAATTTGAGCCTCTTAAACAATTCCCACTATGGCTTCCATTACCCTCAGAGAAACAACCCAGCTTTCCTTTAAATAGGTAACCTGGGCCTCCTACTTATCTAACGAGCCTTAATCTAGGCTTTGACCCTCCATCTTTTTTTTTTCTTTTTTTTTTGCAACCTTCACATACATGTTTTGTATGGTAAAAACCTACAAAACACTCTTGTAAGGTATTGTCATGTATTCTCCTATCTCTGGACATACATAGTAAGACGTACTGTTGTTCCCATTGTGTGAACAAGATGGGCAAGAGGGGTGTGATTTTCTCTGTAGGGTAACAAGCAGTGATGAAGCCTGGGGAGAGACTGTTGGCTTTCTAGTCTGCCTGCAGTTTATGCCACTTGCTTCTGCAGCTCCTGCATTCTCCCGCACTGGGTGCTGAAAGAGCTCAGGCCATTTGGGCATTTGCTGGCTGTTGTTAGATTAGTAGGAGGAACCCTTGAAATCAATAGGTACAATGGTGTTTTGAAGCCATCCCGAATCTTGAACCAATCAGAACTTGCCTCTATTTTCTTAAAACTAAGCGGATGAGTATTGATTTACCTTTTGTTCTCTCATATTTTGGGGAAGTAAAGGGGATTGGGAGCAAGCAAGAAGCCAGAAGAAATACTGTATACACTAGAAACCGGGACTGCATCAGCACTTAGATGCTGACACTGGACAAGCAGCAGTGTCAACTGAGTCTCTAAAGGACGTGTCCAGTGTCCTGCTGTTGTCCTGTAAACGTCCGAATAGATTTATATCCTCTATTTCTCCAAGAGAGGCAAACCATTCTGGGCATATCCAGAGCACTTCAGAGGCAATGTGTCCTTTTGACATCTCACTGCCTTCCCAGCTCATGCTCCTCCATCTCCACAAGCAAAGAGCTGTTACCACCAGGCCAAAGCTGTAACAATATTAAGATGTTTTCCTCAACCTTGTCCCCAGAAAGATACTCTGTTTCCAGAAGATTGTTCTCCCCTGGGCATTACATCATAAATTGATTCAACTCTTGGAGGAAGAAATTGGACAAAATATAATAGATTACCTCCTGGGGAAACATACTTAAGTTGTTAACTATTCCCACCAGAAAACTGAGAAACTGCTTATATATTACTACTCTGTCCACATTTAACCTTTCACCTTATTGCAGCTGAGCAGGGTGCTTTTTTTTCTAGAAAGGTTTTTGTTTTAGTGGGGGTCACAGAGAACATTTCTCCTCTGTTTTTTTTAAGACATTCAAGTATTCTTTGTTTTTGCCATTACCCAAACGTCACTCCATTTCATGAGGCACGGTGTGCCACCAGACCCTGGACCAGGTTCGGCGGCCGCAGCCCCAAAAGGGTGTCGTTTCAATGCGTTATATAAGCGTTGTCTCCCTGTGGACGGTGAGAAGAAGGGGGACAGCTGGGGTGGGGGAGCTGCTCGATACATTTCATGTCCCTGAAGGGTTTTTCTGGCCTGTGGAGCGTCACGGCCAACAGAAAAGAAGGCCACACTTGTCGAGCACGTGGGAGGCATCACCACGGACGCGAGGATAGTGTGGTCCTGCGAGCAATATCCGGGCTGAAGGAAAAGATCGGGTTTCCTCCTTCCTGGGAACCTGGTCTCTGAGAAGGATGTTAATGATGGACGGAACACCTCCCACCCCATCACGAGTGCGGTAAGAAATGTGGGAGCGATTTTCTTGTCCGAGTCCCCAAGTTGGAGTAGGTTAGGGGCGGGTCGCATGGCCGTGCACATCCGCTGGCTTCGCACAGGGCTAACTTGGAACGGGAAGCGCGAGGCAGGGGAGAGCTGGTGAACCGGAGGGACTGCGCATAAAACAGCCTTTCATCACCAAATGCCCAGCCGGAGCCTGCAAGCCGGGCAGTGTCCAGAGCCCAGTTAACACATCAGAGGAACCGGAATGAGTTGGCGGGATCATTGACAAGTGGGTGGGTGGGACCAGATCCCTTTCCCGAGGCAGAAGCATTCTAACCTTGTCAGCGAATCTGTTACTGTCCTGTCTCCTACGTCTCCAATCAGCACATGAGAACAGGCTCCCCCAGAGGGCTGAAATCGATTCCTTTGTGCCGTTATCCCAACAGAAGCCCTGCAGTGGTCCCAGCCGTGCCCCCCCCCCGCCCCCGACTCTCAGCTTAGGGGGTTCAGCTCCACTTCTGAGGTGTGCACCTGAGGAAATGTCAACAGCCTGGGTGGGTCCTTGGTGAGGTAAGATGCAGGCATGGCGAAAGTTGGGCGAAGGGTACCCGGGACCTCTCTACTATTTTTGCAACTTCCTGTGATTCCATAATTATTTCAAAATAAAATTTTAAAAAGTAAAGAGCTTAGGAAACAACAGAAGTCGGTTAGTCTCAGTTACCTTGTCTGTAAAATGGGAATATTAGTGATACCCCCTTTATGCGGCTGCTGTGAAAATCAGACGACGTAGATGTGGTTGCTGCCCCTTGCTCTCATCAGCCCGGCACCTTCTACAGTTTCCTGTTACAGAAGCCCATTTCCTTGGACGAAGGGTAACCAAGGGAAGGACAGCACTCCCATGTGTTAAAGTGTGTATCTACGGTGGAATCACTGGAGACGTTTTCCCATGTGCCCTCATTTTACGTGATCTCATTATTACGCCCATAGTACAGATACTGAGCTGAGCCTTGAATAGGTTAATATGGCTTGGTCAAGATCACAGACCAAGTGACTGAGCCGGAATTAGGACTGTGTTTTATTTTATTTTTAAAGATTTTTGTTAAAGTATAGCTAACATACAACATTATATTAGTTTCAGGTGTCCATCATAGCTGTTCAACTACCCATCTGGCACTATACAGAGTTATTGACTAGATGCCTCGTGCTGTATGTATATTACGTCCCCAAGATATTTGTTTTATGCCTGGAACTTTGAACATCTTATTCTCCTTTATCATTCCCCCCTTTTTACATTTTTGAATTACAGTTGACATTCAATATTTATATTAATTTCAGGTGTACAGCATAGTGGTTAGACATTTATATAGTTTTACAGTGATCCCCCTAACTAGTACCCACCTGGCACTATATGTAGTTATTACCTTACTATTGATTATATTCTCCATGCTTTACATCCCCATGACTATTTGTAACGACCAATTTGTACTTCTTAATCCTTTCCCCTTTTTCACCCGCCCCAACCCCCTCCCATGTGGCAAGCATTAAAATGTTCTCTGTATCTGAGTTTGTTTCCGTTTCATTTATTTTGTTCTTTAGATTCTACTTATAAATGAAATAATATATATGTCTGACTTAACTACACTCAGCACAATACCCTCTATTTCCACCCATGTTGATGAAGATGGCAAGATTTCATTCTTTCTTATAGCTGAGTGTCATGCGGGGTGTCCGGCAGGGTCTCCGGTCCCGCTCCCCACATAAGAACGCAGGACACGGTAAGGCCAAAAAGGAACACCCATGGAGCCATAAGTAGGGGAGTCAAACCAATATATTCTCGCTGGAGGCTGGGCTGGAGACACAGGAAGCAGGATCTACATAATCTGCCTAACAGCAGTCCGCTCTTGCCAGCCCCCATTTTCTTGCTAGCCCCCATTCTTTTCTTGCTAGCGTAGCCACAGCAGTTATATTAGTGGCCAATGGCTTATGGGTTACAGCTGCTGGCCATCTGATCACAGTTGATGGCCATTTACTACCCGAGCCAGCACCTTTCTATAGTGAGGCCGAGAGCCTGGAAACTGTTTTTTGGGGCTTTGTCCCCACACTAAGTAATATTCCATTGTGCATGCGTACCACCTCTTCTTTATCCATTCATCTATTTAGATTCATTTGTTGTGAGCACTGGCCATGACTACAGTAGAAGAATTGTGGTGCAGGATCTGACCCTACAGAGCAGGATCTGCCTCAGCAGGGCTCTGGTGCCTGCCCTTTGGATGTGTCGTTATTGGAGGCAGCTGGCTGATGCTCCAGATCATTTCGAAGCTGGCCACTGGGTGCACGTCTTGCAGGGACTCTGCTCCCCCTCCCCTCACAAGAACGCAGGACATGGTGAGGCCAAAAAGGAACACCCACAGAGCCATAGATAGGGGAGTCATACCACTATATTCTCACTGGTGGTTGGATTGGAGACATAGAAAGCAGGAGCCACACGATCCACAATCCACCGTCCGCCTCTCCACCAACTGACCACACTTGCTAGCTGCATTAGCCACGGCAGATGTATTAGTGGCTAATGGCTAACCGGTAACAGATGATGGCCAACTAGTCACAGCTGATGACCCTCTGCTACCCGAGCCAGCACCTTTCCAAGTGAGGTCGAGAGCCTGGAAACTGCTCTCTGGGACTCTGTCCCCACAGTGCACCAGCCCCAGGGCCACCTGGGAGGGGACCCTCTGCAGGTCAAGTTCAGTCACAGCCCATGTCCTACCCAGGAACACCCAGCAGGAGCCACAAAGCAATCCTCAGATAGCCACTCCTGCACCATTCTTAGAAAGGCCTCGAGATGCCACGTCGTGAAACAAGGCCAGCTGCTACCCTATTTCCCTCAAAATAAGACCTAGCCATACAATCAGCTCCAATGCGTCTTTTGGAGCAAAAATTAATGTAAGACCCAGTCTTATTTTACTATAAGACCCGGTATAATATAATAATAATAATAATAATAATAATAATAATATAATAATATAATAATATAATATAATACCTGGTCTTATATAAATTTTTGCTCCAAAAGACGCATTAGAGCTGATTGTCCGGCTAGGTCTTATTTTCGGGGAAACACAGTGCTAGTGTTGGTCAGCCAGAGGTATAGGACACGTTCAAGCCAGATGCTGCTTGTCTGGGTTCTGTGAACCAGACCCTAGGAAAGTCTGTAGTATGAGCCAAAGCAGGCAGTTTGTACCAAAAAGCCCCTGGAAGCCGCTTGGGTGTGCCTGCAAGTTGGGTAGGGCGTGGTGAACGAATGGTGTCAGCTCACTTGATTGGAGACTCAGATATGGCTCCCACCTGCGTCTGCACACCGAGGCGGGGCAGAGCTCAACAAAGAAGCAATGGCTTCCACCAGCTCCTCCATCCAGGAGAAAGCTGCCCATGCAGCCCTGGTCCTAAAGCCAGTTTCCCCCATATGTCCCTGTCACCTCTCCAGCTGGTGCCCCAGGGCTGGTGCTCAGAGCCAGTAATTCCAGTGATAAGTCGTTGCATGGTCCCTTTAAGAGGAGCACCTGGGAGTATCGCCGCCCTGCGTCTTACTCAGCCACAGTCTCCACTGGTTTTCACAACCAGAAATTATGGGGACTTCTCTGCCTGGTGTTGGAATCCTGGGCTGGGGAGCCTGGTATCATGCTGGGACCCCTAGCTCCTTTGGGGGGACCTCTGTAACTGAGACATCCCTCCCGATTTTTAATGGTCACACACAGGTGTGCGGCCAGCCCCTTCCTCGTCTCTGCCCCTCCTACCAGTCTGGAGGTGGCTTCGTCTGTATGTCCTTAATTGTAAGGCTTCGATTCGGCAGGATCTCCGGTGATTCTCAATGACGGTTGTTTTGTAGCTTGGTTGTAACCTTGATGTGGTCTTGAGAGAAGGTAAGCACAGCGTTTACGTACCGTGCCATCTTGATGGGAATTCAGGAGTGTGTTTTATTTTCAAGTCCATTTTCTGATGAAAATGCTGTAATTGGAGAGGCAAAGATTTGGGAGTTGTGAAAGAGAACAGTTATGCAGGGAAGATGAGAATTTCCTCTATGCTAGACGCGCTCTGTTATCAGAAATGCTTTTGATGGAAAACTGCTGTCCTCTGCCTCCTGATTTCAGACCTAATGGCCCCTTTGCTCCATTTAGGGAGCATCTTCAACTTCCAGTCTTGCTCTCATGTCCTTGGCCCAGAGCTTCAAAAGGAAATCAGTCCCAGTAGTACATAAATTTCACTCCTAGTTTAGATGTTTCTGCATCAAATTGTGTGGTGGGGGGGAGGTGTTTATGTGTAACCAGCAAGGTGGTTGGTTGGTTGTGTAATCCTTTACTGAATGCACTGGCTTTTGCTAAAATTTTATATCCTCTTATTCAACACTCTTAGCCTTACCCTAGTGTTTTCCTAGCCTTGGAAATCAAATATATGTATATTTTCACCACCCAACACATAACCACTGCTGGTTTCAAAGCATGGGATCCAGTGTGCATTTTAGTCAAGGACCGAAGAAGTTCACCACAGGTTTTCACTACAGTCTGACAAAAGAACAGAGTTTCCATCAGGGGGTCTTGCCCATCCTAAATCAGTTCTGGGGTAATTTGAGTTACACAGACACCCTCCATTCTGCTGGGCACCTCAACTCCAGGAAGAAATCTGAGCTGTGGGCAGCTGTTGCCATTTCTGTCTGGAGGTCCAGGAGGTAGAACTGGCATGGGTCCTGTATTAAAGGCTTGAGGTAGCAAGTGCCAAAAGAAATGTGTACTAAATGATAATTAATTACCAGAGAAGGAGTTGAGCATAAATTTAGTTGTCATGATAGCTTTAAATTGAGAGGGGTTCCTCCAGCTCCTTGCTCGAGCTTAGACAGCGGTACCAAGAAATTTACAGGTGAGAATGGAAGCTCCGTTCTAACACAATTTGGGGACAGCTAACCCACCTTCCCTAATAGCTTCTGCCAAGGGCAGCTGGAAATCCATCTTTTAAAAAATTTACCTTATACTTCATGATGACTCCATTTTACTTGCAACATCCTGTGCTGTGGACATTGACACCAGCAAATGTCACTTATAAAACTTCAGGATGTATTATTTTGTACTTGTAGTTTGGAAGACTGGTGATATATAACACAATTGTATAAAAACAATTTTCTAAAATCACTGATGACAGAGATGAAAAATTCAGGGACAGTTTTTTCCTACTTTCTCACATTACAGATGAGGAAACTGACAGCCAGGGAGTTGGAGTAACTTGCCCAAGGTCACACATCTTCTCATGGCAAGGTTCAGACAAGATGCATTTCCACAGTGTCTCTGACTCGCATTCAGATCATGATCCAACCAACTTTTATTGAGCACATATTATGTGCCAGACACAGTGCTGGATGCTTTGAAAAGATTCCATTGAATTCTCTCAACAGCATCATGAAGCAGATATCATTAACGACATTTTGTAGATCATAACAACGAAGGAAACTCCAGGAGTTAACAAATGGCCCAGTTAGTAACTACGACTCAAGATGGTTAATAAATTGTCCAAAGGATCTTAGTAAGTGGTAGAACTGGTGTTGGAATCCAGTTTCTAGGAATCTTAAGCCCTGTGTTCCTTCTAACACAACACTCTTCACAAAAATTCTTTACTCTTAATTGCTGATCACATTATATTATAAAAACAGGAAGGAACTCTATTGGGACATCCCTTGGTCCGTGTGTGCGAATCTCCTCTAAACTGTCACATACTTCTGTGGCCTGAGCTATAGGGGTTTTGTTTTCACAGTTATTTCTAATTCTGATGAACTCTCCAGAACTTCATTGCAAAATAATTGTAACCCTCTTGCACAGTTTTGTTGCTGGCTGGAAACCAACTCTTTTATGTTCAGAATACCTTTAGTCAGGTTTATTTTTGAAATGAACGTTTATTTTCCCAGGAGTGCTGACGATATTGTGAACATTTTGAGTGGTTAGAACTTGAGAAACTGGAGATGTCATCTATCGGCATGCCTTAGGCTCTAGTCAGAGATTCCAGGAGCACTCACAAGCTGTCCATTTGTTCTGTCATTTCCCAGCTAAAGGTAGCTGCCGGGTCTGGCTGCTTGGTCTGGCAGGCTTTCTATGCCTAAACATGGAGAAAATCAATATTCGTTGGAGTGACAATCCCTGAGGCATTCTGGTGGGACCCTTTTGGTACCAGCATTAAGTCTACTTCAAATAAAATACCACGTTTTGATCAGCAGTCCTGGCTCTCAGTTGGATTAAAAATTCAATAGGAAAGTCTTAATTCACAGACCATGCACTTTCATAAATAAAGAACTCCAAGTAGCTTGGGAACAATGGTTAGCCATTGTTTGGCCAAATTGAGAGAGAGAACATCTGGGAATACTTGGGGGCCCTGCCTATAGAGCTTGGAAATGGGGAAACAGTTCTTTCTGGAGGTTGATAACTCAGACTCCAGAGTCAGATTGACCTGGATTCGGATCGCAACTCCTCTGTTTAGCTGTGTGACCCTGAGCAGGTTAATCTCAAATTCATTGTCTCAAAGGATGGCAGTCTGTACCTTTCAAGTGTTTTTGTGAGGCATAATGTAAGCAAAACACCTTCTATAGACCATGGCTCTTAGAAAATTCTCAAATACAGTTTCTACTTATAATAACAATAAACGAGTGGGGCAAAATCTAATGTTTTTCTGTAATACTTTCCTTTTCCGTCTCTGCTCCTTCTTTCTCCCTTCCTGTTTTTCCCTTATTCTTCCCACACCGTCCCTATCCTCCCCGCCAGCTTTATTCTGGATGATCTGAAGGAAGACATTCATTATTCAAGAACATCCGGCTCTTGGCATTCTGTGTAGAAGAAATCAATGATTTTGAGGACCCTGAAGAGAATCACTGATTCTGTAAAGACTTAATAAAAAGTCAACAATCAAAAGCTTTTTCCCCTCTGAATCATTACACGCTGTTGTTTCTGAACATCTGGGCAGATGGGAAGACTCCTTCACTCGGACCTCCTCCAAACACTGCTTCTTGGGCTACAGCTAGGTCTAAGTTTATGCCTCATTTGGAACACAAGCCATCATTCCAGGCTTCTCTTTCTGGAGCTGCCACTAACTATGGGAGTAAATTCTTTTCCAACTTTGAACTTCAGTTTTGAAAATGGAACAAGTCAGGCGAGACCTGCTATAATTGATGAAAGTCGATGAAAATACCACTCAGATTTAATGCTTAATCGTATTTTCTTATGTCATTTCCTGTGTATCCATCTCATCTTGACAGCCAGCTCTTCAAGCAGAGGACAGTGTCACACTTCATAGGAAAGAACGTACTATTTAGAAGTAGAGGCCCTGGGTTCAAGCCCCAGCGCTGCGACCTGGTAGCCCATGTGACCTTTGGTAATCCCTGAACTCCACCTATGCTTTCCTCCGCGATAAAATGGGGCTGATGTACCTAAAACACAGGTTATTGAGAGGACTAAATAAGGTAACAATTACTACAGCACTTGATAAATTTTTAAAAGATTTTTATTATTGCTAATTGTATTGCCCACAGAGTCTATGAGTGGGTAGGTTAAATAAACTTTTGTTGAATGCCCTCTGTTTTAAGAACAAAGATAACAAGACTTTTGCTATTATTAATTTTTTTTTAAAAAAATCACTGAAGAAGAGTGTTGCTGGTATATAATTAACACTGATGCCATTTCCAATGCAAAATTTTAAACCAAAACACTATGCTTTCAAAACTAGTAAAGGCTTTGAGAAAGTTATGTAAATAATATTGATGTTAACACTTTCTAGGTGCTTTAAGATTTATGTGGTAAGAATAAATATCAGAATTAAACCTGAAATGAAATGCTAATGCTCTCAGTGGGGTTAGTTCTATTAGGCTGTCTTTGCATAAGGACATAGTTCTTCTTAAATTTGCATGGATAAAATTTAAAAATCACTTTCTAATTAGAAATAATATTGTAGAAGACAGTAAAAGTATGAATGCAAGACTAGTTGTATTAGTTAGAGTTCTCCAGAGAAACAGAGCTAATAGGATATATTAAGGAATTGGCTCAAGCAATTCTGGAGGCTGAGAAGTCCCAAGATGTGGAATTGGCAAGCTGGAGACCCAGGAGAGCTGATGGTGTAGTTCAATCCAAGTCTTTGTCTGAAGGCAGGAGAAAACTGATGTCCCATCTTGAAGACAGTTATCCAGAGAGGTTCTCTCTTACCCAGCCCTGTTATGCTCTTCAGGTCTTCAACTGATTGGACAAGGCCCACCCACATTAGGGAGGGCAATCTGCTCTACTCAGTCTCCTGATTCAAATATCAGTCCCATCCAAAAACACCCTCACAGACACACCCAGAATAATATTTGACCAAATATCTGGCTACCCTGTGGCCCAGTCACATTGATGCATACAATTAACCATCACACTAGTATTATAGAATATTTGGGAAATACAGGAAAGAAGGAAAACAAAAAACCTCCCCAAATTCCACCACCCAAAGATAACCATAATGAAAGTTTTGACAAGTTTCTTTTCAGTCTTTTTGTTTAATGTATCACAAGTCAATTTTTTAATCACTTGTTCTCTTTGGCTAGAGATTTCATGTTGTTTCTGCTTACTTAGGAAAGTATCTAAAACTTCCATTATGCTATGATTTTGCATTTATAAAACAATTATTATTAGAAAACCTGCCTCAAATATATATATAAAAGGCACTGTTATTACAACTAAATAAAATGAGTATGGCCCACAACCCCATGTCTCATGCCAACGAGAAGAATGACAACTAAGTTAAGGGGGTGGGGTGGGGGGCAGTGTTAGCAATTGCTGAGAGACACCAGGGAATTCCATCTGCCCTTTCCAAGTGGATGCCCACCTTGGGGAAATGTCCCCAGATGTCCAGCCTATTGCTTTCCCCCCCAGTCCAGCACTGAAGGTGTTAATCACACATCTCACCCTCCCTGTGTTCCAAGGCTGAGGTGTGAGTGACTAGGGAAGCCCCCAATAAATTAAGGGTGGCAGCCTCTCTGAGGAGGGAGAGGTGGCTTGTTCAGCATTTTAAGCCTTTTAGCTAGTGTCCTTTATCATTGATTGATTTATTGGATATTTGTGCAGTGGGCAGGGGGATTTGAAACATAAGCGCTTCCTGAGATGTCAGTACTCTAATGTTAGTGGTCTGAACAAGGATGTAATTCATATGTGCAGGTGCTTACTCTAGTATCAAATACTTCAATAACATCATGCCTGTGGAATCCACTGTTCCCAAGTGCCCTATTTGTATCCTGATATGCCCACGTCTTTTCCTATGTGTGTTTTCCTTTCTTAAGGAGCTCTCATTTCCTTCAATAGGATATGTTTTATTTCATCCCTTTTCCTGCATTTACTCATATTAATGTCACCGCATTCACTGGTAATAGCTGGGCCTGGAAATAGCCCAGATAGCCACGTAAAATACTAGCCCAAAACGCAACGCCTGGGTTGCATTATCATGAAAGAATGGCCTGGAACAGAGTTGAAATAACAGTTTCTTTTGAACTTCTAACTATGCGTGGGCCAGTGAGAGAGCATTTGAGGGTGTACGTCAGGAGAACATGGTGGCCTCTCACTGGAGCTGGCAGGGTTGGGAACCAGGCAGGAAAATGTAGGGTTGTGAATGCGTCATTTCCACCTAGGAAGTTCTTGCTTGATGGATAGAAGAGTAGCACCGTCAAAACATCCCTCTGAGTTTTGCATTTCTTTTATTCCTCTGCTATAGTGCAATGACTTTATGTTTGCAATTGGCCAAAGCAGAAGACTTCTAAACATTTAGACCCCTACGCCTGCAGCACAGAACTATGATGATAAAACGCTGTCTTTTAGGCAAGGTTCACCCTTCTTCTTTCTCTCTTTTTCTCGTTCTTCACTTGTATATCCGGGAGCTTGGTTTGGGCTGGCAAGCACTCTTGCTTAGAAGGAAAATCTGCTCTGGACCTCAGGTGAATTTGTCTTATCTGCTCCGTAGCCTCCAATTTTTTTTTCATCGATATAAATGGAGCTGGCAATTTGCCTGCTGTTTATCTCGCAGGAAAATAGAGAGAGAAAACGCGTTTTGGAGGTTGTTACAGGGTATAGTATTTGATAAGCATGTATAGAGGAACAAAGCGTTGTGTTCAAAGTTACTTGTTTGGAACACAAAGTGAATTTTCCTCCAGAAACT
Organism: Rhinolophus hipposideros; assembly: GCF_964194185.1. Lineage (NCBI taxonomy): Eukaryota > Metazoa > Chordata > Mammalia > Chiroptera > Rhinolophidae > Rhinolophus > Rhinolophus hipposideros. The sequence continues at coordinate 41,374,146 of NC_138062.1, read as the reverse complement.
ACTTGGCGATGTGGGATGCAGATAATCGCTGGCTTCCTTTCATGTTCATGTGTAGATGCTATTCGTGTATAGATGTATAGATGCTTTCATTCAAATGGTATAGGTTCACTCTTCCCTTTCTCTGTTACATTGCAATTGTATCTGCTGGTAGAGGGACCCTGGTATCACTGTCAGGAACAAAGGCTCCCAAAGTAAGACTTGAGGGTGCCACCATTCACAGGCAGGGGCTGTTAGGTCAGTGAACACAACACGTAGGGGACGTTATATATTGTCTGTAATACTATATGTATATCGTGTTATGTTATTGTGTCCTAGAAGAAGATACAGGCTGAGATTCCTGGAGTTTGCTGTGTGTGGCCAGCCTCCAGCCTTAGGCTGCTGATTTGGAGATCTTCCCTTCTTACACGAACTGCTGGGGAATCAGTTGGGATAGGACAAGGACCGATACTGTGACCTTGAGCCCTGCCAAAGAATTAGTCCTGGGAATGTGGAAACTTGGGAATAAAATACATGGAAAAGATGGGGGTCTCTAAGAACTTTGGGACAGATATTTCTTGGTTGCGGGAAGACCAGCTCAATGGGACCTTGGTTTTGCAAATTTAAAGATCCTTTCCTTCTGGGAAAGCATAGTTTTCAGATAAATTAGAGTCTCTAAGAAGAAAAAGCTGTTCTGTAGAATAGTGTAAAAAGCTGTCTTTGTGGGCAAAGTTGTGTCTCCACAATTTTTTTTTTTTTTTTTTAGGGAATTTTTGTCCCCTGTATATGGATTTATATAGCCCTCATGCTAAAATGGTTGTTAGTTCTTGATAAAGCCGCTCCTCAGACAGAAAATCAGGGACAAGCCCCAGATAATACTAATGGAGGGACCCCGAGATGAGGCCAGACTGGGTGCTTAACACTCCACATGTGAAGGCCCATGAGAATGTCCTTCCAAGCTGTTAGCCAGCCCCACGCAGCGTGCGGATGGTGGATTAGTAGGCACCAGTGGACTGGAGAGATTGGGGTAGCCAGGAGGCTAAGTTTTCTCTAAGAGTGAAAACCCCTGTCATCAGTCACCCAGCAAGGGGACAGATCCAGGGCTGGAAAAGGAAGACGGGGTGGTGTTGGGGTACAAAGGAGAAGGAGTATTGAAGACATAAGTTTTCATGGAAAGGAGGCATGCTTGCGGCCCCTCTAGCTCCAGTGGTGGGAGAGAACTCAAAAGGAGGTGGCACCTTGGGGCAGGCTTCAGGCTAGGGGACAGAAGGTGGGGGTGGGAGACAGCGAAGACCTAATTAGATTACAGGTATTCCCTGCTTTTAGAAAATTCGCATTACACCACTTTGCTTTTACGGAAGACCTGCGTTAGTACCTGTTTTCACTAATGGAAAGAAATCCGAAAAGAATTTTCACTTTTCCAGGGGGGAAAAAGCAAAAAGGGGAAAACAGCGTTCAGTGATTGTTTTGCAGTGAGCCATTATAGAGGCAGCACACACCCTGAGCAACACGAGTGGCCCCTCCCAGCTCCTTCCCCAGGAACCACGCTCAGCGTCTCAGCGTCAAGCCCCAGCTCTCTGAACTGTGTCTGTGAGCATCGGTGCTTTATGTAGATTGATTTTGTTCATCCCCATGAGCAAGATGCATCCTAATGTATCAGGAAAGCCTAAGAGAGCTGGAAAGGGTGTTACAATTAGTATCAAACTGGACATAATTAAGCATTTCGATGGTGGTAAACGAAATAAAGACATTGTGTGTGTGTGTTGAATTTGGGGTCTGGGAACGCTCAAAAATTTTTTCATATAAATTAATGGTAATTGTTTTTCCCTTTACCCTATTTCAGCAGTGCTGAAGATTTCATAGGAACGCTCTGCTCTCCTATAGGGGAATGGGGAGTGGTACCCGTAGGAGGCAATAGGGTAGTTGAAAGAGAGAGAGCATTTGTCTAGGGGAGATGCTTTCTGTTGATTGGGTTGATCACAGGGTATGGTCTGAGAGTTGTTTTCGTTGTACAAGTCTTGCATATCTTTTTGTTAGATTTATTCCTCAGTATTTCATATTTTTATTGCTATTATAAATGGCATTTTAAATCTCATTTTCTGACTGTTCCATGTTACTATATAGACATACAATTCATTTTTGTATATTAGTATTTTATCCTGAAACCTTGCCAAAAATCACTTATTAATTCTAGTTTTGTATTTGTTCTAGTAACTTTCTCACTTTGGTTCTTTTCAAGCATCTTTTATGTCTCTATTCAGCTTGTGCTGTCTTTCCTTTAGCATCTTGAATTTGTGGAATAGTTATAAAAACTTTTTATGTCCTATTCTATTGATGTTAACATCTGTGTCATTTCTGGGTCAGTTTCAGTTGATATTTTTTCGCATGATGGGCTATATATGTCTTTGTATGCCTGGCAATTTTTGTTGGATGCCAGCCATTGTGAATTTTACATTATTTGGTTCTAGATATGTTTGTATTCCAACGAATGATCAGGAGCTTTGTTCCGGGATGTAGTTAAGTTGCTTTACAAGGGTTTGATCCTTTAGGATCTTGCTCTTCAACCTTTTGGAGACAAGAGCACTGTTTAAGATGAATCGTTCTCCAGTAGGGAGGCACAATCCTTGTAATATTCTGATGCCTCACGCATGGTATGATTTCCCACCCTGGCTATTTGGAGCAGGCACTTTTCCTGGCCCCAGAGTGCTCTGGAGTTCTTTCTCTCTGTGTGCAGCACTCTCTCTCTCCTCTCCAGTACTCTGGCTTGTGAGCTGTAGCTGCCTCAACTTCCCCAGACTTCCAGTTCCATTTCCCCAATTCAGGGACACTACAGGGCGCTGTGCTGAGTGCCCCCCTCCCCCCACCCCCACCCCCCCGCTGAGGGCAGGAAACTTTTCTCCAGGCAATGCTTTTGGGTCATCATTTAGGCCCACCTCACGTGTTCCCCATCACTCAAGGACACTGCCCTTTGTTTACTGATGTCCTATGTCTTGAAAAACCATTGCTTCACATATATTGGCTGGTGTTTTAGTGGTTTCAGGCCTGAGGATAAATGTAGTCCCTGTTCCTCTCGCTCAGCCAGAAACCGAGTGTGTGTGGGCTCTCTAAAGGCCGTGGCCCACGCAACTCCATTGACTTCCCATTGGTGACAGCTAGTCATGTGGCTCCACTTGGCTGCAGTGCGGGTGGGGGAATGTAGATTCTGGCTGAATGACTACTTCCCAGCAAGGACTCTGCCCTGGGAGAGTGGAAGTGCAAGTTTTGGTGGCCAGCTATCTTTCTCTACCACGCCATTCTTGTCCTTACCATACAGATGAGCAAACTGAGGCACAGTAGAGTAAAAGAAAGCTTGAACCAAGGAAAAGGACCATCGTGGTGGTCATGGTGGAATTTGCACTTGCAGCTTCTACAGGCTTCCTCTCCTACATCATGTTTTTTCTGTTCATGGGATCCTCAAAGCCGTAAAAATCAGCTGATCTCACAAACGGTCACTTAGAGCCAGTTCTGTGAGAACAATTCCCTCAGTATTCGAAGTGGGATCTCATGTGCGGTGAAAGACATTTTTAAAGCAAAACGGAGTTCATTTTGTAGGGAGCCTCACTTTGTTTTCTTTGTTCTACTAAAACCTCACGTAACAGAAGGGAATGTAGTGGGAATAATTAGCCGCAATGGGTGGTATAAATCCAAAGAGAAAAATAATTCATCAACTTTAAAGCAACTCATTTAAAACTGCAAGTGTGGTTTATTTGACCTGCATTTGGGAGCAAATATTAATGAAGAAGTAAAGGCAACTTATGGCTTTTTCCCTTCTTTCATTTCCCCCTAGATGTCTTGGATAGAAACTAATTATCAATGCTCTTGATTTAATTTGGAAAAAAATTGGATGAAGGTTTTTCTTAAGTCCCATGTCAATGTTCATAACCCAGGAGAACTAAAATTAACCCCGATCCTTCCTCAGTAACTGCTCTAGCCAGTGGAGTCCAAGGCGTTCACTTCAGAAAAAAAAACAAGAAAAATTATTATTATTATTATGGTGATTATTATTTTTTAAGTAAAAATTTCTTGTGGGAATGCAGGAAGACCAGCAGAAATTTTCCCAGTACGAAAGTTGCTTTTATTAAGCCACTAAGCAGATACCACAAAACTTTCATTAATTGAAACCTAACTAAATTAAATGCATTTTTTCTCCTTTCTACATTCCACTTTCAAGAAAAAAAGAGTCAAAGGCAAAAAAAACACAACACAACAAGATGTCATCAGAAACTTATCCTAAAATCACCTTTCAATACCATATTTAGGACCCGTTACATAAGTAGCTCAACCATGTATACTTTCTATATTTTCTCTGCAGTGCATTTTTAATTATTGATGTTTTCCTGGATTATGTCTTCAGTGCTCTTTTCTTTCCTTTTGATAGTACAAGATTGGGGTTAAAAGTGTGAGCTCTGGGTTTGAAAACTGGTGCCATCATCATAAGTTTTGCGATATCATCTGTAGAATAGGAAAAATATTGATTAATACCCACTCATAGTGTTCTTTAGATGATTGATTGAGTTAATACATGTCAGGTGCTACCACCATCATCATCATTATTTTTTTTAACACTATGTATTACCTTGTGTATTTAAGTATTTATTTATTTATTTATTTATTTATTTATTTATTTATTTGGGAATATTGGGGAACAGTGTGTTTTTCCAGGACCCATCAGCTCCATGTCAAGTCATTGTTTTCAATCTAGTTGTGGAGGGTGCAGCTCACTGGCCCATGTGGGAATCGAACCCGCAACCTTGTTGTTATGAGCACTGCACCCTTAACCACTGAGCCCACCAGCCACTCATCATTATTAATGATATCCCTGGATGGCACTTTTCCTCCTCTGTATCCATAGCTTCAACTTGCACTTACATGCCAATATTGACAGCACTCAAAGAGAAATATAAGCACGTACGTGTGTATCTCTAACTATGATTCTTTGCCCCATGGTTTAACTGCTGGACTTTTCTTTCCATTGAACTTAACCTATGAAGGACTCACAGCGTCACTTGTAGTCAGCCATACAAGGTCATATATAGGGTTCCCCATTTCCTCAAATTCCACCACTGCAGGACAGATGAATGCCACCCACCAAGAGCCTATGTGGTCAGTCTTGACTTTTGTGAAGCCAAAATCTACTCATCCAGCAGAATAGGCCTCCCTTGCAAGTGGAATCCATCCAGGACCTAGACGACTCAGGGCCTGAGTGTCACTGTCCTCACCTACCAGCTGACCGCTGTGACTTACTCTTTTAGAAAACTCACCACCAGTAAATCTATTATGCTCCCTTTCCCTGTAATTCTTGGTCACCATTCAGGATCCTCTGACTCATTTTATAGTTCTCTGCTCCCTCTCCCTGTCCACCTTCCCACTGCTCTCCTTTCCAGCCTTCCACGGTCCCATAGTAAGCAAATTCTCTGCATCCTCAACTTTTTACTAAAGATTCCTTCTACTTCTATGCCTGAAGTGAAACCAGGCTGTCTCCAAAGGATACTGCTTCCCTTGATAGCTATCTCAAGTGGATACTTCTCATTTTCTGATTCCACACATGCCTCAAGGTGGAAGAAAAGCCCTGCTTTCTTCCAGCTTTTGCCATAGGTTGTGTCATTCACTATCTGTGCTCTTGACAAATACCCTTCATTCAGTGAAGACACTTCCATGAGGTTCATGCTCCAGATTTGTAGTCTGACTCCTGCTCATCTTCAGAACCTTTATTCTATTCCTCATCAGCCACCCTTTTCACAAACACAACACCCTATCATAACCCATACCTGTTGTATCCCTGAAAAGGGTAAGTGTGGACACTGCCAGCCAGGACCTCTCAAGTTTAAGCTCTCTCTGCAGTTACTTCTATTTCACATGTTCCTTGATCTGCTGTTATTATTGTTCCTCTTTAATGTCTTGAAACCCAGCTCTTCTCCTATTCAGCGTGCACTTTCTCTCCTACCCAGCTTAGACTCCACGGTTTACTGTTTCCGCATTTTTCTTGTTGATGAACTTACTCGGCCCCATTTCTTTTTTTCTGTTATGTCTACTCTAAAAAAAACCCCTGGATCAGTTCAAGGGTCTGACTTCACCTTGCCTAAACCTGGACTGCTGTGTTGCTAGGGAACATAGCATCCTCATAGAGATTGGTGCACTCTGTATTTTCAGCCTTAACTGGGTCCTCGGATTCTTTGAAGTAACGATTTCAAACCCATTTTATTCTTCTCCATGGTCTACAATACCCTGCATTTCAGGCCATCAGGATTGCCCTGATTTTACCTCCTACTACTCTCATGCTTATATCTGTCCAGCTACGTGGCCTCCTTGCTGAATCTCTAACATCTCTGTGATGGTCAGTTTATGTGTCAATGTGACAAAGCTAAGTCAATCAAACTCTAACCTAGGTGTTGCAGTGAAGTATTTTGTAGACGTGCTGAAAGCCTAAGGGACATTATCCTAGATACTTGGGTGGCTTTCATATGATGCTGTAATGGATTAAGACTTTTAGGTATGTTGAGATGGGGGTGAATGTATTTTGCATATTGGATGGATGTGAATCTTTGGGGGCCAGAGGGTGGGCTGTGGTAGGCTGAAGAGTGGACCTCAAGTATATTCAGGTCCTAACCCTGGCAACATTTGAATATTCCCATACATGGCAAAGGGATTTGCATCTGTCATTTGCTCAAATCTCGATGTTAAGGTACAGAGATTATTCTGGACTATCCTGATGGGCACCAAATGTAATCACAAGACTCCTCCTAAGAGGGAGGCAGAGGTAGATTTGACTATGGAAGGAGAAGTAGGAGAGGTGAGTAAATGAGATTGGAGAGACGTCAGGAAGGAGGTCATAAGTAAAATGCATAAGGCTGCTAGAAGTTAGAAAAGGCAAGAAAATATACTCCCCCTACATCCTCCGGTGGAAATCAGCCCTGCTGACACCTTGACCCTGTGAAACTGATTTTGAACTTTCGCTTCCAGAATTTAAGAGAATAAATTTGTGTTGTTTTAAGTCGTAAAGTTTATGGTTATTTGTTATAACAAGAGTAGGAAACGTATACAGTGTTCAGCATGCTCCCGCCTTATAATTTTGCACTGGCTGTTCCTTCCTCCTCAAATACTGTTTGCCCAGATATCCATCTGACTGACTCCCTCATCGAATTCAAATATTTGCTCACATGTTCTATTCTCAGTGAAACCTATGTTTACCTCTCTATCTGACATTGCACACTGCTCTCTACCTCCCCTACTCAGTGCTCTCCATCTCCCTTACCCTATTCTGTTTTCTCATAGTACTTCCAACCTTCTAACACACTGTCTAACTTACTTATTATGTTCATTGTTTATCATCTGTCTCCCTACACTGGAGTATAAGCTCCACAATGGCAGGGATCTTTGTTTTGTTTCTTAATGCTTTTCTAGTACCCAAGACAGAGCCTGGCACATAATAGGTGCCCAATAAACATTTATTGAATGAATAAATATAATATTCTACCCGATATCTTCACTGCTCATCTTCCGCAGATGACCTCACCTCCAGTTTCAGAAAATAAAAACCATCAGAGAGGGCACCATCAATTTTCTGCCATCACACATACTCATGTTTACTGTCTTTTCCCCTTCCTACCATTTACAATAGATAGGATTTTTCTCTGCCTATTCAAGGTAATTCCCTCCACCAGCGTTCTGGTTTTCACCCATTCCCACCTATTCAGAAATATCAAACATAAATTATCCCCCTTTTCACACTATCATTCGTTATCTTTTTCTTGGCTTTTCCCCATCGGTATTTAAGCACGTTCATGTCTCTCCCAATCTAAAACACAATATTCTTCTGAATCTTTTCCCTATCTAGACACTTCTGATATTGCTTTTTCTTCACTGCCAAACATCTTGAGTTGCCGTTATTGTTATCTCTGCCTCCATATTACCCATTCATTCCTCAATCCCCTGCCATCTGGCTTCCACCCACAATTCTTCACTGAGTCGGCTCATGCTAAAGTCGAGGCTGACATCTGGTGCTAAATTCATGAGACACTCTTTAGTCCTTATCTTAGATGAGCTCTTGGCAGCATTAGGCAATGATCGCCACACCCTCCCTTTTGAAATAGTGTCCTCTTTGGCTTTTTGCAAGAATGACTTTTCTGATTTTCTCTCTGCTTCTCTGTATTTTATCAGTTAGCTTTTTCTTTTCAATGGGCTTTACCTGTTTAAAGCAGTTTTAGGTTCACAGCAAAATGAAGCGCAAGGTACACAGAGAGTTCTCACTTTTTCCATATTCTGGAAAAACTATTAACCATTTAAAAACCACATGAAAACATATATAGGGGAGCATATTTTCCCTCTTACTTCATGTTCCTGTATGGTTTTGTACAGCACTGGAGCTGAAACTTGAATGACAAGGAGCCAGCCACATAGTTATTATTTGGAAGAGCGTTCTAGACAGAGGGAACACCCTGTGATGACCCTGAAGACAAGAGTTATACTCAAGGAACTGACAGGAGTATGGGAAAAGATGTGCGAGATGAGCTCAGAGACAGGCAAGGATCAGATCTTGGGCCCTTTAGGAAGAAGTGTGAATAGTTTTTCTAGTTGCATGAGGGAGTCATAGAAAGGTTTTAAGCAGGAGAGTGTTCTAATTTTTTTAATTGAGATATAATTGACATATAATATTATGTTAGTTTCAGCTGTACACATAATAATTCCATATATGTATATATTGAGAAATGTTCACCACAGTGAAGTCTAGTTAACATCCATTACCATACATAGTTACAAACTGTTTTTTTGTTGTGATGAGAACTTTTAAGATTTACTCACTTAGCAGCTTTCAACTATACAGCACGGTATAGTTAACTATAGTCACCCTACTACACATTAAATCCCATGACTTTTTATCTTATATCTGGAAGTTTGTACCTTTTGACCACCCTCACCCATTTTACCAAACCCCCACCCCACCACCCCACTGCCTCTGGCAACCACCAATCTCTTCTCTGTATCTATGAGTTCAGCTTTTTGTTTTGTTTCATTTGTTTAAGATTCCAACCGTATAAGTGAGATCATATGGTATTTGTCTTTCTCTGACTTATTTCACCTAGCATAATACCTTCAAGGTCCATCCATGTTGTCACAAATGATAGAACTTCCTTCTTTTTTGTGGCTGAATTATATATATACATATACATATATATCTATATCTATATCTATAGGATATCTATAGGATAGATATATCTATATCTATATATAGATATATATGTATATATCTATATATATCTACATATATATCTATGTATATATCTATATAAATCTACATATCTACATATATATATATATATATATATATATATATATATATATATCTCCCATTTTCTTTGTCCATTCATCCATTTATAGATACTTAGGTTGCATCCATATCTTGCCTATTGCAAATAACGCTCACAAGCATGGGGGTGCATATATCTTTTCGAGTCAGTGTTTTCATTTTCTTTGGATAAATACCCAGAAGTAGAATTGCTGGATTATATATATGGTCGTTCTATTTTTGATTTTTGGAGGAGTCTCCATACTATTTTGTATCGTGCTGCACCAGTTTACATTCCCAGCAACAGGGCACAAGGGTTCCCTTTTGTCTACATTCTCATCAACACTTGTTATTTCTTGTTTTTTTTTTTTTTTTTGATAACAGCCATTCTAACAAGTGGGGAGGTGATAACTCCCTGTGGTTTGATTTACATTTCCATGAGGATCAGTGCTGTTGAGTGTCTTTTCGTGTACCTGTTGGCCGTCCGTGTCTCTTTGGAAAAATACCTGCCTATTCAGATCTTCTGCCCATTTTTGTAAAATCGGATTGTTTGTTTTTGCTGTTGAGTTGTATGAATTCTTTATCTATTCTGGATAGTAACCGTTTATGAGATACATGATTTGCATTTCCTCATGATTAGTGACGTTGGGCACCTTTTCATGTATGCTGCCCTTCTTTATCTCATCCATGGCATCACCATCCACCTAATTGTTAAAACTAGAAAGCCGATCCTTGATGATGCCTCGCTGGCTTCATAAGTCCAGTCAATAATTAAGTTCTTTTGAATCCAGGTCTTAATTCAGGCCACCTAGCCTTCCATGCTTCTAGGCCTACCATCATCTCTTTAATTCAAGTCACCACCATCTCTCTTCCATATGGCCATACACATTGTCCTTCCTGAACACATTTGTTTCTCTCTTTGCTGTTCTCCATTCTGCAACTTAAATGGTCTTTCTAAAAATAAATTGCACCCCTCTCTCCTTCAAACTCTTCTTCAATGGTTTCTTTTCCCCTTAGCATAACGACTAGGTTGCTTAGCAGTTTTAAGCACCTTTCACATCCCTCTAGCCTCATTTCTCCTAATTTTATCTGCACGTTTGATACCCCACTCTTCTAATGTTACATTATTTGACTCACCAGCCCTCTTTCTTGATGTTGGTTCTACTCTCACGATGTGTCCTGCTTTCTCTCCTCTTTTCTCATCATGCAATTCGTATTCATAGGTTTCAGCTTATATATTGTCCCCTTGAACGCCTTTGCCAAACTCAAACCCAGCCTGGTAGCTTCTCTGCATCCTCTCTGCATTTATCTCAGTACGTATCACACAGTTTCTCAGCAGTCACAGTAATAGCATTTTCCTGCCTATAAAACCACTCCTCTGTATGTTCCATGAGGGCAGATCTTTCATTGAAAGTATATGGGATACTTTCGTACATGGGTGAAATAACCTTGACATTGTTCTTTTCGAATTAAATCTTAGAGAGTTGCAACCAAAACAAGATTTGGATATAACTTGATTGAGGAATAAAAAAATAAAGCAGGATTAGTCAGCTATGGAGGCATTGAAAAGGAGAGTCTTAATCGGCTCTTTTCATGTCATAATTCTGTAATGTATGATGTCAAATAAAACCAAGTGGAGTTACTCTTTTAAACATAAACCCTTCTTTTATACTGAGAAAGTTTATATATGACCTGCACAGTAAACATAAAGCAGCATGCATATTACAGCCTTGGAACTACATTAAACCACACAGGGTGTATTTGGTATTTTAATGAATTGGAAATTAAATTCTTTTTGAAAAATGTTTTCAGCAATTTGTGCCCTGAAATCTTCATTCAGATAAATCAGATGTAATTAAAAATTTCAGAATCATAAAAACATTTATGGGATTGTGACATTTCAAAGTCTTAATCAGAAATGAATTTTATCAATTAATGCCTATTGTTTTCTCTTCTGAAAACATGAAACATTTTATATAACGTTTGAAAATTATGATTACATTGCTTTTGGGGATTAAAACAAAAAGGTTAATGCTGCAAGAAGGATAATAGTGTGTATTTATACATATAATATAACATGACTAAGAAACAGATTTAATGTTTGTAGGCGATTCTTGGTAAATGTACCTTCATGATTTGGAGACTGCTTGTATAACATTTTAAAACAAATGTACTTTGTAGTTAGTTATATTCTCTTTCTGATTCTGGCAAATTAGACACATATCCTAAAATATTCTAACATGAGGATATGGATATATCTGGGCCACCTCAAGAGGCCAGAAGTTACAGTGGATTATTTCATACCTTTTGATCTCCTACTATCTAGGTATGAAATTATATTAGACGTTGGCCTACACTTCAGAATTGTTGACTGAATACGCGTATGTTGTTTTTAAGGCCTAACTTAGTTGATAAGTTTTGTCCTAAAATGCAGACCTCTTTCAACGTTAGCTTTTTATGACTCTTGATATATTTGGAATTATTACATTGTATCTTAGAATACCGATGGCACTTATTAACATTCTTCTCAAAAAGTCTGATTTTTAAGAAATGACTTATATACTTGAAAGAAGATAATTTTTCATTAATATTTGGTATTCTTTAAAAATATTTTTTAAGAAATTAATATTTTGTGCTTCATTGTATAAACTGATTTCAGTAAAGCTTATATCAAGCATGAATGATCCGTTACCTTCAAATAAATAGTTTTATTGAGTAGTATATCTATATATGTCCTATGTATATATATATATGATCATATATATATATATATATATATATATATTTATGATCATTACCCAGAAACATTCTATTTATTAGATTCCCCCATTCCCCAGTAGATTTTAATAAGTGAGTTCTGATTGCTTTAGAGGATAAAAACAAATGTCTGTTAAAGAGGAATTTCACTTGAGAATGAGTATACACACTTAGGCTGAAAGCAAAGTAACACCACCAAGGGAAGGTTTGAGTGTCAGATGAATGCTACCAGACAAAAGAAGCCATAGGATTGAGTGGAAGGGGAGATAACTTGCACTGCAGTGGTCAAGGAAGGCATTATGGCTTGAACTTAGATTGAAAAGGTGGATAAGATATACGTGCAAAGTTACAGGTAAAGAGAATATGAACTTTCCCAAATGAAGAGACCAAGTCTGTTGCATGACATTTATTTCCAGTGTTGGTTACATAGTAGGGGCTCAGGGAATGTTTGTTTGTTCTTTCATTTATCATGCATACAGGTAATGTCAATTCTAAAGTGGACACTTTTTTCACCTTTTAACATTTCTGAAAAGTTGGGACTAATAATTGATGGCATTTGACAGTTATTTGGAAGTGCTTTTATCGTTATGATATATAAAATCAGTGTCTTAGATTTCATGAAATATGGTCTCGGTTAACGTAAAAGATTATGGTAGGGTTCATCACTGAAGATTTTCCTTACTGAGACGGGTTATAATCGTATTTTACTTTTATATGTATGTAGTCAATTTTTGAAGGTGTTCTTATGAACTTTGTTAGAGAAAAACAGCATGAGAACATTGCTTTTATTAAAAAAGATAAAGATACTTCATTTTTTAGGTGAAAATATTTAATCGGCTAGTCTGTATCTAAGTCTGGTGTCACATACAATAGGGTAATTAATGAGGGCAATTAATACTTACTGGTGATAGCTAAAGAAATGGCTGAGTTCCATGAGCTTTGTAACAGTACTTTTCCTGGAGAAGTTGATGAATTAGACTAAATGTTAAGTGTGGTTATAGTTGACACACAGTGTATGGCCCTAATCCATTCTTTTTTCAATATATTTTATCAGCTATAGGGGGAAAAAAGATTTCTAGTTATGGCTCTCAGTACTACAGGGATTGGACCTTACTTGTCAACCATATCTGAAAAATGAATCTCACAGATAATTGGTTGCCATGGGTATGTCCGCTTAGGTAATATGAGATAAGTGGTCAGATGATAATTTCATTCCACTTTCCTTACTTTTAAAAATTCTCCCCAAACTAGCACAAAAAGGATTAGTTGCCATTCGGAATGTTTGATTTCTTCCCCACCGACCTCTGCTGCACTTTTTGTGTATTTGTGAGTGAAAACCCAAATCAAGGTTCTTTAGATAATTTTGCCTCAGAAGATCATCAGGTTGCTGATTTTTTCCCCCTTGCCCTATAATCAGCATTTAAGAGCTAGGGAGTTCAAGGCCATTGAAAATATGAATGTCATCCTCTAAGCACGCCATTTTTGACTTAAGGCATTAGCTCCTTCAATTTTTGTGCTGGACACCCAGTTTTTGATGGGTGTGTCTACAATTTAATTTTTATTAGGGTGGATTTTTGTTACGTGCTGCTGCTTGTTTGAATATTTTGCTTAACTGAGCAACATTGTAGGCCATACAGAGGTTTGAGAATGAGAATATAATAATATCCTTATAACACAGACAACATTGCTCTTTCATGGACATTTCAGAAGTGTCCTTAGCATCTTGCATTTCTTTAATACCATAGTTATGAGTATCTATTATCACAGTTTCAGTAGTTTTGTTAGAATCTGGTATATAATTTATTTTCACACTGTCTTTTTTATTACATGCAGTTAAATATTTTTTAATTGAATTATTAGCCATTTATATGAACTATTCAGAATTTTTGCTTGCTTTCTTCACTATTTATAGATAAGAAAATTTATACCCAGAAAAAAAAATGTGACCTCCCTGGTGGTATAAGTGGGGAGAAGCAGATTCAGAACTAGTAGCAGGTAGATTCCAGTCTGCTATATTTTTAGTACTTGTGGGTATGTGCATAGTAACATTGAAATTTGATTATTTGAACTTCTTGATGATTTGGTTTCTGAATAATAACTTAATTTATTTTGTATATTGTCATGTGAAGCATGATTGTATCATCTAAAGTAAGCTTTCTTAAATGGTATTTGCTTGGGCCATATTGCTTCTTAATAAAGCCTCTTTGACTTGGAACTGTAACGTTCCAGGAAAATAATGATTCAATTGCTTTAGTATGTGAATTCCAGTAGTTCATTTGCCAAGTACTATGATGTGTCTGAGGATTTTTATTTCTATGTGGCCTTTTTTGCTGATAATGTGAATGCAATATCTCTCTTCCTTTACTAATTAGCCTTCTGTTATTTACTCTGTTATTATGTATAGAAATATTGAATAAATATGTCTAGAAAAACTATTTTTACTCTTGATTTTTGAGTCTGTTACCATATTAATTTTATTTAAATCATAGCATAGATATTTATCTCTAGTTGAAGATACTGTACTTCTAAAACAGATATTTGGTTTCATTGTATTTTAGGGGAAATAACAATTATGAAAATGGAGATTTATCACAAATTTTTGTTTCCCAAGTGGAATATCTGGGTTAGCATTAAGAATTCATAGTCATATGGTGCCTGCTGTTCTAATGTCATCTTAAAATTTTACCTGTATTAATGGCCAAAAATAGATTGATGCTACTAATACCTGGTGTGTGTTTTGTAATGGAGATGTATGAGAATGTAAAGTGGTATAGTCCAAGAGGTCTTCCTGCAATGATGGAAATCTTCTATAGCCACATTGTCTTTCTATGGTCTTAAGTTTTGGAGCTTAAACTGTTGTCTTAAACCACTGAGCACTTGCAATGTGGCTAGTGTCACTGAAGACTGCATTTTAAATTTTGTTTAATTTTAATTAATTACATTTAAATAAGCACATATTGTTAGCGTCTAGTATTGGATAAGCAGAATAAAATGAGTTTCCCACCCACTCGCCCATCTTTCCATGAGGGCTGTAGGGTAATCCAGGTTCACACTTTAATATTCCTAACCTGCAGTAAGTAAATAGCCTTCTTCTGTTATTTTCAGTACACTTGGTTTTTGCTTATTATATAATGAAGAAGGTCTTTCTATCTGAGGTTTCCCTCACAACCTCTCCCTTTAATTTTTGGGTTCATCAATATACATTAGTGCAAAAGTAATTGTGGTTTTGGACCGTGAATTTTAAAGCATTATATAACTAGTCTCAAACACATCTTTATTAATCAAAATAGGAACCACTACAATCAACACATTTTTGCATGTGAGAAATAAGTTTATTCCTGTAGCGTAAAAATTCATGCTTTGGGATGTGACAAACTCTTGGAAAGCATTTTCTGCATCCTGCTGGTTGTGGAAGCATCTTCCCTGCAAAAAGTTGTCAAAATGCTTGAAGAAGTGATAGTCGATTGGCAATAGGTCAGGTGAATATGGCGGATGAGGCAAAACTTCGTAGGCCATTTCCTTCAACTTTTGAAGCATTGGTTGTGTGATGTGCAGTCGGGTATTGTCGTGGAGAAGAATTGGGCCCTTTCTGTTGATCAAGGCAGGCTGCAGGTGTTGCAGTTTTCCGTGCATGTTATCGATTTGCTGAGCATACTTCTCAGATGTAATGGTTTCGACAGGATTCAGAAAGCTGCAGTGGATCAGCTGTAGTGGCAGCAGACCCCCACACAGTGACCATCACCTCTTTTTGGTGTAAGTTTGGTTTTGGGAAGTGCTTTGGAGCTTCTGCTTGGTCCAACCACTGAGCTGGTCGTCGCCAGTTGTCTTATAAAATCCACTTTTCACCACACGTCACAATCTGATCGAGAAATGGCTCGTTGTTTCATAGAGTAAGAGAAGACAACACTTCAAAATGACGATTTTTTTGATTTTCAGTCAGTTCATGAGGCGTCCACTTATCGAGCTTTTTCACCTTTTCTATTTGATTCAAATGCCAAACGACCATAGAATGGTCAACATTGAATTCTTCGGCAACTTCCCGTGTAGTTGTAAGAGGATCAGCTTCGATGATTGCTCTCAGTTGGTCATTGTCAACTTCTGATGGCGGACCACTGTGTTCCTCATCTTCAAGCCTCTCATCTCCTTTGCAAAACTTCTTGAACCACCACTGCGCTGTATGTTCATTAGCAGTTCCTGGGCCAAATGTGCTGTTAATGTTGCGAGTTGTCTCCGCTGCTTTACAACCCATTTTGAACTCAAATAAGAAAATTACTCAAATTTGCTTTTTGTTTAACATCACTTCCATAGTCTAAAATAAATATAAAATAAACAGCCAGTAATAAATGATTAGCAAAAAAAAACCATAAAGCGAGAAATGCACATTAAAATGATGTACAACATAACCACCTTTATTAAGAATGTATTCCAATATCAAATGGCAAATTTCAACAATGCAAAAACCACAATTACTATTGCACCAACCTAATATTTCTTACTTGCTATGTATCCCAAATACACCGGCTGAATTGCTCCAGTTTTCCCTTTTCAAATTCTGATGGGAGAAAAAGGTTGGCCTAACTAATTATCTATTGGGTAGGTTGTTTTATGCTAGACCCTCTCACTGATTGGGGAGCAGCCTATATATTGACCAGTCTTAGATCAGGTTCCCATTTCTGGTTCAGTTAAAGACTGCCCCTTATTCAAACAACATCCTCCATCATTTGAGGACTACAAGTGCTGAAGTCTCTTTTAAAATGGCGGGTGAGCTTCTTAAGCATTCTAAGTGACATATCCTTTCTACACAGCAGATTTGGAATGGCAACATGAGCTCCCTTAGCCTACCTTCTATTTATTTCATAGCCTTTATTCTTCCCAAAAGACAGTCTTTGGTTGGTTCAAGTTGTTTCCATTCAACTGAGAGCACTTCCAGTTATCAGTGTTTACCCACCAGTCCTCCTCAGAGGTGGATGGCCGTCCTCAAGCTGAGAGGATGTGTGGCCTGTTGTTTGTATTGGTCTCTGGTCCCATGTAGCACATGTGGGTTTACTTAACTGAGAACACACATGGAAGGGTAAGGCCAAGTATGTAGGGAGAAAAACACCCTTGGAACTTCCTTCCTTCCCCTGAAAAGGAGGCAGTAGAAGTGGCAGAACTCTGAGCATTCTGGAACTCTCTGCAACACTTATGTATCAGGTATTATGAGAAAATGAAGGGCTCTGTATCTGTGACTCTTCCAGACAACTGCTTTCCATGTTAAGTGCAAAACAGGGGGGAAAAATGAAAGCGTTGTATGAGACTATTTGTGAAAAGTATTTGGTACTGTCCTTCTTTCCTTAACTAAGAACACTGACCGTTATTGAAATTTTTAAATGATACCTGGGTATCTTTATTATCTGTTATTTATCTGTTCTTCTAGACCATCAGGGCCTATGAGGCTGGGAAGAACTTGTTTGCTCCAGCACTAACTGGCCTCCGTCTAACGACTATTATTAGTTTTGTATATGCTTTTCATCATCACCCAATATATTTTCTAGACTCTGTGTCTTCCTCTAACATCTCTTCCCTGTGTATCCTCCTCTCTATAGATGTGCTGTTTTGAGTTATTGTTGGCTGAGAACCCAGAAAACAAGGGCTGGGAGAGGGGGCTGTCGAGTGTCGGTAATTCCTGCGTGAGGAAATTCTCCTGTCCATGAGAAGTATGACTTTCCAGCTTCGATGGATTTCTTCCTTACTTCCTCACCTACTTTCTCATCATGTCTCAGATGCCTGTGGCCTGTACCTTTGTGCTGATTCCTAGACGTTCTCATTGAAAATCAGAGTACAAATCTAGATTTGAAAAGATCTCTTTTGTTCAATTGTGTATTGTGCTAAAATACACATAACAAAAAATTTACTGTCTTAACTATTTTTCAGTGTACAGTTCAGTGGCAGTAAGTGCATTCACATTGCTGTGCAGATATCACCACCATCCATCTTCAGAATTTGTCTCATCTTCTCAATCTGAAACTCTGTCCCCATTAAACAGTAAATTCCTATGACTCTCTTCCCCTAGCCCGTCAACCACCATTCTACTTTCTTCTTCTGCTCCTGCTCCTGCTCCTCCTCCTCCTCTTTTTCCTCCTCCTTCTCTTCTTCTTCTTTTTACATTTGCCCTTAGATTTGAAAAGATCGCTTATTGTCACCTGGTTATACCTCCCAGCCACATATTACAGGTTCTCTCTAGTGCATGCTCTGAGACTAGTCAATTATTCAGTATTCTTTATCTTGGCTTCTTATGTGTTCAAGGAAGTACCTTCCATCATTGATACTGTACATTTTCAGGAAATAGAAATGATAACAATTAAATAACAATTGGCAATAACAATTAAAATAATCCTACCTTCCCTTTCTGAAGGCAATTGTCTGAACCAGATCTTCCTCATCCAGGTGAAATATGTGTGATTTTGGGCAGAGGTTGCTAGTTATGCAGCAGGATGATCATCTGGGAAGGGTGGCCCAGAGGCACGGGAGAGAGGCAGGGAGTCACCTTGAGGGTATATAGCCAGAGAGACAGGCCCAGGGATGGAAGGAGGCCCAGAATAGAATGGCCACAGGCTAATGCAAGAAGATGGATGAGCCTAGTCAGCATCTTCCTCATCATTCCCTCCTTTCTCCATTCCCCTTCTCATCCTGGGGTAAGAAGAAGCCAGTCAGGTTAATGTCTAGGTTTCAGTGACTGTGTAAGTGAGGCCCCCTCCACCCAGCTTGGCCACAGTGTCCTGGAGTGCTTCCCATCTGTGAAGAGAAAGGCTTGGGAGGGACACTGACCTGTTGTCCAGAGTCTGATAACAGGACAGGACTGAAGTCATATTTCAAAGAACCCAAGGGAGCTAGGGTGAGGGCAAGAATTGTTACACATGATGAGGAGAATTTTGGAGACCCCAACAGATACTTACCAGCTGGATCATCAAAGAAGGCTTACTCTTGGTCCTCCCCAATTTTTCTCTGCCTGAGTTTGCAAACTTAAAAAGAGAAGCCATGTGTCTTCTCTAGAATATATTCTTGGAATAGTAGGCAAAGAGAATTAGGAAAAAACTAGCCCAAGTTAAATCAGATATACAGTTATAAAATTATACACCTGGGGCGTAAAGAGCCTTGAAGATTGTCCAGCTAATTACATGTTGGCGGCTGCATTCTAATGGTGTCATTACAGATAACACATTATCTCTTTTTGAGCACTTTTAGCAACAGGAATTCAGAAGGTCGTAAGGGAGCCAGGGCCCGTCTTGGACAGTTCTCATTGTTAGAGATTATTGTAAGAAAGCTGATTTTCTGTAGTTTTCACTTATTGATGCTTGCTTTATCTAGTAACATAACTCCAATCCTTCTTCACATGAAGATGTAAAAATCTGTGGACAGCTATTACGATCTCTTCAGGGTGAAACATGCAAAGTTTTCAACTTTTGTTTTATTTAGTTGGCTTCAAGTCTCTTAACTTTTCTAGCCATTCTTCTCTAAGGAAGTTTCAATTAGTTAGCATTGCTCCATGTGGTACCCAGCATGGTCTAATCAACATGAGGAGGAACAAGATAGCCACTTCCCTTACAATGGATTCATTATCTCTGAGAGAAGAGCTCAGGATCACATTGGCTTTTGGGTTTATAATCACCTGATAACAAGCTACCACTGCCCCAGTGCTTGCATTACTGGTTCTTGAACGTAACCAACTTCTGTTGTCTATCATAGGTCCCAGAAACCTTCCTCCCAAAGTGTTACGGGGCGAAGCAGGCTTGGCTAAGGTTTTTAGATGACATCAGAGATCACCAGCAGAGCCTGCTGGACAGAGGATGGTGCAACTTCATGAGCCCAGCCTGGTCACCGAGGGCAGAAGCCTTCTTCAGCCCCATCACAAGGTAAACTGTAAGAATTGGCTTTGCGAATCCCTCCCAGAAAGGGAAGGAAGCACTGGGCACTGTAACTGTAGGTTGAAACATGGAAACTCCTTCCTGGGGAGCAGGGTGCTAGACAAGGGGCTGAGGTGTCAGCCTGTGGGTCAGTCCTGACAAGGGCCAAGGGGTGAAATAAGAGATGTTGAGCATGTTATACTGACCACAGAGCACAAGAGACTGGAAGGCAGGTTGTTTCTGCTGGTCTGATCATGGAAAATGTTAGAAGCTGGGTTTTAATTATGCAGGCCAGGTTTTCCTGGCCTCACCCCATCTGGTGCTAAAGGGGGTGTTCGTCGTTATGTACTAGGGCAGATCCTTGCACTGAAAATTTATTAAAGTTGGCCCATTGTCTCAGACTGAGAAGATCTGGGGCCTGAAATCTGTTATGTATCCCTCCTAGTTTCCTGTCATCTGCTGATTTAATGAACATACCATCACTGTCCTCATCTAAGTCATGCAAACATTTAGCAAAGCAGGCCAAGGACAAAAAGTTCTGTGGCACAATATGAAAACCTCCCCTCAGGTTGACAGCCATCTATTAATCACAACTCTTTGAGGAAAGCCATCCAAGTGCTTACTGATCTATCTAATGGTACCAGCAGTTTGCTCAGATTTCTAAATTTTGTCCCATAAGGATCTAATGAGAGACCCTGTCAGATGCCTTGCTGAAGTGTAATTTATTGTATGTCTTGCAATTCTCTGTACCAAAAGCAGAATGGAGGTTAGACTGGCATGATTTATTTTTAGTGAACCCATCCTGACTCTTGGTGATCACTGCTTTCCTTTCAAAGTATGTCCACAATTTTTTTCCTTTAAAACTTACTTTAAGACAAGATGGCAGCGGTGGCTGCACAGGGCGGGAGAACTGGTGGTGGCGGAGGCAATAGTGGGGCTGGCGTTGGCTCCAGCTGCGGGACAGGCAGTGGCCGCAACGGCTTGTTGGATAAGTGGAAGATTGATGACAAGCCTGTAAAAATTGACAAATGGGATGGATCAGCTGTGAAAAATTCTTTGGATGATTCTGCCAAAAAGGTACTTCTGGAAAAGTATGTGGAGAATTTTGGTCTAATTGACGGTCGCCTCACCATCTGCACCATCTCCTGTTTCTTTGCCATAGTGGCTTTGACTTTGGATTATATGCACCCCTTTCCAGAGTCCAAGCCTGTTTTGGCTTTGTGCATCATATTGTATTTTGTGATGATGGGGATCCTGACCATTTATACCTCACACAAGGAGAAGAACATCTTTCCCATGGCCCACAGGAAAGATCCTACAGGGATGGATCCTGATGACATTTGGCAACTGTCCTCCAGTCTCAGAAAGCACACTCTGAAGCTGACCTTCATCAGTGGGAGGAAAAAGCAGCAGCAGGAAGCTGAGTTCACCAAGTCCATTGCTAAGTTTTTTGACCACAGCGGAACACTGGTCATGGATGCCTATGAGCCTGAGATATCCAGGTTCCATGACAGTCTCGCCACAGAACGAAAAATAAAATCGCCAATTCTAAAAGTAGCCATCTTTCTACAGGATCATGCGAAATTACAGGGTGAGGTTGAAAGAAGCAGAGAACTTAAAATGGATAAAGTAAGAAATGTTAAAAATGTCCCTGTTTTGTCGTGAAATTGTAGTCCATTCTGGATATATAGGACTTACTAGCTCAGACGTGAGAAATTTTAGCTCTGATAATCTAGCTGTAGTCTCCTTGGTCTCCTGATGACATTGTTTTTATTTGCTTTTCTGGAAAAGCATTTTTGCTAAAAGCCGTACAGTCTGTCTCCTTCATATCTAGCAGTATAGCTTTGTGCCACGCAGCATTTGAAGACTCAGTGTTTGAAATTGCTGCTCTGTTGCTGACTTTATTGTGTTAATTCCTGTTTCAACATCTGTTTCCCTTGATTCAGGATACAACTTCTTGTGTACATTTTTACACACCATTTTTGGGTGTGTATATATCTGACTTGGAGAGAATTGGGGGGGGGGAACACAGCTTTTTAATTTGTTTAAAACAGACCTGCCTGTTACATTTTGTGCTCTTAATTAATTAAAGAAGCACCAATGACAAAAAACAAAACAAAACAAAAAAACACCAAAAAACTTACTTTAATTGTTCTAGAGATTATCATCAAGCCTATCAGCCTTTAGTTTATAGGATCTTTTCTCTACCCTCTCTTGAAAATTGGGAAAATGTTCAGTCCTCTCCAGCCCGCTGAGACTTCTCTCATTCTCCATAACTGTTCAGAATGTATCCATAGCATTTCAGCTTTCGTTATTGCTGCAAGACACTGGCTGGTGGTATAATTTGTGTAGACCTGGAGACTTGAACTCACTGAGAGCAGTAAGATGTGTTATAACCAGCTTTGCCTTCTCTCTTACAATGTTTGCTTTATCTCTTCTTGTATGAAAAGATATTTTTATCCTTGAGATAAAATAGGAAGAAAAAAATAAACTGGTGCCAAATACTTTGATTTCTATCCATGATCAATTAATATCAACGTCTTCCCCAAGCATGAAGACTTCCTTATTCTTCTTGCCTTTGATACGCCCTTTAAAAGCCTTTTTAAAAAATCATTTTATCAGGACTAAAACCCAGAAAAGAGTTTATATAGTTTTTACTGGGGTCTAACATCATGTTATTTTTTTTAAAAATTGTGAAATTTATTCCAGAGCCATCTAATCACCATGAGTTTAGCTCTATTTAGCTCCTGATTGTGGCGGTTCAAAAGATCCTACCCCCTGTCTAGAACAAGTACAGCTTTTCTACAACTACTACCAATATTTGCTTAAGCTCATGTGGGTGGGTCTCTGTTCTTCATAGTGACCAAAGAAGCCTAGCCAGACCTGTAGGCTTCTTCCCATTCATCCATTCAACAAAATTTCAGAGAGCCACACTACGTGCCAGGGACATCTGAAACTATCTAAGAGTAAGTAAGGTCCTTCCCTTCTCCTTGTTTTGGCATTTTCCCTCTTCACAAGCCCATGATTCAAGATTTGATTACCCTAAACCTCCTCATTGTCTTATGCAATGTACCTGTCTTCCATTTTACATAGTTTGCTCTATCCTATCTAGGAGTTCTGTTTGTTCATGTGAGTTTCTAGTGCTCTGTATCTGCACTGCCTGATGTAGTAATCACTAGCCACATGTGGCTATTTAAATTTAAATAATTAAAATAGAAGAAAATTTAAAATAGATCTCCCCAGTTACATTAGCGTCATTTCCAGGGCTTAGTAGCCATGTGGCTGTAGCTTCCGTATCAGACACATTTCCATAACCAGAAAAGTTCTGTAGGGCAACGCTGGTCTAGCTAGTGTTCAAGCCCTTTGAAGTTCTTCTCAAGCAGAAAGACTGGATGAAGTCAACACACACAGAGGTGGTATTTGCTGACTGTCCTTGAAAGCCATTGGAGTCAAGTCTGTCTGGAAGGCTTTATTGCCATGGACTCCCGAGGCTTTCACTTTTAAGGTAGTCAAGGTGTTTGGTTTAGGCACTTCTTGTAGAGGCAAGGGATTACAGTGTGCATCAGCTCCTTTGTTCCGCAGAGGAACCATGGTTTGCAAACCAATGTGAGCAAATATCTCCCAGATCCCACTGGTGGCCATTGTAGTTACCATGCCTGACAAAATGCTGGTACTTGCAGACAATCAAAATGTTTGCCTGAATGAGGAGATGAATTAAGAGAGGTCTCTTTAGTCCCTGAAAAGCTCTCTTGAAAAGCCAAAGAAAATTACCATAGGGGAAAGAAGGAAGGAAGGAAGGAAGGAAGGAAGGAAGGAAGGAAGGAAGGAAGGAAGGAAGGAAAGAAAGGAGAGAGGGAGAGAGCAAAGTAGGGAGGGAGGAAGCAAAGGAAAGAAAGAAAAAAGGGAGTGGGGAGGAAGGAAGGGAGGGAAGGAAGTAGGGAGGAAGTAAAGAGGGTTGATTTGACTTTAAGAAAGAAAGATCCAAAAAAACCTATGAATTTCTCTCCTCTCCATCTTTACTTTTCTGCTTCTGTGTAGAGACATAGAGGTGGGCTGGAACACAGGTTACAGAGGAAGAAAGTAGAGAAGGAAGGAAGAAATGAGAAAGAAGGGGAAGGGGGCATCAGAGAAAAGGGAGAGAGTCACAGCATTTTAAACATAGAAAGGACTGTACAGTCCATTTGGCCTAACTCCTCACGTCACCGATGAAATATGAACACTTCATTTGGCATTTAATACAAATCTGCTGAAAAAAAATGAAGCAATTGAGGTCGAAAGACATAGGTTAAGCGACTTGTCTAGAGTTACAAAGCCAGTGAGTGTCAGAGCAGAGGCTAGAAGCCAGCCCACCTATCCAGTGATTTCCCACCGCCCGCCCTGCTGGCTCGCCCCTCCCACCCCAGGGTGGCTGAGGAAGGAGGGAGAAGAAAGGGAGCAAGGAAGGGCAAGGGAGGGGAATGTGGGATGGGGGTTGGGGAGAATGTGGGGGGAGCTGAGGGGAAGGAAAGCAAGTGAATTTATCTGTCAGCTGTCGGCCTCCCTTGTGACTTTCTTTTCTCTAAAGAAACGTTCACAGCCACTTCACCTACTCAATCTGAACTTCACAGTTGCCCCATCCCAACAGAGATTTCTAGTTGGCAGGAGACTGCCTAGGCTGCACTGTGCCACCACTAGCTGTGTGACCCGGGCAAGGTACTGCTTGATAACTTACACGAACAGGTTGCGTTTATAGCTGAGTAACCGCTTATCCCCCATAAGCTTGGTCCAGATCCTGGTTTTTGAAGCAGTTTGGCATTCCTAAAATTGCAGTTGCACTAGAACATAAGAGCACAATGAAACAGAATTTGACAAGGATTTTAAACAGAACTCTCAAGTGACTTTTTCACGTTCCCTCCCCTGTTGATCCTAAACAATCAAGACCTGGAGCAGGTTTTTGCAAATGTCTCACATTCCCCTTTACTTCTCATCTCCAGAAAAGTCTCCAGGTCGAGAACTTTGGCATCAGAATATGGAGTTGGAGGTCACACAGATCTGATTTCAAATGCAATCTGTCACAGGATTGTGTTACCATGTGGACAGAACTGACTCTCTCCAACACAATTTAGATAGTGATAGCAATGTGCAAGAACTATGAAGACAGTCCTTATTATGCTGTGGAACCACAGTGCCTGGGAAAGATCACATGATTCACCTATGTTGATTTACGTATCTGGCACAGGGTGACGAGCCCTGGGTTTGAATCCTGGCACCCTTGCTTTCCAGCCGTGTGACCTTGGGGCAAGTTACTTGATTTTATTTCTTATCTGTATCATTGGATTATGAATGGTGCCCTCCTAAATGTGAGGACAAATTGAGATAATACATGTAGAACACTTAGCCCAGAACCGGGCACATGATAAACATTAGTTATCGTTATTTCCTAATGTCGGATCATTTCTTTATGTACGCTTCATTAGCCTTGGGGGCACCAAGGAACCTGGCTTAAAATCCCTGCTCAAAAACATTTGCCAAGTGGCAGCATTCACAGCACACTTGCGATAAATATCCTAAGTCCAACACAGCTTCAGCTGGGCTAAGTGAGGCGAGAATCAGGTTTTATGGGTCTGACGAAGATGTTTGAAATATTGTAGGAGACTGTCAAAGAATACTTAGACCCACTCCGCAAAAGGGCCGTTCTTAATTTTCATCTTTCCTGCAAGTCAGAAAGATATATACTCTCCAAATAATGGCAGTTTCCTCATCCTGAAGTTATGGCAGCTTGGTGATACAATAAACAGCACCCTGTCATAAGGACCGCATAAAACATGGTCTGACATTTCTTTAAAAGTAAAAAGAAACACGGCTGCAGCAGATGACCTTTCTTTCGAGGGCACAGCTGTTTTGTGTGGTTAGAGGGACCCGTGGTTTCATACTTAGGGGGCTACGATATATGACTGGCTTTTCACAAAGTGTTTCCATGAGAAATTACAGTACGTTCTAAAAGGGGAGTGCCAATTCTGCTGTGTTCACATTAAGCAGGAGGGCTTTTCCCTCCTCCCTCTTGATGTGTTCCAAATGATATTGTGCCGAATACTTGTAATTAGAAACTTCTTTAGTATGTGAAGAGTAAGCGGAATCAAGAAGACGAAAGTGTCTTCTATGTCCTGGAGGATTTTAATTATGGGCCTTTTGTCAAGTCGGTGGGTCAGCACCTTTTGGGACCTCTGCATTTCTGAGGAGTCACGCAGAATGCAGTGCTTCTGTGGGTGAGGACTTAAAGCCTACAGGGAAAATGTAAAATAGTCGCTCTGTTAGGGATGGTAGGTGATTTCCGTTTTCTCTAAAACTGTTTATTATTCCTCCTGTGAAATGTTATTTGTGGAATGCATTAAAATGGTCATGAAAAGTGAGTCTAAAATTTCTAATTGTGCCTGTGTTGTGTTGGTGAGAATGGATGTTTTATTTCTTTGCTTGTTTTCCAAATTGTCTTTAACATGTTTGATTTACTTCATAATGAAATTAAAAAGAAGGGTTACATCTCCATTTACTTTTTTGAGGTTCCCCTAGGCATCAGTGGTTACTAAAAACATTCCCGTTCAAGCCCTAGACCCATCCCGCCCCCATATCTATCTTGTAAATTAGAATAATAAGTCCTTTGAGACGGGAGTTTGGCAGCCCCTCTGCAGGATGGGGGTGGTGTATGCCAATTACTGACAGCCGTCATGCCAATATAAAAATGTGCTCTCCTTGCTCATATCCCAAGCCCTGCTACTACCTGCCAACAGTAGGGCATTGAGTGCACGTCCCACTACGGTGGGAGATTTGTTCTGATTTATCTCTGCTCTCTCACCTTGTCCCCTGTGTGACCAAAGCTGAGCATATGCAAAATGGCTGGCTTGGTTTAGAAGTACAAGCTGAGGCCCTGAAATCGTTGACTTATTGGTAATTAGACCACACTGGTATTGAACCCATGACCTCAGCCTCATTAGAGCTGCATTCGGGCCAACTGAGTTGACCAGAAACAGATTCAAAACAGTGAGTGATAGAGGTCTTTGGTGCAGGGTCAAAGGCCTATTTACACTACCTAATATCATAAGTGGATTCTTATTCTACTATGTTAAAGGAGCAGCAAGAGATGAAAACGGCCATATGGGTAGGCCACAGCTCTCTGCTTCATATATGTGGATTGGATAGCATTGCTCTTCTGGACAACTTCTACCTTCAACTGGATCTCCACGTATCTCAAGGGGTAATAAAAAGACAAGTGTTTTAACAGAACGTTTTGTTTCTTCTTCTTCCAGTTGCTAATGGCTAATAGTGACAAAGGCACTAGCATTGAAGTCCATTAGTTTAGGAATAATTTCCTTTAAATTGACACCCTTTGATTTGAAAATATCCATGGTTAATCATTATTTTCACTCTTTGCTTTTCAAGGAGATCGCAAAACAGGTGACTTGTCTTCCTTTTGCATAGAAAAGGAAGCAATTTCCCCGTGGTAGGATTAGTGTAAAAGGCAGGACACAAGAATGATGACAGACACTGTGCTAAATTAATGAAATGGAATTGAAGTAGTCTCAAAATATAACAAAAATTTTTGATAACACTGGCATTTCAACTCAGTGGAAAGAGAATGGATTACTTAATAATAATAGCCAGCCATTTAATCAAGGTAGATTTCTGCTTCAGACCACACCCAAAGTGAAGATTTAAATGTGAAAATGAAACTTTACAGTTTAAAAAGATAATAAAGCAATTAAAAAACAATAATTTTGGAAGGCCTTTCTAAGTGTGCATGAAAGTACAAAAACCATTAAAAATATGGAATAATTTGACTCCATAAAAATCGATCATGAACAAATATATGTCAAATACTAAATATTAAAAGGCAAACTGGGAGACAATATTTTTGGTACTTATGGAAGAGTTAATCACGAGATATTTATGATGCATATGGAAGGTTTAATAAAAAGCATTTAAAAATCAATAAGAAAAAAGGAGCAAGTTAATAGAAAAGAGACAAAGAAAATGAATATCACTTTACATGGGAAATGTAAATGGCCAGTGAAACCTATGAAAACGATAGTTAATCTACTAGTAAATATCAAGAATTGCACATTTTAAAGAAATGAAAGTTAATTTTTCTTCCAAACAATCAGCAAAGATAAAAATGCCAGCAGTGTTGCAAGGAAATGAGTACTTTTTTTATACCACTAGTGGCAATGTAAATTGCTATAGCTTTTCTAGAGGGATATTTGGCAATACAGAAGAAAAGGCTTAAAGTTTTACATGTGCTTTGACCCAAAAATTCTATTTGTGGGAATCAATCTGAAAGGAATAATCATGGTTATGGGTAAAGGTTGTTGCTATTAGAATGTCGATCAAAGTATTTTTATAATAACTAAATATTGGAAACAGCTTAAATCCTCAACAATAGGAAAGCCACTAAATATATCATGGTGTATGTTGTATGATAGAATTTTATGTAACCTTAACATGTTATAGAAAAAAATTTTATATCCTAGAAAAATATTCAGTATTATCTTATTTCAGAAAAAAATAGGTTTAAATTTGTAATATAAAGTATAAGTTATGTATGCATAGAAAAATATGGCAGAATAATATATATCACATATATATATCAAAATGTTGAAATACTTTGAGCATAGGAATTATAGATGATTTAAAAATGTCTATCAGATTTTTTTTCTTTTTGAGGGAACGTGTATTACTTGGAGAACAAGAGGTAAAGCAGTATATTTTGTTTCAAATATCAGAGCTAGCACAGTTTAATCATGGAGATTAAATGGGATAATGTATAAGAGAGTCCCTAACACAAAATTAGGAAGATAAAGGGGCCTGGTACCTAAGGTTTGAATTTAAATCTCAAAGGTTACCACGTGTTCTAAGAACTTGATTGACTTTCTGTGGAGTGTATGAATCCCAACCCACTATCTCTTCTGCTTTGTAGCTAGACTTCGTATTTTAATGGCTCATATATATCTCCATAAGATGGCAGACAAGGAGCAGAGAAAAAATAAATTCCAGTCTGTCATTTTAAGATGATTCCTGTCACATTCATCTTTACTGTTCTGTGAGGCACACTAGAATGTGGGCCCCTTCTTTAAGGCAAGCCAAGGCAATGAGGTTTCCTTCTCAAGCAATACTGGATTCATTAGCAAGTGCCATCTTATCTATTATGCTATGCAAAGTAGAAATTATGTACATGCAACCAAAACATCAAAGTGAAGCGCAGGGCTTGTGACCTACGGCTTGATTATGGACCCCCAGGGATGTTTTGGATGACAGAGAGGCCAGGAGTATTCCGCAGGTGAAGTGCATGTTGTGGCAGTGGGAGGCGAGAGGTAGCAGGATGGCACTGGCCGCATCTGGGAGCCTGGCTCCCCGTGAGCACTATGGATTCACATCTGCATTCTGTTCGTGGGAAAGAAAAAGAAAGGAACGACATATGGGAATGGAAAAGAGTGCTCTGTACAAAGGATCCCTTTACAATTTGGGGTAAAATATACCCCTTCTTTGGGATCACAGTGAGAGATCTTGTTAGTAAGGGAGAGGTGTGTGTGTGTGTGTGTGTGTGTGTGTGTGTGTGTGTGTGCGCGCGCGTTGGCACTCACAGGATGCAATGCTAATGGTCGGTGGTTCCTGGAGGGAGATGTTAGGAGTGAGGAAGTGTTTCCTCACTTCTGTAGAGTGTGGTGGTGGTGCATTGCCGACACCTGAAGGACACTATGGCAGTCCTTTTGGTGACATTAAAGGGGCAGAGAAAGAGAGGATGGAAAAAAGTACATAGGTGGACTCCATACTGTGGCTGTCAGGACTTGGTTTTGTGCATTGTAAGAATCCCCTCAGAGGTCCCAGGACATAATTTTGGGGAACTTGTTATGGGATTGGATATTCCATTATAGCAAGGGGCATGGAAAAACTCAGCAAAATATGGATTGCTATTATTAATGTAACTCCCCTTTAAACCCAGAGCTTAAATGCCCTGGGAAAATGTGTGTTACATAGACA
The DNA here is from genome assembly GCF_964194185.1 of Rhinolophus hipposideros. Classification (NCBI taxonomy): domain Eukaryota; kingdom Metazoa; phylum Chordata; class Mammalia; order Chiroptera; family Rhinolophidae; genus Rhinolophus; species Rhinolophus hipposideros. Next base: position 41,344,200 of record NC_138062.1, on the reverse strand, counting down.
AGTGCTCGTTTCTATGATTAATTCAGCTGGCTAGAGCTTAGACTAATGAGAGCAAGGCCAAGGCTATTGACTCTATCCCCATAGGAGCTGTTAGCGACTCCTGGCTCCAAAACTGAGGTGACACCCTTCACCCTTGCACATAGTGGGGATTGGGTGAGAGAGTATGATGTCTGACTCCACTTTACATTCTTTTCCAACACCCATGCTTTCCCCTCTAACACAATGCCACTGCTCTGAGTACACTTGCAGTTGGAATTTTGTAACATGATAATCTAATCAATGACATTGTCTCCAGAGTCACATTACACTTAAAAAGCCGAGACTGCCAGCATTAGAGACAGCAAGGTTGCTCTGTTAGTCCTTCCAATGGATAAGGTTGCCCTACCAATTGGTTTTCACAAACAAATATAGCTTGAAAGAAACCATGCCCAGGTTATCCTGTTGCCTGAGAGTTTGACAAGGATCTTGTGTAAAACAAGCCTCCCTTCTTTCTCCACCTTCTAAGAAGTACTTGGCAATCTGCAGCCATGTACATTTGGACAGGAATCAAGTCAAGTGTTTCACCTGGGTTCCCTGGATCCTTTACCTTCAAGTGTTCCATCACTTTGTCTTTCATTCTGTGCTTCATCCTACAGGACTTGTTTTAATGACCTCTACATCCTCTCGGTCTCTGTATTTATCAGGATTGTTTTGAGTTGCAAGTAACTGAAACTCAAGTCAGACCAGCTTCGCTTATGGCCTCATACACCTGGGAAGGGTCATACCTAGGTTTGCTCAGGCTCTAAAGAGCTGTAGGATGAGAGTCTTAGAAATTGGAGCTGAGACACACCGTACCAGAGACCTTTCCCTCTTTCTCTCCGCTTTCCTTGTCTTGGCTTCATTCTGCAGCAAGTTTCTCTTCATGTGGTAGCCAGCATTCCCAAATGTACAATGTCACAGACTAGCAAACACAACTGGAAAACTACCTTTTCCAGAATATTTACAGTAATCCAAGAGAAGGGCTCTCTTATGTACATTTCTTAGACTAAAGATTGTTGACTGAGGGTTAAAATACAGTAAAAAAAAAAAAAAGAAAGAAAAGTAAAGTACGGATTGGACCTGTGTAGGTCCACCTATGTGGATTTTATTCAATAAATACTGTGAGTGTATTTTTTCTCCCTTATGATTTGCTTAACAGCATTTTCTTTTCTGTTGCTTAATTGTAAGAAAGCACAAATAACATACAAAGTATGTATTAACTAACTTTACGTTACCGATAAGGCATCTGGCCAACAGTAGGCTATTAGTAGTTAAGTTTGGATTGCACAGAGCTCGGTGCCTCTAACCCCCATGTTGTTCAAGGGTCAACTGTACTAAGATCGGCTGGGTCACATGTTCACTCTTGTAGCTTGTGTGTCTGTGTCGGAGTTGGGGAAGCAGAGAAATTGGGGGGTGGGGGGAGTGGAGGAAGAGTAATGGGAATGTGCGAACAAAGAATAATAATTACTACAGTTATCCTTAACCTTTCCTAAGACTGAACTGGTCAGTCTCATCTACATAGAGCCCAACATAACAGTGGAATCTTCTGAAGGAATCCAGAGTAATATAAATGCAAACCAGAGAAGAGCAGATGTCTCTTTCTCATAAATTTAGAATTTAATTTTTATATTGTCATAAGGAATATCATTTAAATCCTTCTTTAATAGATAAGGACATTGGTAGATAGATAATCAAAGTGAGTTACCCAAGACAAATTGCCCAGTTGGCGGGTAACTAGATGAAAAAACAAATCTACACTGGAGTTTCGTTTTTTCTTGTGCTGGCCCGCCCTCAACAGACTTGCTATCAAACTCATTACCAACTTTAATGGTGGAAATTTCAAGCAGTAGGTGACAGTCAGCCTAGATGGTCTTCATAGCCCATTGGAAAGGCCACCCTTTTCTCTTATGTCTAGGTCAGGAGACACATCTGCTTTTATGAGTCAATGGAATGAATACGGGCAGCGGTCGGGCAGCTATAGACCTAAGACTCGAAGGGTAAATCCAGGCCTCCTTGTCTTGGTCGTGTGGGCTTTCCATGCCCTGCATCACAGCATCTGGTCAGAAGGAAAGGAAGGGAGAGATCAAAATTCAAACCCAGTCTAGGGTTCCACTTGCACTTAAGATGGAGAAAGCCACAAAAGGACGTTGCTTCCACCTTAACAACATGAAAAAGCTGGACAATTTATCAAATCATAACTTTTTTTTAGCTGAGGTCACAAGGGAAACCAAACTGAATTCCCATGTAGGAGGGGACGTGAATCAGGAGACATGGGACACATGGACCACTATGATTTTTGCAGAGCATGAGAAGAAGAGGTAGCAGCCATAACTGCTGAAATGTTAGCAAATTCTTAAGGGACAAATGTATTCTAATATTACTTGCTAGTTATTTGACCATTGACAGTGTGTTGGGCACTGAGCAGAGGGGGGACCTTTCCAAAGGGGTCAACCTGGTTTTGACCGTTTTCCTTCTAGATTGGTTATTGCTGTGTGACAAATTACCTCTTTAAGCAGCTTACAACACCAAACATTTATTATCTCACAGTGTGTATGAGTAAGGAATCCTGGTGCCGCTTAGCTGGGGACCTCTGGCTCAGAGTCTCTCAGAAGGCTGTCAGTCGTAGCTGTAGTCACCTCAAGGCTTGGCTGGGGAAGGATATGCACCCAAGCTCATGCACATGGCTGTTGGCAGGGCTCAGGTCCCCAGTGGCTACAGGCCAGTGGCAGAAGGTCCTTGCCACATGGACGTCCCAGAGGCAGCTCCCAATATGGCAGTTCGCGTCCCTCAGAGTGAGGGGGGAAGTGAGAGAGAGAGAGACAGAAAGGATGCCCAAGAGGAAAGCCACAGGCTTTTTGTCACCTAATCTCAGAAGTAACATCTCATCATTTCTATTATAATCTGTTCATTAGGAGTGGGTCACTAGGTCCATCTAAACCTCAAGGGAAGGAAATTACACAAGGACATGAATACCAGGAACTGCCATGCAGGGAAAGACCGTATGTGGGGACTCAAAGCTAACTTACATCCTTGGGGTAGGAGGTGGTCAGAAGGAGTGAAGGGTGTTACTGTGCTAAGTTTTGCAAAGACTGCAGCCTTGCTCGGAAATGTGGAGCCAGCAAGTATCAAGGATGTGAGATTTAGTTGGGTTACAGTAGAAGGGCACCACATCCTAAGAACGATTGAATAAGAAAGGAAACAAACACACGTCACATGTTTTTGTTATGTCATTAAATTCTCAAAACAAATCGTGTAAAAGATATTAGCCCCACTTTACCGATGAAAAATTTAAGGTCCAGAGAGGTTAACTGTCTTTCTCAAGATTGCACGGGTATTGTGATAGTCGCACAACTCTGTAAATATATTAGAAATCATGGAATTTTACACTTAAAACAGATATATTTTATTTGTAAATTACATTTTAATAAGCTATTAAAAGGAAAAGAAAAGAAAGAAAAGACCGCACAGGTATATGGTAGAGTAGGAAGTTTCGGACCTAATTGTTTTCGACACTGTGTTAGCTCAAGTACCATAGACTAGGGGCTTAAACAACAGACACTTATTTTCTGACAGTTCTGGAGGTTAGTAGTCTGAGATCAAGGTGTTGGCAGGTGTGTTTTCTTCTGAGGCCTCTCTCCTTGGCTTACGGATGGCCTCCTTCTCCCTGTGTCTTCCCTTGGTCTTTCCTTTGTGAGCACATACCCACTGTGTATCTCTGAGTGTCCAAATCCCCTCTCCTTATAAGGACGCCAGCCGGATTGGATTACGACTCACCCTAATGGCCTCATTTTAGCATAATCGCCTCTTTAAAGACTTTATCTCCAAAGAAGGTTATTTCCTAAGCTACTGGGTCCTAGGACTTCAGCATATGAATTTGGGGGGCACACAATTCAGCCCATGACAGACTCCAAGGCTTATGCTCTTTTGTGTGCTCTTTTTTCAGACAACAGAAGTCTATTGTTGTATTTGTTAATGAAATCTGCGGATCGACATTCTCCTGGCTGTTTTAGTATAGTCTTTGTTTTGTTTGGGTAGAACAGTATTGGGAAAATTCTAATTCATACAGATAAGTATTTGCAAATGGTAAGAGCTTTGAATTCGCTCTTATTGAAGTCTTAGATACTCTTCAAATAAATTGATGCAAAGCCCAAAAGAGGAATGGTTGGATTCTTTAAAAAAAAAAAAAAAAGTTGAATTATTACCAATATTTAACATCTGTTAGTATCATTTATCACAAAGAGATAAGTTAAATAAAAAGCATCCAAAGTGTATAATAAATGCTAAAACTATTTATAATGTGATGTTCTCATGAGTCTTGCTGTCTCTTCACTGGTTACTATGCAACTGATTACATGCTGGGAGAGCACAGCCTCTGAGAAGACGTGCACGAGCTGGGCCTGACTTAGCCTGAGCACAGCCAATGCAGACTCAGAGAACATTTTGTGCACAATATTACGTGAGGACGTGGACATAGGCCTGGGTTTTTTCTTAAAGTCTAGTAAACTCACTGCTGTCCTGATGTGTTACAATTTGATGTGTGAGACATTGATAGTGCGTTTTACATTTTTAAAGGTAAAAAAATGAAGGTACTTGAGTCAAACATTTGTGGGATCCCAGTGTAACCTAGAGCTCAGGGGTACACATTGTGAAATTACCTGCAATATATCCTGAGGTTCCTCAGGCCTCCTGGGCCACTGACAACCAACATGGGGACCTGTCTGGTACAGACACTGTGGGCAGCTGGCCTCTGGCTCCCAGGCTGAGACCAGCTGCATCAGAGCATAAATCGGAGGAAGGGAGACTCGCTGAGGGAAAAGCCAGGCATATGCTTGAAACACAAATTCCAGGACAAGGAGAACCAAGTGCTTCGTTTTGGGTTAACTAACCCATGGGTTTAAAGAGAGATTCAAGATTCCCTATTATCGGCCCTGCATATCAACCTCAAACTTTAGCATTCCTCAGGAAGGAACCAATGTCACTTAAAACTGCCTTTTTGTCTGCTTCCTCCCTCAATTAGAAAAGCCTTTGTAGAGCTGAGACCAAATGAGTCCATAAAAAGAGCTTATTTACCGTTTGGCATTCGGTTGAAGCTGGTCTCTCACTCTCTCCCTGGTTCTCATTTATTCTCTCTCCACACCCATCTCCCTCATCTTTTAAACAAATTAAGGGAACTGCAGATTTGGTTCAAGTGCCACAAAAGCTGTTCTCTCTTGAGTACTGAGTTTTTTAGTGAACCAAGGGAGGCCAGCCAAGATCCCTTTATCTCAAAGATAAACAAAGGCAGCTAATGAGGGAGTGGGGCGGACAGGGGGAAGGAGAGGGGACATTCTGGAAACTTTAGTAATTCTTTGGAGGAGTTAACATGACTTTATGCAGACTGAATTTTATGCACTGAATCCCTGCATGGAAGGATCTGGCCATCATGCACCACTTACCCACTGGATGGCAACAGAGAACCACCTATGCCTTTGTCTCTGGTCCTGGAATCATGTCACCTCTATGTTGCTGAAGTTTAAAGTCCTCTCTGTTTATTGAGTGGAAATACACCAAGAATCTTGCTTAAGAGATGTCTGATTCTTGGCTCTTTCGACCCTACCTTCCCACCCTTTGCCCTACGTCTTCAAGTCCAACCATAGCCACATATGTATTTTTTATTGTTAGGAACATAGACTTGGTTATGTTCTGTCACTCCTGGTTTAGCCTCAGGGGAAACTGCCAAGAAACATTTTCCTCTCTCTTATATACAAAGAGGATTTGATGCTCTTTCAAAATATTTTTCTGTTGCTTTGTTTCAAATCGAGAAGAACTCAGTAGCTATCCTTGCTGGGTATGAAATTCCAACCTGGCCCCTGTCAGACTTCGGGTTAAGGGTCTTCTGCCTTGGAAAAGTCATTGCCTCCTAGCTTGGTCTAACCACCAAGGGGGCAATATGAGATTTTTTGGGAGCTGTGAGGGAACAGCAAGGAAGGTCAAGTGGCTTCCTGCTCATGGGAGAGGACACCTGGGTTATATGAAGACCACCAAGGCCTGTGGTGCCTGATGTTCTGCTGGAACATAATTGATGGTGTTTTTCTAAAAACAAAACATTGCTGAGGAGTTGGAGCAAGGTGGGGAGAGAGGAAACAGGGCCTTCTTACTGTAACCATATTGCAAGTGTGAAATAACCAGAAATCTCTTTGGCTTCAAGTGTGATGGTAAGCGTAGGTGCCACTGTCTTGCTCATTACTCAGAAAAGGAGAAAAGGGAAAACAGAATTCAGAGAAGAGGAGGGAGAAAGAGTGAGTAGAAGAATGCTGGATGTTTTCATGATGTAGGTCACCTCCCGATACTTTTCCAGCTGAACCCCTTGAGCCTTCTGCTGGGGGGTCAGCAGCCACTCACCTGGCTCTCTGCTCAGGTTGTGTGTAGGGCACATCAATCTCCAGAATTTGACCGCTGGGAAGTCAAGATGGCCAAGTGCTGGCTCGGGGGGCAGGATCCAAATGGCTGATGGGCAAGCAGCTTGAGAATCTCCTGGCCTGGGGCTTAGAATGAGAGTCCAGAAAATGCCCCAAAGCAGATTCTGGTTAGCTGAGAACTCGAGCAGGATTGTGTAGGTTCCACTGGGATCTACAGTGTCGGCCCTGGTTGTGCCTTTAGCCTGGAACTCCAAGGTTAATGAGGCATGCATGAAGAACAAAAGTAAAGGAGAAAGGAGAGTCTGAATGGAGGTTGTCTAAATGCCAGAGTGCAAATATTTAGGAGACTGTTAGGAGGGGAGACCCAGAGTCTTCTAGGCAGGGACTTCTCAGCGCACATCTGCTGAATCATATTGAATATAATCTCATGTTCAATCAAATAACAGTACTTCGCATTTATGTAACCTTATAAACTTTATATAGCAAACAAAACAAAAGAGGAGGAGAGCTCTTGGCTAAGAGGAGATTGGAAGACAAGAGAGGGAGCTTCTCTTGAGAGATGACAGAATTTGGTTCTCCTTCTGGATCAAGTAAGAAACCGGTTTTATATTTAAAAGCCAGTGCATACCCATTTGTTGTGTTTAAAGTATTTTAGATTTCCTGAATGTTTTGGCTGCCAATGCTTCTTCATTTCATGATTAGCAATGCTGAGGTCAGTGTGTATATATACATATATGTGTGTGTGTGTGTGTGTGTATACATACTGTGTTTCTCAGACCATTTGATATTTCTGACTTGATCATTGAGTTAATTTTGTTTACCTCAAGCCTCAGGAAAAATAATACTAGGTATTTGTACAAGACTTAACAGGTTTAAAGCCTGGCCATCCCGTCTACCTGCTTTGCTCCACAGAGCAATTGAGAGGTAGGGAGGGCACTATTAGTTCTATAGTCCTAATTCACAAGTTGCAGTTATTTTGGTCCAGAAGGCATTGAGTGACTTATCCATGGTCACCTACAAAGTACTAAAAGAGTAGGGCAGAAGACAGGTCTGCTAGTGTTTATTTCACGTTTTAGCTTGACAATTGTTTTTACGTATTTTAGAAGATATGCTATGTATGTTTACGAAATGCTTTATTAGGTATTTCTTATTTTATTTGTTACTTTGATAGTTATTCTCAACTTTCTTTCTCGATCAAGTGACACCGAAAAATGTGACATCAGAAAAAGCAGCATGATGTCTCATTACCATCCTTGGCTCTCTGTGTGCGTGGCAAGGGCTAATTAGGGAGTAGGAAGACCTTAGGGCAGGGGGTTGGCAATGGGAAAACTGTAGACTGATGCCATCTTCTCAGTTCTGGAGCAAGTGCCCTAAAATTCAGTCCTGGCCACTACTTACTACTTTCCTTCTACTATGACAACTGTTTCATTTTTCTCAAATACCACTTTTGTGTATCTCAAAATGACGAGACAGTCAACTAAAAGAACTTCTGCTTACTCAGAAGAATCTGATTTCTAAAAGTCAGAGGTTTTTTTACCTGATGATTAAAAGAGGGAATCTTTTTTTTTTTTTAAGGTGAACACATATAAGGTATTATTATCCTGAAGGATTCTTTGAATATGTCTTGATAATTTTCAATGTAATGAGTTTGGGAACTCTCTAAAGCCATAGAACTTCATTGACAGGCAGTAAAATGGTTTTAAAACTCTTGTTCAAGGTTGCCACTTTTTGGTTGCTCTCCTTATTCTAAATCACCGAGATATCCAGTGGGAGTTAGAACTGGCCCTGATGGAACCTCTAGCAGCAAGACTTCATTAGACTATCCCTCATTTAATCTTTTCTTGTAAGATATTCTTAACACTGGCTCCCTTGGCAAACGCCCTAAAGAAGTTTCATTTCAATAATATTGCTTTGTATTTATATAACCTCTATATCTAAGGAGCTTAAAAACACTTATGGCCCATGCTTCATTACTTATTTTAGCCAAAAAGAAAGCCAACCCATTTCATATTAACAAATTTAATCTCTCCCTTTGGAGATAGGTAATAATAATAACACTTTGTCTGTATGACACATTTCTCTTCCAAGAAGCTCAAAGTAATTTGAACAACTGAACTACTGGAAAAAATAAAGAACAGATAAGACAAGTGCTTGGTCTGAGGGAATTCAGTAAAATGGGGGCAGAGTGGAAGTTGGAGACAGAACTTCTGACTCTTCTGTCACCCTGCCATTAACGCTGGTTGCAAGTATGGTCATGATAAATTTTTTTAAAAAATGAAGGGTGACTTCCTTTTCTTGTTCCGGGTTACAGTTCTGTGCAGTTTCATTTTCTTCGTGACTAAAAGGAAGAGTTTCAATCCTGCCTCTGCTTCTGGATATGAGGTTGAATTCCGTATCTTTGTATCCTAAGATATTAGCCGAGTCCCAGCCAACCCAGTACGCAGGGAGTCAGGCATTTGAGTTCTTTGAATCTGGTGGTTAAATGAATATTACACCTCGTTTCAATGCTTGTAATTTGTCCTTCTAAAGTCTGGAGCATGGTCGAATCTCTCCTTGATGGTTCCGGCTCTCAGAGTTCTCCATGGGTCTTCATTGTGAGACCTGCTGAGACATCAAACATGAGAAACATGTTCTGATCTCCGACTGTACTCCTGGATTGTATTTTCACCAAATGCTGAAGAACGGCTGCGTGACTGACATTTACCTGTCCCTTCACACGTCTTCTCTCTTCCCCTGAATCCAGTTCTTCCAGAGGCTTGGCTAGGTGACTCTTCATTCTCCAAGGCTTTGCCACATGAAAAGGCACACAGGGTGTGGGGACTGTGTCTGTGGGTGCCATGGACACTGCAAGTTGCCAATCTGGGATTTCTGTCCTTTGTTCCTCTCCCCCTGGGAAAACTCAGAATACATTTTAGGAAAATCAGAACTTTGCATTGTTCTTTTTTCTCCATATTGTATTTTTTAAATTGAAATATATCTGACATATAACATTGTGTAAGTTTCGGGCATACACCATGTTCATTTGATTGATATATTTACATACTGCAATATGATTGGCCTTGTAGCGTTAGCTAGCACCTCTATCATTGCTTATCGTTATCATTTCTTTTTATTGTGGTGGGAACAGTTAAGATCTAGTCTCTTAGCAAGTTTAATGTTTATATACATATTGTATTTTCTAAACTGCCCTCGATGCCTGATCTTGTACCTTGTGCTCTGTAAGCTGCACAATTGCTGTATTTGTCATTGAAACTGGAGGGAAAGTGATACATTTTCAGTCTCCTATAAAGAACGTTTCACTGCCCCTAAGAGAAATCTATCTTCTGAGTTCCCTTCAACAACCTGAGCGGGTGCCTCAGACATAACCCAAAGGGAACTCCTCAGGAAGAGTCACTGGTCACCTCCGTGTTCTTAGGGTGGGCTTTCCTGCCCTAAAGAAGTCTCATTTAAGCTAAAGGCTAATAGAAGCTGAGGGATCAATTATCTAGAGACTCCAGGCTTCTTAGAGCAAATATTCCATAGCAGAGACCTCTGGGCTGCTTGGCATAGATATGGCAACCTGAACTTGGCCTCCGTCTAAGAGCGCATATGGTGTTCCAAATCAGGATCACACACAGCAACATACCATACTGCACATGGGGAAAATGTTTATGGGATAATAAATGTGAGCAAAGCATGTTTGTGCTCTGTGCATAACTGGCAGTAGGATATGTAGACGGACTGACTTCTTATTTTCCCCTTTAAGGAGCTGTGGCCAGATACTCTCTCAGACAGGCTTAGGAGCACAGTGTCTTCAGCTTCAGGGATGAGGCAGCTAACAGGGGGAACAGGACCCTGTTAGCTGACTTCAGACGAATGCTTGTAAAGGATACAGGACTTCCACGTGTGGTCTGGCTGAACAAGGAACACAGAATGGTTTCCATCTCAAAGTGGATTTTATATTTTTTATATCTGGATTGGGGTCCATCCTGTGAAACAGGCATTATACTCTTATGTACACCCTTGCAAGCACCAAGAAGAAAGTTCAGGTGATATGACCATTGTCTTGGCAAATATGGCAAAAATCCAGGGGAAATGGCCTAATTCAGATAAATTTCTCTGTTTGAGGTATAAATTTCATTGTTCAGGGATTTTTAGACAAAGAAATCAGAAAGGACATTAGATACTATGTGACTATTCCACCATTACTGCAATGTTACTAAATAGTTATTGTGCCTTTATTTTTAAAGACCCACAGGCCTAACGATAAAAAAAACTCAAAAAGCAAATTCCAAGGGTCAGGTTTTTAAAATTCCACTTTTAGTAACCATTGTACAAGTATATTAGCAGAGGGGGCAGGATTATTGAATAAAAGAAATGTTAGTGTTCAAGTATAATTTGTACAGTACTCGTGTACATTTTTAAATAAAAAGTAAAACTGAGGTTGCATTTCTTTTCATGAAAGAAATCACTTGCAGTTTTCCTGTCCCCTTGCTATTGTTATAGAGCGGGTAGATTTCTCTTCACATTCTTTCTGCGTTATTGTAACAGACAAGTCTAAGACACTGTCTAATGTTAATTCTACACACTGCTGCCAATTATAATCAGAGCTAGTCAAAATAAACAAATTAAACAAATAAACATGTCAAAACATCTCGGAGTTAGCGAAAATAAGCCAAGTCTGAACTCTCCCTGTGTTTCAGCATAAATGATGGGCTGTGGGTTGTAAAACTCTCCATAACATTTTTTCACCTTTGCTAGGGGGAAGGCGGGTCAGTTTAGAATTACAGTGCAGCTCAACTTTGAGAAAGGGGTCTGCAACTGAAACCAAATCAAACCCAAATGTTGCTGGCTTCACCTAGGGTAGTAATGATCTCTGCATGCTCCAAATGCTTTAAAAAAGAAAGAAGGAAAGAAAGGAAAAGCAGTTGATTCTTTGCTGACGTGATGCCAGAACCCCTAAATCACTGGAGAGGTTGAACACAATGCAGGTGAAAATATACCAAAGGCGGATGTACATTTCAATATGAAACATACCGTCACTGTGACATTTCCCAATCAGCACATTTAAAATACTAGGCAATTAAGTTAGAAAGCTCCATTGGCTTCAAGAAGGAATATAAAACATGACTCTGCTACCCAAGTAGGATATCTTGGTCAAAGCTTGTAATAATGAGAGGGGTATGAGGTAGTGTGTGTGTGTGTGTCTAGTGGTATGTTAACCTATAAAAATATGGAGAGAGGTTAGGGGAGAAGGCTGTCACTCTGGCAGGTGGTTCTCGTAAAAAGGTGATCTCTTGAAGTTCAAGAAATTTATAAGTATCTACACCCAATCCTGGGCAGCATGCCACCAAGCAGGTGATTTGTGCAAACCACACAGTAATCTTCAGTCAACGAAGACTGATCTAACACCAAGTCTATGCCAGGCGCAGGGCAACACAGATGAGCAGGGCTCAGTTCATGCCTTTGAGAAATATCACTTGGTCCTCACTGAGAAGCTGAAATGTTGGGTTTCAGAGGGAAGTCAGTGATGGTCAGCAAGGAAGAGTGAGGGTGACCAAGCTCTGATATCTCTTACTGTTCCAATTTCACCTCCTACTTGTCAGGGAAGAGGACTTGAGTAAGGTAATACTCCAAGGAGAGGGGCTTTGCAAAACAGTGAGAGGAGTGATATTCGCTACCTCCAGAAGACAGAGGACTCGATTACTTCTCTCATTCTCCCATGGCCTTTATTTTTAATGTGCCCTGTGTTTGAAAGGGAAAGAACTGGGGGTGGTGGTGGTGGTGGTGGTGGAAATCATTGTGCCTTTGAAATGTTGTTTTCTGAGGACAGTATATAGAATGTTGGTTATTAACAACCTCTCACAAGACAGTTATTTTTGGAGTGGCCTCTTAGGAGGCAACCTCTTGGAAGTGAACTCATTTATTTTGCGTCTCACTGTCCTGCCATTTCCTGCAGAGAGAGGGGAAAAGTGAAACCACATGTTTTGAGGAGCGAATGGAGGAAATCCCTCCGAAGACAAATGACGACTCCTCTCCCCTGGCAATTAGTCAAACCTGGGCTTCAGGCCAGCCCAGGTGTTCCCGACTGTGTATAAATTTGCCAAAGAACAATGAAAATAGCAGCTGATTGTGCTGACAGATTCTTCTGGTAATTTCCTGTTGTTTGGCATCTTCAGGTTACTTTCCCACAATTATGGCTGCTGATGAAGTCTGGGGCCCTTCGAAGCAATTTTCTAACTCTCTCCTTGCCCCTTTCTGTCATCCCACCAGCAAGCAGCCTCTTGCCCCCAACCTAAAAGAAACGAAACAATCAAAATCTGAAACCAAGTTAAAAAATACTTCAAGAGTTGTGGATACTTTTTCCCCCTCTCCCAGATGTTTGAATTTAATCCCCTTGCAAAATACATATTTTAATGAGTCTGAATTTAAAAGAGGGGGGAAAATGATTTGCACCTGCATCATATAGAGTTTCTTGGCAACTGTGAGCTAGGATTCAGGTTCCTTCTGATTCTCCAATGTACAAGTTGGAAGGTTTCCTTGTGTCGTCCATGAATAGCTAATCTCAGTGAAGCTGGGTCAGCTGGCACTGGTGCTGCTGCTGAGTTTGGACTCCAACCGAACGCCATAGATACAGCCCCAAACAAGACTGGGTGTCATCTTAATGTCCCCTGCCGAAACAAGCACCCCTGCTCAACTACTGATCCCCATTCCCACTCATTAGTTTCAGAAAATGAAACTACTATTATATGTGGGTGGAAGTTATACTTGCACTCAAAGCATTTGGGGGTGAAATGAAAATAAGGGGAATTGCACAATTTTCTCAAATCTCCACATTATCCAATCTGTCAGGAAGCTATGCATATTTTCTTGGTTAGAACAACTATGTAAAAGATTTTTTTTTCTTTTCTTTTTTTTTTTTTTTTTTTGGAGGGGCTGGGGAGCTGGAGCTATTGTTGAGAAGCTGCCAAGAAGCTGGTTTCTTTCTCTTACTTCTCCCTTTCCTGGCCCCTCAAACCCCCAGAGGAGAGAGTGAATGTGAATGCTACAATGTGGGTTTGCAAGAGAGTTGCTGAGGATATATTAGACTAGAGCATAATGTATTGAATTTTTCTAAACAGGGCTCCATGTCCCCTATTAATCAGGACTTCTAGTCAGGAAAATTGCAAAACAAATAAAAAATTCCAGGATAATCCACAGCATTTGAGAAGAGGGTAAATCTCAGAATCTATCACATCTGAAAAATGTTTTTGAGATTGGCTTTGAAATAACTGTCAGTCTGCTCTGTTCTGGATATATACTTTTGGTAGAAAGGCTGCATTTTTTTATGTTAAGGTGTGAATTATGGAAAAAAAACTCATTGAACATATATAGTTAAAGTCTGAAAGCAACTGGAAGACATTTTTCTAGATTCCTGGGTCTCTTAAAAATAATAACAAAACATCCAGGTGGAGGTAGGGTTGGAAGATATCAGAAATGACATGGGAGGTGGAAAATGCTGGTTATTTGTGACCTTTCAATAACTCTTTCACCTCCATCCACATACTTTATTACCATATGCTTGGGGGTGTTGATAAAGGACATAAGTTACATTTTTAGAAAAATGCCTTTAGTTCTTCCTGTTGTTATTCCCTTCATCAAGAAAGCCATTCATTCATTTACTTTTTTATTAATTAGCTTATTATTCATTAGTTTACAATTAGTTGAACACCCTCCCTGTGTTGGATATAATTCAAAGTATTCCACCTATACGATTGACCATAATTGAATCTCTCTCCTTTTTTGAAATCCTACCCACCCTAAAGGTACAAGATTAATAAGGACCAGAATGCAAAGGAAGGAAGATTGCATTCCTCCATGCAATCTTCCTTCCTTTGCATTCTGGTCCTTATTAATCTTTATTTTCACTAACCATCCACAATGCACATTCATTCATTCAAACATAGTGAATGAACACTTAAAATGTAATGTACATTGTGCCGGGGGAGGTAGTACTGTATTGATTAAGATGATCGTGGTTCCTGACCTCATAGATCTTCAAGTAGAATGGTGACAACAGCCAGTTAAACAACTTCTTACAATGTTTTTATACAAGGTACTAAATGCTGTGCTGTGGAATGGTAGGAGGCTGTGGGAGCAAGCAAAGTGGCCCCAATGAATCAAGATGTTTAAGCTGAGACTTGAAAGATGAGCAGTAGTCAGCAAGGTGGGGTGAGTGTGTAAATGTTCCAGGCAGAGGGAATAACCTGAGCAGAGGGGCATGCTGGGAACAGAGCACAGGAGCATGGACAGACTTCTTACCCCCGAATGCTTCAGGATCAGTGCAAACTTCCAGGCACACACAGGACAAGCGAGGAAGGAGAACGATGAGAAAGGAGACACCAGAGGCAAACAGAGGCTCAATCCTGAATGGCCTTTAAAACCATGGTGAGGAATGCGAACTTTATCTGGAGGTGGAACTGTTGAAATGCTTTAAGGAAGGAAGTGACACCATTAGCTTTGTGCTTTGGAAAGATGTCTCTGCCTGAGGTGTGGAGAATGGATTGGGGGTGAGGCAGTGAAAGTGAAGGTTGCCTTAAATAAAAGTCACCTAATTTTGTGCTCAATTATATACTGTTTTCTCTTTCATTGCTCTGTGTATTAGCCTTTCCTCTTTAACCTGTTTTCAAGCATCTTGAGAACAGAAATAATATTTTATCCCTCTACATACAAAAAAAATGATCAGTAATTACTAAAAAGTAGTTTGAGTTTATTTTTATGCTGCTTGCTTTTCAGTTTGCCATTTGAACACCTTATGGCAATGCAACAGCCCTGCAGTGGGTAATAAACAGAGGGAGAATTTTTCTGGGCGAGTCTCATGAAAGCAATACCTGAACCTCAACTTACCAAGACAGGAGTCCATCCTTTGCTTTCCTACTTTTAATTTCCAAGAGAGAAGAGTTGTGATTTTATGAGTCACGTGCAGTTCCCAACATTAAAAGTACTTTTGCCAAAAGGCTGAGTTAAGTACCAGTTAAAGGAAAGAGAGTTACCCAGTCGTGCAGGAGGAGAGTGTTGGTTTTTGAAGGGCCGCGGAGGTAAACAAGGTTGCTTAACGTTCTTGTTCTTCCCTGGAAAAGTGGCTCCCTCCACCAGCCACCGGGCACATTCCTCAATGCCCGCTAGGGAATCTGACCCCGTTAGCACTGTGCATTTATGACCCATTTGCCAGTGATTATATTAACAGTCAAATGATTATAACTCTAACTGCAAGTGTGTGTGTGTGTGTGTGTGTGTGTGTGCAGGTTGGTTAAGGAAGAGAGCATTCTAGAAGCAAAGATATTGTCTCTTTTAAGTTGTGCCCCCATTACCAAGTCAGACATTTCGGTAATGTACTTGTTAAAAGACAGAGAGCCAAAGGATGGAGTTACTGGGAGGACAGTTTCACAGGTGAGGAGCCCCAGAAAAAGTGCTTGTCTTGGGCCAGACAGCGTAGTTTTAGTGCAGTTGGAACTCAAACGAGGTATCTTGGCTCCCAACTCAGTGGTTTCTCTGCGGTGGCCCCGGGGCTTATCTCTCTGTGTTTATTATCTGCATACAGTGCTTGCCTGAAACTGAGCCTCAAGGTTTTTATACATCTCCAGATATTTCATCTTGCTCCCACTTCCTTGCCATCTTCTCGGGCACCCGAAGTGGCTGCCTCCCAGAAGGCTGCAGGTGATGGTCACATTCAGTGGGTGTCCGTCTTGCATCCATTTGACCAGGAGCTCAGAACCAGGAGCCCAGACTGCAGTCGCTATGCCATTTATTTCCTTCACTAATCCCCCGACTTTGTGCTCTAGCTTCTTTGTCTATCGCTTCCTCTGCTCTCTACAGTTCCTTGGGTCACCCGTATTAACGTCTGTCTGTCTTCACAGGCTGTTAGCTGTGATTCCCAATCTTCATTCACTGATTTGCCACCCTTTTGCAATTTCTGCCATCCCGAGCACAGAGCCTGGGCAATATTTATCTTTAGATCAGCTCATCTTTTTTCACTTAAATGCGTTTATTTAAAACATTATAGCACTACCGTAAATCGATAACGAAATCGTTGGCCAATAAAGATATCTATGAAAAGATGAAAAGGAATAATGTTATTAAATTCTAGCTAGATTCACTTGCATGCTGAAGGCTCTGAAGTTGAGTCCTGTTCTCTTTTTGTTAAAAAAGATGATTAACGAGAGGTTGTACAAGCAAACTTTGATTGCTTTTGATTTCAGAATTCTTAAAAGGCAACTGAGGAGATGACAATTTTTCGACTATATGAATCTGTGTTTTTAAACCACTCAAGCACTTCCTACAATTTTCTCACTGGAAGCCCCAGTCTTGAGCTAACCTGACCCACAGAGTTCAGTTGGTATTTGGGGGGAACCTGAACTCCGTGGTTATGCTGAAGAGGCTTTGGCCAGTCGTGTGACATGATCGGCTGTGTCCCTGCATGAGGGGGGGCATGCTGGGGAACCCTCCAGACCACTGTAGGCTGTATAGCTGGGATCCTGGTTTCAAGCTCTCAGTTGTACCGGTACCAAGTACGATGAGCTATCTAGATACATTTGACGTGAATAAAAATAGATCGATGATCAAGTGTCCCTGACCAGTGTAGAGTTCATATGTGATAACAGGAGAAAACATTCAAGGCTATAAACGTTCCCTATCCCAGGTCAAACTCATTTTACATATATATATATATATATATATAAAATGAGAAATAGGAATGACACAGACATTCCCTTTTCCTTTTCTATAGCACATATTTATTGAGTGTTTTCTGCATGCAGAGCATTGAAATATAAAAGATACACAGTTGACCCGTCAACAACATGGGTTTGAACTTCAAGGGTCCACTTACACGCAGATCCTTTTCAGTAAGTACAGAAATGTATTTGCTCTTCCTTATGATTTTCTTAATAACATTTACTGTAAGAATGCAGTATGTTATATATATGTAACATGCAAAATATGTGTTAATTGACTGATTATGTAATCAGTAAGGCTTCTGGTCAACTGTATGCTGTTAGTACAGTAGGTGAACTATAGTTAAGTTTTTGGGGAGTCAAAAGTTATATGAGGATTTTTGTACGGGGTATTGGTGCTCCTAACTCCCATGTTGTTCAAGGGTCAACCATATACAACTTCACCCTGATTTCCAGGAGAATAAATGTTCCTGTTTGTGAGAGGGGATGAGTCTGGGTGGAGTGCACTGAAGAGGGCTTGAGAAGTGGTTCTGGTTTGAAATGGCAAGAGGAAAATGCCTCTGTATAGTTCTCGCAGGCTTTCATATTGTGGTCTCTGTGAAGGGCGCCCCCTGGAGTTGTGCAGGGCATGGCCAGTGTGGTGGTCTGCAGTGGTCCTGGAGAATAATGTGTGCAGGCCTTCTAGTGGAGGCCTGTGAATGCCTTTATTGAATTCAATTTGCCAAGCATCTACTCAGCACATTTTAATTCTCAGTGCTCTTCTAAGAAGTATGGGGAAGCAAATTTGGTGGAATATGTGCCCTTGGCCCTTGAGAAACTTTCACTCTGGTAATATGCATAGAATGATGAGGAGTATGTGCTCTGGAATCAGACTGTCTGGGTTCAAATCTTAGTTCTTCCACTGTTAACGATGTGACTACTGAACCTTTCTGGGCCTCAGTCCTGACCATTGAAGTGATGATAATAGTAGAACTGCTTTAGAGGACAGTTGTGAGAATTAAATGATAAAATGATGCCTGACCCAGAATGAGTGCCCAATAAAGGTGAACTCTTAGTATGGTTAAGAGAATAGTTACAAGGTGAGAAGAGAACCATTTCAAGGTATTTGATAACACATTTAGTAATGATGTCATGCAGAATGGAAACCCAGTGCTAAAGGAATTCAAATCAAGAAAAGATCACCCAGGACTGGTATTATTCAAGAAAAAATTGTCATAACATCCTTGCATGTCTAGCATGCCTTATTTCCCCCTCAGTTTGTAAAATTATATTCCACTTGTGGTTTGGGGAAATATGAGCAGGATTCATCACCAGAAGAAGAAAAATCGGGAGAACACCAGCATCTCCATCTTGTTGAATTATTTATCGTGTCTTACTGAGGAGCAGACTGATTGCTTCTTGCCCTGCTGTGGAAGGATTGGATTTGATTCTGTCCCCATGCAGTCTGGTGAGCTTATTTTAATAAGAACAACTTAATATTGCAACTATACTGCAAACTAGTGCGTCCCTCTAGGACATTCTGCTCTGCGCACTCTGAGCTAGCACAGCTCTTCTGATTATTTCGGATGAGGAAACTAAGTTATCCTCCCTGGGAGGGCTTATGTGAATAATCTTGGAATTGACATTTAAATTCAATCAACATATTTTTTTTCGCATTCGTCAAGTGCCAGATTCTGTGCATTACGCCTTCATGTCCATTATTTCATTGAATACTCCAGATAATCTTATGAGGTAGGCATTATTATTTTAAACCTATTTAAAAGATAAGAAAGCTGAAGAGAGGGTAAGTAACTTGCCCAAAGTCACCAAGGTAGCCTATGTTAGGAAACAAGATTTCCAGCTCTGTTCTCAGACTCCATACCCATTTCTAGCGTGTTACACTGTGCAAGATTGCAGAGGTTGGCAGCCATCTGCCTTCCATCCTTCCTTTTTCCCTTCCTTATTCCTCTTCTTCTCCTCTCTCAATCTCTCTTTCTCTCTTTCTCCCTCTTCCTCTCCCTCTCACTTTGCCTCCCTGTCTGTCTCCCTCTCTTCTCTCTTTCTTTCCTTCCTGCCTCCCACACTTTCCGCCTTCCTTTTTTGTAATTTTATTTTTGTAGAATACTGTTTCTTAACTGTTGATAATGGCTACAGGGTAAAGTAACAAGGACATTGGATAAAGTTCATCAAATTTGATGATTCAGTGATATGTGGGAAATAGAAAGGAGCTCTGAGTCCCTGTCCCATGAGGCATGTGATAGCGTCTCTCTGTGGACTTTCCAGCCCTATTCCATAGAGCAGGTCTCTGCCTTACATCACTGTCCTCCCAGAGCACATAGGGAAGTGGGCCTTCCAGAGGCCCTGGGACTGGCCCTCGAGTTGCATAGCTGCAGTGAGAGGGGGATCAGAATTTCAAGACAGGTCTGTCTGACTCCACATCCTGTCTTTTCTTGGTTGCATTATTGTTTTCCTAATTAAACATTAGCTTTGTCCAGAATTTGGAATTTAGGAGATAGGAATTTAAGAAGAGGCTCAGGGGGTGGCCAGTTGGCTCAGTGGTTGGAGCTCAGTTCTCATAACAGTGGTTCGGTTCCCACGTGGGTCAGTGAGCTGCGTCCTCCACAACTAGATTGAAAACAATAACTTGACCTGGAGCTGAGCTGCATCCCCCAAAACTAGATTGTAAACAATGACTTAACATGGAGCTGATGGGTCCTGAAAAAACACCCTGTCCCCCAATATTGCCCAATAAAAAAATTAACCAAAAAAAAAAAAAAAGAAGAAGAAGAGGTTCAGGGACGTTTACTCAGTGGCAAAAATGAAGGACGCTTGGTGTGTTGGGATCTGAGCAATTCCTCACTGTTGGTACCAGGAGATAGAAAGACTGGTCAGGATATCTCAGACCAGAGGCCCTGAACGAATCCAGCAGGCTGGTCAGTGACAGCCACTGCATTTAGCTTGCCTCGAGCTGGCTGGTCTGCTATTATGGTTTCCCACTCCACTGACCTCCCATCTTCCCTTATGAGAATAAGATGCTGTTTACTTTCCATCCTAAATGATTGTGGTTCTGTGAGCTGTTAAGAAGCCAACATGTTCCAGTCTCCCATGTTAATGGCGTGGGGATTAAAACTAAACAAAGCAAGCAAGGATTTGACAATAAATGAGTCTATTGGAAGTGAGTAGTGAGTGCAGAAGGCAGTGTGTGTTTCTTGCTTGTTTATTGACTCTGGTATTTGGGGCAAGTCTTTAAACTTTTGTTTGCCTCTGTTGTGCTGGCTATAAAATGGGAGGTAACCCTAGCACGTGGCTCTTCACACTCAGAAGTGATGAGAGGTTAATTACTTAATGCCTGAAAAATTCTACAGGGTCCATGCCAGGATGGGAAATTGGAAAGCTTTTCTTTCCAAACTATGAGCATTCTCTCTCGTTCTCTGAGGCTCAAATCTGAGAGGAGAGTTGGAAAAGGAGTAGAAGAAGAACTGAAAAAGGACAGTGAAAAAGACAAAGATTTGGGAAGAGGGGAAGTACCTAGGAAGCTGCCTTCAGGAACGTTTTGCCTTCCCTTAGATAACGAGAAGTATCCAAAAGAAGATGCAAGGAGTCTGGTCACTCTAATTTTGCAAACTTCTACCCTTGGATTACTGCTCTTTGGTGAGAAGTAGGGAACTTGTGTCAATTTTTCGAATGTGAACCATTCCACTATTGGGACTGACAGTGGATTTATTTTTTAAATCTTTGAGTCTTCATATTATACCACAGTAGTCCCCTTGCATCTTTTTCCCTCCATCTTCTCTCATGCTATTTCTGGCCAGAGCTACGATATAGGGCCACACCTGGAGGGTAGAACATCCTCAGTCCAGTGGGCAAATGTGTAGCTTTGATGGGAAGTATTTGACCTTGTTCTGTGGGACAGTTTTCCCCTTTAAGACAAAGTTGAATCTACTGGCACAGACTCCTGAAGCCACAGTTCAGCTCTACAAGGCCCCCCTCAAGGGTCCCACGATTTCTATCCTACCTGGCAACTGTAGGGCAACTGAGGCAGGAAAGACAGCTGGGAATATTATCATTTCTAATCAGAGGGAAACATTTTTTACGAAGTTTAACAGTTTTTCAGGCAGAATCAACAACATTTTAATCACGGCACCCTAGGAAGTCCTGATTTTTATTTCCATTTTAATCTCTTTCACACAAGTCACTGTAATCAACCTTTACTTCATACTAAAATACCAGATAACACAGTGAGGATACTCAGATACCTTTCCTCACCAAGATGTCACCAAGGTGCTAAACATCTTATGGATTAGGGAAGTTTCAGCAAAATAATTTCAGGTCTTCATTATTTGTACCATATGAAAACCAAAGTTCTTGTGTGGCCATATTTTTCAGTATGACCAAGAGCATTTCTTTTATGTCACTCTGTGCCTGCATGGGCAGAGCATTAAAGGGGTGAATGAGTGTGATGTGTGGGAGCGGGGAGAATGGGGGATGGGGGATTCCATGTGGCTGACCCAGGTTGACATTCTTAGGTTCCCATCATACACCTTAAAATAGAGCTTCTTTCTGATAGCCACGAAGTAAAAAGGTTTTGTCCCTGGCAGAATAGGTTCATTAAGCTGCTTTTTTTCCTTCCTTCCTTCCTTCCTTCCCTTCCTTCCTTCCTTCCTTCCTTCCTTCCTTCCTTCCTTCCTTCCTTCCTTCCTTCCTTCCTTCCTTCTCTTTCCTTCCATCCTTCCTTTCTTCCATCCATAACATAAGAACCTTCTTAAAACTCCCCTCTGGGAAGTCAAACACTGCTGCTTATAAGATCTACCTTACAAACCACCAGGAGAAGCTCCCCCCCACCCCAAAGCCTGGTGGGTAAATGCTGGCTGAGAGCATCTGTGTGCTAAGGTTGCCAGAGAAAGAAGCAATTGACCTCTGGTGTTTGTTTTGCAACTAACAAAAAACCAGAGGGAACTTTTCTGAAATGTTTGCTTCAGGCAGGGTGTAGTGATGAAACCAATGTTGGCTTCTCTTAGAAAATCGGTTGAATCCGAGAGAAGGAAAATATCTCCTTTTGATTATTACAAAAAACCAAAGGCAGACTTTCATAATATCACGTATAGGCAAGGTAATGACTTTTTGCTTCCTCACTTGCAAGAGGGGACAGCTCCCCTGGCAGGAATGGTGAAGCTGGTCTTGACTCTAAGACAAACCAGACTCCACCCCCCCCCCCATTGCCTCCCTGCCCCCCCCAGCCAGGCTGACTAAGGGGGGAGAACATGGGGGAGGCAGAGGACAACTTGGACAGTAGTGAGCATACACCTAACAGGGCTTGAATGCAAACGGGCCTGATACATTTCTTTCCTAGAAATGATTTCAGGAGAAGAGAACATTTTGTAGTAAGACAGGAAGTAAGCATTTTAAGGGAGACTGAAGATAAATGAAGGTTAGATTAAATGATCAAGAATGGTTAAGGAACAGTGAAGAAGGACTCCAATTTTACCCAGGGGGTTATCATTTTATGCATTTTTGTCCTTGGAACACATCATATTCCTTAGCGTGGCTGTACTGAAGAACTCTAGGAATAGATAAAAAGCAGGACTCTTGCGTGGACATGCATGCTAATATTTTCATGTCAGGTGACATATACTTAAAGTAACTCTGCTGTTCCAGTTATGGGGTAACAATAGGAACCCCCACTCACTTGGTGGCATATATCCTAATTGCAGACAGTATATCGAGGAGGAAAGAAATGGCTTTTTTAGTTCAAACGCAAACTGATCATTAGAGAGCAATGTCAGAGACCCAGGACTTATGCGTATTGCCCTGCTGAAGACCAACAATACGACATCTAGAACTACAGTAATAAATTACTTGCTCATTTCTCAATTCTGCATCTGGACCCCTGTCTCTCACCTGTGGATACGGGTGTCTTGGCTGCTCTGCAGAGCTGTGGCAGCCTGGATAGGGTTATGATGTGGGGTGAGCAGAGGCAGCCACGCCTCCCTGGAAATGCTTCTTGAGTTGGTGTGCGGTATGAGCACCAAGGACCCCTACTAAGGAAAGAAGGGTGAAATAATTAGAAATGGGACATTGTCCCAAATGCTTCCAGGGAGCTGTGCTATGTTCACCTTGGGACATAGGTTAATGCATTTTCCAACCAGCTGCACAGCATACCCCAAATCCCGGCCTTGTAAGTACTCAGGGCCATGTAGACAATACATCTCGGCACCTCGGGAAATACCTTGAGGTAATAGACCTCATTTAGGAAAAAAAAATTGAGAGAACATCTAACTATCTCTGAAGCGTTGATATGGAAATCCCAGCGTAATGTTTTATTACTTTCTTTTTTTCCCCCTGATTCTTCTTTGGATAGACTCCAATGACACGCAGCAAGAGTACAGTCCTACTTTATAGACAGTGACTTGAGGAGCACAGAAGAAAAATTGTCCCTACTTCGGGACCAGGTCTTTTGGACCACCCACTGGACTGGGGTCAGCGGTCATGAAGGAGACCAGAGAGACAGAGTGGGCTGCTTTGTTTCTTGACAGTAAAGCAAATTATGCCACTGCATTATATAATGTGTGCTCTTGCAAATGTGTTCTTGGTACTGAGTCTCTGTGCATGTATTTGTGATTTGACACATAGCTCTTTAAGATGGGCAAACAGTGAATGCAACTTGAGATAGGAAGTCCCCAAACCTGGGGTCCTGTTTCTGGCTCTTTCTGACTTTACAGAATGACCTTGTCCTGGACATTGACACATGCTGTTTACTGGCTGCTCCAGTGTATTACGGCTAAAGCCAGTAAAATATAATCACAACGTCCTAAAGATGTCAAGTTGCTGCCCCTTGGGCTTCCCATAACTATTTTCATCTGCAAAATGGAGCTGGTAACTCTGCACCCTGCCTTCCCTGCACAGATGTTGGGAAGCTCGACTCACGAACATCTGTAAAGCAGTTTTAGTTTGGGAACATGGGAACAATAAATGACCATAACAGTTATTTATCATGGAAGAGGAGATGACGATATATTCTATATTTCAAGCCCCACTTCTCTCATCTACTTGAACATAGTTTCACTTGTGATTGAGGCCAATAGTTAAGGAGGAATGAGTGTATGCAGTGCAGAGTAAGGGAGATGATTAGGACCTGCGACAATGCCATCCTGGGTGAAAAGTAACTCTGAAGGAATGTGGGAGAGCCTGTTTAGGAGCTAAAAGTATTAATGTAGCTTATGAAGAAAAAAAGAATGCCATTGAGTCGGACGTAGTAGGATAAGTGAGGACTGGGGCCTGACCTTGGCAGTGACCGGAGGCAATCTAACTAGGTTCTGCTTTGGGACCTTTACTAGATCGGGGTGAATTAGCAGGGAAGGCCCGAAGTTGATGAAAATGACATCCTGAGTAAACATCACAGAATTCAACAATGGTTAAATCCTAGAGGATCATGGGAAATACCTGTGTAGACCAATTGGCTAATATTTTTGATTAAATGCTTTTCCTTTTGGTGTCCATTCAAGGAAAAGCAAAACCAGCACTTTCAATCAGGTGAACAACATTTGGGGAGAGCCCCTGCTGAAAATCATTAAATCAGTTGTTTCAGCTCTCAGGGGTGCATGGTCTCATTTATGTAGGCCTCAGTTATGTCCAAAGTACAAATATTTATATCTAATGTACTCAACTCAATGCCTTGTTGCACCCAAGGCACCAAGATGAAAATGGTGTCTGTTCTCAAGGAACTTGCTGTTTAGTAGGGGTTTTAAGACTCTTCCATAACCTGTTTATTTCTTAAATTAATATTGCCCTTTCCCCCCAACCCCACCGACCTGGTCAGAGGGCCAATATCATCTTCTTAACCCCCTCCCACGTCCCCCAAACCATGTAAAAGTCCTCAATGACACAGGCCCTCTGTTACCCAGCTGAGAACCCTGGGTCTATCCCTTGGCTGCTGTTCCCGTTCCTGCCATAGCTCCTCACTGCCACATGGTGCCACTGTTGAATGCTGGCATCGGTCAGAATGGCTTTTTTCAGGAGGGTAATTCCCAGCTGATTCCACTTCTTCAGAGTCATGTCTTGTGGCCTGTTCGTCTCACTGGGTTTCTAGGTGACAGGCCTTAGTACTCAGTCCTTTGGGTTATTTACACAGTTCTTCTCCCCACCTCAGAGGAGCTATGCCAGGAAAGTTCAGGAGTCAGCCCACTGCTGGGCTCACAGACACCTCCTTTTCCTGATCCTGGGAACCTACTCCAAAAGGTGGCCGTTATTCGTTTCAACCCCAGAAACACTATGCATTCTCAGCAGTCCCTCCATCCACTCCTTACCTCCCTTCAGTAAACTCCTTGGCTCTAAAGTGTTTTTAGATCTCAGAACCACAAAACAAGTGCTTTCTTTTCCTTGAGGGACATGCCTTCTCTGTCGCAGGAGGAGTCACCCTCCGAAGAATGAGCAGGAATAATCTCCAGGACCCCTCTTACTAAAGCAGTGAAAAACAAAACGTAGGTTGTATCTTCAGCAAGACACCCTGCTACATGTGTAAATAAATAATTAACACTAAGCAGAATGCAATAACTGATAGGAGAATTACCAAGAAAAAGTGATAGGAATACAGACTAGGGAACACAGGTGTTAATCTGGAGTAATCTGGGGAGACCTGATGGGGGAGGCAGCACTTTTGCTGGCCCTCCATATGCAATAGGACTTTGACAGGTGACTGTTTATAGGGAAAAGTTTTGCAAGCTAAGGCACAGAGTTCAAGAAAACACATGTCATACATAATTGATGACCAACGGCAGGGTGGTAGTAGTGGTTGGCAGCTTTGGGTACTGCAGTATGGGCACCTCAAAGGGGAGATATAGGAGATTGAAGTCTGGGGCTTGGAACATCCTGCTAAAGAATACAAACCTTAAAAAGGCCTGGCCATCACTCTGTTTTCATGTCACATTGCCATATCTCTTGATCAGCTCAAAGTCACTTGCCAATCAAGGAATAAACAAAGAAACTAGAATACCCAAAAAACAAAAGTTGAAACTGAGTTGTCTTGATGTAGCCAAATCGTACATTTCAATTAAAAAACAACAAAATTCCCACAGATAAAAGTTGAACTTGTAGATTTAGGTAAGGTGAAATAGAATGTTTGGGGAATTTCAATAAGCCACTGAATTAATAAGTCTACTTTTCTCCATTTTCAAACCATTTTTGAGTTATGTAAACAGTCAATACTTTGCTGCCATGTCCTTGAACTGAGTCCTTTTAGTTTTCAGAAAGAGACATTTAGAAGAAAATGACACAAAAATTTCTTCCTCAAACCACCTCGTTGAAGTTTCTCCAGGGACTAAAGTAGATGATTTGTAAATTCCTTTACTCTTAAAATAAAAGATATTTTTATAAAAGAAAAGGTGATGGGCACATCGACACCTACTCATGAGGGAAAAGAGTCTCAGGTAAAATGTCATGTATTCTCTTTTTCACAGTGTGAAACCGTCTTAACATTCACAAGCATCCTAAGAGGAAGATGGCATCCATAAGGAATTTTTATAGCATTTTTTTCAAGTGTTGTAGGAATCAAGAATTTCACGGCAATAGTGGTACCATCTTATATTTGTATTAGCTCTATAAACTTTTTTGTTCATGGCTTTTTCCCACCCAGCATCTCATTTGCTTCTCATCATTATCTCATGGAAGGTGGTAGAGTATGGGGTCTCAACTCTAGTTTACAGCAGACAAAGCCAAGAGTGGTATAGAACTGGACCAGTGTATCTCAGTGAGTGGAAGATAGGGACAGATTTGGAATCAGATCTCCAAGCTCACCTACGTACACTCTCCTCCACTCCGCAGCTGTCCTACCAGACTGTTGCCCTTAGTGGATTGAAAAATTCCTTGGGGTTGGGGACTGTGTATTAACCATCTTTCTATCCTTCCACAGTGCCCTCCACATAATAGGTGTTCAGTAAATGGTAATTAAATAACTACTCTAAATCCCGAAGTCTAAATGGCTCTAAATTAGATTTTCAAAGCTTTCTGTGCCCTTATATGTTTACACACACACACACACACACACACACACACACACACACACACACACACCAGGGGTGCCAAAAAATGTATACACATTTTAAGAAATGAAAAAACTATGAAAATTTTAATACAATGAATGACGCTAGCATTCATTTGATTAACGCTGTCTTTTAAGCGAATGTCATACTACACATTGCTATGTAATTCAATTCAACTTCGAAAAGTAATACATAGGTGACATCTCTTAAAATATGTATATAAATATTTTTGGCACCCCTGGTGTGTGTGTGTGTGTGTGTGTGTGTGTGTATAAAAGAAAAACTTTAGAATTCTTAATCTGGCAATTAAGAAAGAGAATATTAGTTCATTTCAGTCCCTGAGATATTCAGAAACAAATCTTGAAGGCTACAAGGAGGCTGAGGGTTACTTAGGATAAGCAGCAAAAATGAATAGATCTAGAATACAATTCAGTCTCTTGTTTACATAGGTCTGTTCCTCTGGCTCATAGGTTTTAAAAATGACCTTTGCCAGCAAGATCTGGAAATGAATAGTCTTTTCTTTTTTCAACCAGTTCCTTGTATTTCCTGAAGTCAGTTACCATGTGTCCTCTGACAAATGAGTTGCAGGACTGTTGACCTTACCTTGGAGAACACTTTCTCCTGTATTTTTCACTGTCACCCAAATGACCACGTTTTTGTCTTTGCAGAGTTGGATGTAAATAAGACCTACCCCTTCAATAATTATGAAGTGGACAGTTTTTTGCAGGACATATTTTTCTTTTCTTTGAGTGGTTGGGGTAAGGGGAGAGGGGATTTGATGAGGAAGGAGCTTGTCCCAATGGGCGAGATAAACTATGTCTGGGCGGCAAGACACTAGGAGCCTGGGTTTGGGTTAGCAACAATGGTGAGCGTTGCTATCACTATTTGAGACCCTAATTAGCATTACCCTTTTACAGCTGCCCTGGACATCCATTAACTGCCATAACCTTAAACCAAGCATCAGTAAGGAAAAGGATTCTCCCATTTCCATATTCATTTACTTTTAAATAGAATTTATCATGCACATTATAGAAAATTTGGAAAAAGCAAAAGGAAGCAAACATCTATGCCAACCTCACCATCCAAAACAGTTAGCTATCTGTAAATATTCTTCGATCTCATATTTTTTCTAGGTGTAGATATTGAAGGATTTCATTCAAAGTTGTTATTATACTGTGTAAATAATTTACTTAATTGCTATTAGAGGTATGCATCTGGAGATAGAGTCCCAAACAAAAATAATGTGTTTGCTTTCCCTGCTTCTAGTGCATAAATCTGGCTGCCTCTCTTGGAATAGATTCCTAGGACGGAAGTTATGGATATATTTTAAAAGAGAGGTAAATTTCAGCTAGCAGGAATATTTTCCTTTATATCCACCTATCCTCCACTTAGTTTATCAATTAATTTGCTCATTTGATTTGGGGCAACCACCATGCGGCGAGCACCTATGGAAAGCCAGGGGTGCGGTTGGGAGCAGGGTTGATTCAGACCAGAGGAGCCACAGGCCAGCTAAGCTGAACTGGAATTTGTTCATCCTAACGTCTCTGCCTGTCGTCGTGAAAGTCAGGAGTGCAGATGAGATGGGAGGGGTCTGGACAGCCCTGGCTCTCAGGGGTTGATTTGGAGACTTCAAATATCTGATCTTGGGAACGTTTCCCCATGACGAAGCCCAGTATCACTCCTTCTGTTACTTTGATTTAGGCAGGCACAGGTCACCAAAAGAATCTTATTTCTTCAACTCCTTTATGCCATAATCAGTGGAGGACTTACTATTCTCTTTGTCACTGTTCTTGTAGAGCTTGCAGTCTAATGGGGAAGTCATGTCTGAAATAATCATAAACAAATCAATATATTTCTCTAAGCTGTTATTACGGTTTAGGTGAGAGAGGCAAAGTACAGGGTGACCTGAAAACATCTAATAAGGAACCTTCATTTAGCCTGGGTTGGAGTGGGCTAGAAAGCTTACCCCAAGAAAGTCACCATTGAACTGTATTCTAAAAATGAGAAGGAATTGGTAGGTAAAGGTGGTGTGGGAAGAAAGGTATAGTTATGTTTCTGGCAGATTAAATGGCAGGTGTGCAGGCCAAACCACAAAGAAGCGGATTGTTACTCTTGCTGGTCACCCAACCATGGTTGGCTTTGTCAATGGGCGGAGGGTGGGCAGGGAAAGTAGGGTGACCAACTTGTCTTGGTTTTAGCATTGAAAATCCCGTGTGGCAGGAAACTCAGTCCCATGCAAACTCAGATCGTTGGTCACTCTGGAAGTCCCCTCTGTAAATACTTTTGGAAAAAGGCAAAGCGGTTAGCCATTCACTTTTTAGTATAAACATGGCTTATATAAAATCTAAATTCTTTACCGGTTAGTCTCTGGCCTGTGCAGTTACATTGAGACCTGGAAGGAAATGGGAACACGGAAGAAGACGTTTTTCACACTCACACAAACAAATAAGGAAGTGATAAAGACACATGCATGGCCTGTGTCATTATTTTACCTGTGACTAGGTTACCTTAGGCCTGTTTTAACTTTGTCTTGTCTCAGA
The DNA here is from genome assembly GCF_964194185.1 of Rhinolophus hipposideros. NCBI lineage: Eukaryota > Metazoa > Chordata > Mammalia > Chiroptera > Rhinolophidae > Rhinolophus > Rhinolophus hipposideros. The sequence goes on along the minus strand of NC_138062.1, from coordinate 41,314,540 downwards.
TCTATGAAAGGACACTAACAATAATTCTTGTTCAGGCAAGAAATTATGAACATAGTGGGTCCCTGGCACTTTTGGTTAATGCCTTATGGAAGCAAGGACCTTTGTTTTCTGTATTCAGCTCCAGGAAAAGTCTTTTACCAAAGGTGTCTTCATATCTGCTTGTGAGAAGCAAGTCACAGGTGAAACAGTGACATGAAGGGTCTTCTTGCATTTTCAAGAATCTGTGGGCCAATCTCACATTAAGTTTCAAGGAGTAGAATACAAACACTTACCTTTGTACAGGACTCATAAAGCGCTTCCATTCATACTGTCTTTCTAGAGCACCACAAAAATTCAAGGAAAAATAATGATAGCCAGCATCTTTTAGCAGTTACTTTGCGACAAGTTCTGTCCTAAGTACTTTAATTGAACCATTTCATTTAATCCTCACAGTTATTCAATGAGGCAAGTGTTATCAGTACTCCATTTCACATGAGAAAGCAAAGTCTGGAAAGCTTGAATAACTCGTCCTATTACATGTTGCAGTCGGGAGTTGAATGTAGTCAGAATGGTGCTGAAATAGCTACAGCTGGGGGAAGGGTACTGTGTCCACTTCTATTTGACAGTGAAGGGACCCAAGGCTCACTTTATTTGGGGCCTATGGAAAACCTTTGGTGTTATAGAGAGGCCAGACCTTGGGAAACTCAGGGCCCATTATGTTAGAAGGAAACTCTGATTTCTCCACTGGCCATTGGTATAGGATGATATGTGTCCTTTGTTTTATGTGTATAAAGCAGCCAGCTGCCTTGTGTAGGGGAAATCAATCCAAGGTTTGCTGGAAGAAGAAATGAGAAGGGAAGATTCTGGAAAGAGAAGGAGAGGACAGAACAGCTCCTGCATTTGCCACCAGGACATCATAGACCCAAGAGAAGGTTGGCAAACAAGGCTGGCCCATGGCTGTAGAGGGATGTGTCCTGGGGTAAGAGACAATGAACTTAAGGAAAAGCACCAGGTGGGAAATATAATCAATGGTCACTCTATATCTTGGGTTTGTTTTGGACAATCATAGTTTCCCTTCCTCCTCTTAGTTGATCAGTGGGTGAGGGAAAGACCTAGAGCTGTGCTAGAAAGGAGCTTGATTCTGTAATTTTGGAGTCCGTAAGCACATCAGAGTGACTCTGTTCCTGAGTTTGGCAGGACTTTATCCTGCAAATGTGATAGGTCAGTTGCAGACAATCCCCCACCCAATGAAATTTCTCTGGCAATTCACTGTCTTCAAGTGGCTCCCCCATCATACTGCGTTTCCCCCAAAATAAGACCAGGTCTTATATTAAGGTTTGCTCCAAAAAACGCATTAGGGCTTATGTTCAGGGAGTGTCATCCTAAAAAATCATAATAGGGCTTATTTTCCTGTTAGGTCTTATTTTTGGGGAAACATGGTACTAACGCCTACTACTGCCCTTCCCAGCCTGAACATTTGGTGTGTGCTTGGACTTGAGACTCTTTAGTACTAGCCTACCTACACGTAATTAAGGAGATAAATTTGGAGAAAGAAAGGAAGTTATTTTATGATGAGTTTTACAATACACTGACTAGAATTATATATTCTACAGTTTAAAGATTTGGAATTATCCAAACCATTTCCATGGAAAATGGAGGGTTGGGGGTGTAGCCATGTAGAAAGTCCTAAATAGATAAATACTTGGTTTGCTTTCTATGGCTATCTTCTAGTTTCTGACTTCCAGTAATAGAGGAGGTGTGAGTGAATTAATGCCTAACTTCTGCTCATTTTGTTCATTTGTAGACTGGATATTATAGCACTATGATTTCAGGTGAATTCAGTCCCCCTCTCCCCAGGGAGTTAACTTATTTGTCCAAACTAAAGTCTCAGATGCATAGTAAAAGGCGGGCCTCCAGGTTTACAGACTCCAGGTCCCGAGGACTTCAGAAAGCAGTTGATTACCGCCAGGAGATGCCTACAAAGAGTTTCCCAAGTGTTCTCTAGGAAGAAATGCCTCATCATTTAGGGGGCTACCTTACTAGACCCTTTGCCCTTCGCTCCTTTCATTAGTTTTTCTTTTCTTTCTTTCTGGAAAAGAAGCTAAAGTGAAGTTTTTCACATTCCTCTGCAGTGTTGCCTACCTGCCCGTTAGTGGGGAAGAAGGCGAGAGAGATGGGGGGAACTTAAGTGGAAACAAATGTGAAGGTGACCGTGTGCTGGTGCCACAGAATGAAATTCCAGGAGGCAGACAGGCGGCCAGTCCAGGGGCAGCAGTATCCGTTGAGAGCAAGCACGAGCTCTGACATTTGGGTAAAGAATTGTCAGGATTTGCTTTCCTATTTTTTTTACCCCTCTGCCACCACTGTGCCCTTCATTTCGAAGCACCTACTGTGTGCAATGCAGTGCAGTGTTCCAAGCGCTGCAGGGGACCCTGTCTCAACCTAACAGAAGTTTTAGTAGAGTTCAGGGTTTCTATCTTCTCTTTTTAAAACAGTGTTGTGTGGTCTTGAGACAGAGCAAATAGTTCCGCTAATAAATTCCTGAGACCCTTCAGCACAGAGGTGAGGGCTCCATCACTCACATGTGTCTCCAGCTCTTGACCTGTGTAGCCCTTTGCCACACTGTAGCAGAGCCCCTTCATATTAATGCCAATTTATCATTATTCCATTTAAATGCTCTTTTTTTTTTTTGTCCAAGAGAAAGAGACAGAAAACATCTGCATATCGAGTAATATTAGCTACAGTTGGTGTCTCAAGTGAGAATCCATCTGACAGCCCCATTCATTATATCTGGGTAGGCTTTATTATGGAGACGCTCGCATTTGAACTTTCCCTCTGCAAGATATGAAAGAGTCTCTGATGTATTCATATCTTGCTTTAAAAACAACATTTTGAAATACAAGGGAGATAGCAGCTATAGATAACATTTCAGTTATAATAAGAGAGGGCAAAGGTTAGCCAGATTTAAAACAATCACAACAATAAAGACACTTCGAAGCGTGATTAGTTATTAAGCCATATGGTTCATGTTACAGTTGTGTTCTTTTGTTCCCTGCCTGTGTTGTCAGCTTTCATGCGATTGTTGTGATTTGTCGTGTCTAGTGTATCACCCTCTTCAATACATTAGACTAATAACTCTGGTCCTTTTAAGAGCAATGTCATGATCCTTTTCCCTTTGGGTAGGGTTGGCCATCGATGTTAAAATGTGTCATTGTTAAAACAAACCAAATTATCACCACCTCCAACCCTGCCTCCCCTCCAAGATTCCTTTCTACCTCTTTAGATATCAGCCACTGACGGCTTAGTAAGGTACACTGTGGGTAGTTACAGGAAATATTCAAAGAATTGACCTATCTATTAACTTTGTTCATTGTAAGTTAATGAGGACATGAATTGTTACAAATCAGAGGTGCTCATGTTGGTGTATACATTACACTTGCATGTCTTAAACAGCCTTGATGTTTAGTAACTATTTTTTCTACATATCTGTTTCTTTGATATATAAAAAGATGAGTCTGTTTTTCTCTAACTCCACTGAATCAGATGTTCCTGGTCACCCTGAATCCTGGGACACAAGCCCTCAACCAAGGCCTGAGAGCCAAGCAAGGGTCACAAAATGCGCTTTCTCCTTGCCTTCCCCCTTCATTTGTACTGTTTCTTAAATGAATCCCAGTACTCAACACCAGGAAACTGGAACTAAAACAGGGCTCCCGTTCAGTGGACTGATGGTCAGCATGCAATTGTTTATGTAAATCTGTGAAAGTCCAATATGTTTATTTTTTTATGTCAAAGTGTCTTAACATTTCCTGTGTGAGAAAAAAAAAATTTAAGCAAACCATTTGCATGCTATCAACTCAATCTTTAAGACATTCTAGAGCTGCAGGCCTCATATTTCTATGTCAATTAAAAATAAAAATGTGTAGAGAACATTTATGAGCATTCTAATACCCACGGGCCTCTGTTAGTTGCAAACTAAGATGGTGTTTTTTTCCTGCTCCTTTATGGCTCTCTGCCAGATTTCTCTGGGTCTTCAATCACCTTCCCTTAGCTCCCTCTGAGTTACCCACTCTTGATCACCAGCTCCTTTATTCTTTTGTTTATGCTCTTTCTGTGTCTGGAGCACTGACCTTTCCTCAATCCACTACCTTTCTTGACTTTTTTATTCAGAGATCTTTCACTTTGTTAATTTTGATTCTTTTGCCCCCCAGCTTAAACACACCAACTCCCAACACACACACACACACACACACACACACACACACACACACAATTCAGGATATTCTTTAGTCTAGAGATATTCAGTACATGTCAAAGACACACCATAAGGCAAAATGTGATAGATAGTGTGGGAAAGATCAAAACCAAGTGGTATGGGGGTATAAAGGTTAAGAGATACCTGTTTAATGAGGAGTGGCTTCTTTTAGAAAAGATAATACTTCATTCTTACTGTAAAAATAGCACACATTTAGAGTGATGTCAGCAAGATGGCTGAATAAGAAGCAGTAGGCTCTTGTTCTCCCACAGAGACACCTACTTAACAATAATATATGGGCCAGAATACTTTTGTGAGAACTCTAGAGACCAGTTGAGAAGTTTCAACACTCAGACCAACATAAAACCAGGAAGGATTCCAGTGAAAGGGGTAGGAAAGTTCACTGCATTTTATGCTCTCTTTCCCTCTATCTGACCTAGTATGCTTCAACTGGAAGGGAACCTCCTACACCAGAGATCATTCCTTGGAACAGAAACAAAAGAGGGGACCATGCATCTAACGTTTTGGCTAGTCTGGGGGCTGTCCGAGGGACTGGTATCTGTCTGTCTCTTGACTTAGAGCATTGATGGGACTGGCAGCCTTGTTTGGAATCTGCAGAAAACCGGATCTCAGCAGCATATAGAGCTGCAGTTCTGCAGGTAGACGCCAGGGGGAGCAAGAGATTATGGGCTTCTGAGAAGAAGCAGGAACAAGCTGCTTAGGTAGATGGAGAAGACTGAAAAGGGACATGCATATACTCAGAGATGATACTCAGAAAAGATTTAAGATCCTCAGAAGGTTTCTGGTCCTCAGAAAAGGTTTGAGAGATCCTAGACTCTCTAGATGGGTTTATGGGTGAAGGTTTTCTCCTGCATGAAGCCAGTCTAAAAAGATTGGAAGAGGTGGTTGTTTCTTCGAATGTCTGAGTCTCAGTAAAAAAATCATAAGTCACGCAAAGATACAAGGAAATATGGCCAAATCAAAGAAGCAAAATAAAACTAGAAAATGATCCTAAGGAAGCACATATCTATGAACTACCTGACAAAGAATTTTAAATAATCATCACAAAGATGCTCAATGAGCTAAAAGAGAGCACAAATAGGCAACCAAAAGAAATCAGGTAAATGATGCATGAACAAAATGAGAATACCAACAAAGATATAAAAACTATAAAAAGAACCAAACAGATTTTGGAACTGAAAGATATAACAACTGAACTAAAAAAATTACTAGTAGATTGCAACAACTGATTGAAGTAGGCAGAAGGAAGACTCAGTGAACTTGAAGACAAGTCATTTGAAACCATTGAATCAGAGAGGCAAAAAGAAAAAGGAGTGAGGAAAAATGAGGAAAGCCTAAGGAACGTAGGCGATACTATCAGTATTGTAATATATGCATTATGGGAGTCCTAGAAGGCAAAGTAGAAAAAGAAAGGGGAAGAGAGCTTTTTTGAAGAAATAATAGCCAAAACTTCCCAAATGGGAAGGGAAAATGGACATACAAATTCAATAAGCTAAAGTCGCAATCAGGATAAATCCAAAGAGGCCCATATCAAGACACATTATATATCCCTCTCAAACCACAGTGGAAGGACCCCTTTACCTCCCATGAGGAATCTGAAATACTCAAAGCTGGGGGTACGCTTAAGGGCCATTGATATACACAGAGAATTAAGCAGAACAAAAGAATATTAATTGCACTGGAAAACAGAGGAAGCTATTATCACACAAGTTGACAAGCCTGGAACAGACTGTGTGGGCTGTTTATTTCTTGGTAAAAATGTGTTCCAGGCCCAAGACCCATTCTTATAAGGCTGAGTGACAGTTGAACAACTGTATGCATGAGACAGACTTTCCCAACAACATATACGGATGTAACTTGTGACATCCATAACATAAAGTGGAGATAGAAGGATATAGAAGTAGAATTTTCATGTGTGATTAAAATTAAGTTGTGATCAGTTTAAAATAGAATGTTATAACTTAAAGATGTTTTGTGTAATTAAAATGGTATCCACAAAGAAAATATCTATAGAATATATATACACACGAAAAGGAGAAGATAATCAAAGTATGTCAACACACACACACACACACACACACACACACACACACACACAGAAACACAAAGGGAAGCAAGAAGAGAAAAGGAGGGACAAAAGCTATAAGATATAAGAGAATGATTAACAAAATATAAACAGTAAGTCTTTCCATATAAGTAACTACTTTAAATGTAAATAGATTAAATACCCTCAGTAAAATGATATAGATTGGCTGAATGGATTAATAAAAAAAAAAAGAATCCAACTATATGCTGTGTATCAGACATTTACTTTTGATTTAAGGACACAAATACGCTGTCCTTAAAATGATGGAAAATGATGGAAAAAATATTTCATGCAAATAGTAACCAAAAGAGAGCAGGAGTGGTCATACTAATATCTAACAAAATAGACTTTAAGTCAAAAACTGTTACAAGACACAAAGGACATTATATAATGTTAAAAGGGTCAATCCACCAAGAAGATATAACAATTATAAACATATATGTGACAAACATCAGAGCTCCTAAATATATGAAGGAAACATTGACAGAATTGAAGGAAGGAACAGACAGATCCACAATAATACTAGGAAACTTAAATATCCCACTATCACTAATTGATAGAACAATAATCCAAATATTAGTAAAAAAAAAAATAGGGGATTTGAACAAACCTATGAACCAATCAGACATATACAGTACACTCTAGTCAACAAGAGCAGAATACACATTTTTTTCCAAGTACACATTTAACATTCTCCAGGATAGACCATATGATAGACCACAAAAAAAGAAGTCTTAAAAAAATTAAAAAGATTGAAATCAGGCAAAGTATCTTTTCCAGAGTAAGAGGTACAAACTTCCAATCATAAAATAAATAATCACAGGGAAGTAATATACAGCATAAGGAAAAGAGTCAACAATATTATGATAACTTTGTCTGATGACTGATGGTTACTAGACTTATCATCATGATCACATTGTGGGCTATATAAATGTCGAATCACTATGTTGCACACTTGAAACTAATATATCTGTGTATGTCAACTATACTTTAATATATAAAAATGTATATTTTTGAATCACAGTGGAATGAATCTAGAAATCAATAGCAGAAGGAAAACTGAAAAATTCACAAATATGTGGAAATCAAACAACAATCCTCAAACAACTAATGTTTCAAAGAAGAAAGCTCATGGGAAATTAGAAATTATCTTGAGATGAGAATGAAAATAAAACTCATCAGCACTTATGGAGTGAAATGAAACCAGTGTTAAGAGGGAAATTTATAGATATAAATGCTTACATTAAAAAAGAAGAAAAATCTCAAATGACCATTACACTACACCTCAAGGAACTAGAAAAAGAACAAACTAAGCCTAAAATTAACAGAAGTAAGAAAATAATAAAGAGTAGAGCAGTGATTAATAAAATAGAAAATAAAAAGACAATAGAAGAAATCAACTAATCTAAGAGTTGCTTTTTAAAAAGACAAAAAGTTTATTTTGTTTACAAGAAAAATAGAGAGTGCCACAGCTGATAAATTTATTATTTGTTCTTACAAGGAAGCATGCTCACATGTGTGTGTAATCAAAATTACCCATAGGAAATTGAGAATAGGAAAGACAAAGAGCTATATTTTCACTATTGAGCAGTAAGACTCTAAAGAGACTAGATGAAAAAGTTATAATCTACTTTGATCTCAAATATTCCATGAGATTTTTAAATTTTTTTAATTTTTTGCTGACTAAACCAAACTTTGGGGAAATCTAATGTTGAATATCAATGAGCGTGGGCTACAGGGGCCAGACATAACCCACTGTCAGTCATCCTGGGACAGGAAAGAAGGTAGACCTTGGGCTGGGGGAGGGAAAATCTTTATCTGTTCTTGGACCAGGAGTGGTTAGACTTGGACTTTAGAAAGGAAAACATTTGAGGAAGGTAGCCTGGCCTCTGCAACATGGTAGCAAGTCAGAAGTGATGTTTTGATACCAGCACAGCCTGGTTTATTTGTTCTTCTAGGATTTAAGGAAGGGGCCTGCGTCCATTCATCAGGCTAACATTATAGAGAGAGCAGTAGAAGCCAGGAGAAAGAACAAGACTACCATGACCATGTGGGAACATGTCCCAAATTTTTGCAGAAACTACATGATGGGGGGAACCTTGCAAGAAGAATGGAATTCCCAGTCTAGGGATGGGGGCCTGCTCTATTATTATTTGGGCATTATGTGAAGGGAAATCCATGAAGCCTGGGGAACATTTGAATATCTGGGTTACACTTAGAAAGGCTTGAAAAAGAAAGCATTTAGATATCTTTACCAACTGAGAAAATAGAAATGAATATCGTTCCATTTTACTGCTTCTTCCTCACTAGATTCTTGTATTGTCTTCTTAAAAAATCATGCATTTATGCCAGTGGCTATATTACATTATGCATTAAACCATTCACTATTGTAGTTTGTAAAGTTTTCAGGCACTTCAGTAACATAACAACACTATTTTTTCACTGAGCAACCTATTAGGTACCAGTAAATTCACATATATCAGCTCTAATCCTCTTAGCAATCATGTCAAATATATGTTGTCATTCCTGTTTTATTGACAATAAAGTGAGGCTAAGTCAAATTAAGTAAGTTACCCAAGTTTTCTCAGTCATTGTGTGGTATAACTGGGATTTGAACGTCCACCCCTGGCCTCCAAGGCCTATAGACTTCCCTAAATGCTATGCTTCCTTCCTCTATCCTACCTCGACACCAAGAGAATAGCCACTTAACGAAAAAGAAGCTTAGTGATATTGACTTTCTTTAACATCAGCAAAAGCATTATTATCAGCACAAAACTGTACACAAAGGATGATGGTTGAATGGGCTGAGTGGATGTATTAGTTTTCTATATTGCTGTGGCCACAAAAGTGGCCACAACTTTATTGGCCACAACTTTATTGGCTTAAACAACACAGATTTATCATCTTACAGTTATGTAGGTTGGAAGTCTTGACGTAGGTCTCACTGGACTAAAAGTGTCAGCAGAGCTTTGTTCCTTCATTCCTTTGTTCCTTCCATTCCCTTGTCTCTTCCACGTTCTAGAGGCTTCCTGCATTCCTTGGCTTTGACAACTTCCTCCATCTTCAAACTAGCAATGACAGGTTAAGTCCTCACTTTGCATCACTCTGACCTTTTCTGTAGTGGCGTGGTACTCTCTGACCCTCTCCTCTGCCTCCCTCTTCTACTTTCAAAGACCCCTGTGCTGGCATCTGGGCCACTCAGATAATCCAGGATAATCTTTTTATCTTAAGGTCAGTCGATTAGCAGCCATAATTCCATCTGCACCCGTAATTTCCTTTTGCCATGTAATCTAACATAGTCATCCACGGGTTCTGGGGATTAGGACGTGGATTACCTTTGGGGAGATCATAATTCTGTCCACTGCAGTAGATTACTGATTCAGATCCAAAATTGGATTGAATCTAGAATTTAGTCCTGACTTATGCTGGGATTGCTGTGAATCCATTTTGTTTTCTCCTGTGCTTCAGTATTCATGTTTCTAATCGATCTGATAGTGACAGGTAACTAATTGGGGGGAAAAATGGCAGATGGTCTTTAAAGTGGTTCAGTGTCAAAGGCCAGGATAAAGAGCGTGGCTCTTTATCTTGCACAGGGCCTATGATGTGAAGGCTGAGAGTGTGGACTTTGGGACCAGGGTACCCATGTTTAAATCCCTACTCCTCTGCTCATCATACAAAATTTGGGGTAAGCTCCTGTACCTTGCTGGGTCTCAGATTCTCATCTGCAAAATAGAAGTGATAAAGATCATGCCCACATTGTTATGAGGATCAAACGCATTGAGACTGGCCACGTAATGAGCACCCAGTAAGTGTTAGCTGTCGTTATAAAGATGTGCCTGGTTAATAGGAAAAAGAATTGGTGGTTAAAATTCAGACTTTGGCATTTGTTGGAAAGGAGACATCAAGTATGACAAAATGAAATTTGCACAAAGGCTTCAGGAGTCCTAGACAGTAGCCTTTTTCTGGGCTTAAATTGGGTATAAACGGCTGTGGGCTAGAGGGCTTCACAGTGAAGAGTACCACCTCTGCCTGCCTTTCCATCTCGGTCTCTTCTCCATCTTGTGCGAACTCCTCCCTTTAAGCCCATCCTGAGCTTTTCCTCGTCTGAGCCTTTGCTCAAGTCATTCTCTGTCCCCTTAACTGCCTCCTCCCATCACTGCCTATTAAAATATGTGATTCAAAGCACATCTTCTCCATGAAGTCGTTAGGATGTTTCCAGCCAGAAAGGATATTTCATTCTTTGGAATTTCTATAACTCTTCACCTGCACAGCTTTTCTATGGTGCTTAATTCTGTTTATATCTTTTCTTCTTTTCTAGAGGTAGGCTGCCTCATGTCCTTGTTTCATTTGTGTTTTTCATGGCATGTGGCATGTACTCAGTAAAGTTCTGTTGAGAAAATTGTTGGTGAATGAAGGAGTGAGAGTGTACCATGTCGAAAAAAATGGTGTCTCAGTGCTTTTGTGGTGATAAATTAAGTGATGGTATTCATATCATTCTACATCTTAAAAATTTCTCTTTTCTAATTAAGTGTACTTCCCTTGCTCTATTGCTTGTCTCCAACCCTGAGTGTGAATGAGAAATCTTTTCTGAAGCAAGAAAAGTATACGGACATCCTGGAACTCTGCCTAAGATTCCAAATCAGTAAGTTTGAGGTGGGGCTCAGACATATGTATTTTTTTAAGCATCAAAGTTGATTCTAAAGTATGTCCAGGAAAGGTAATTATTGACATTGGCGTTGCAAAGAATTCCAGATATTGGCTAATGGATATTTCCCGAAAAATCCAAACATTAGCGATGAAGTTGAGGTTTGGGCAAAATGAGTCAAAATGAGAAATAAGTAGGCATGTGACAATAACGTAGCCATGAATTGGGGGATGGTGTGGTAAGGTGCTGGAGAGACACTTTGTTTTTGGCAACATAAAAATTGCATTGAGTTTTCTTTCATCTTTTGTTTACCTTTAGTATAGTGCAAACCAAGAAGAGCATTAACAAGTCATAGGAGAGAACACACACACACACACACACACACACACTCACACTCACACACACACACACACATACCCCTAAGGTTCAAAGCCAAATGTGAAACATAAGTCCACATGGGCTCAATTGAGTAATTTGCTCCAGGATAACAATTCAACAAAAGATAAGTAAACCAGGCCAGACTTAGATCAAAAAGAACAACAAAAAATAAAGAACAGGGAAACTGCATTTGGATTCTAAAAGGTGATATTTTTCTAGGAATTTCACCTTGAATTCCCTTTACCCAAGTGAGTAAAGCCTTAAAGGTTGAATTGTGGGTGACAACCTTTGTATATTACATGTTAGCTAAAGGGGACTGAACTAGTCACCCAGTGCCCTGTTAGTCAAGAGCTTAGCTGGGTGGAAAGTGCAGGTTACACAAAAAAGGAAGAGTGAGAGAAATGTCTGAGGGCGCTCAGAAGTTGAGATTGGTTTTATTCATAAGATGGTACTCCTAGTCTTGCTCTGTTTCTCAGTAAAACATGTAATTTTATGCTGTTATAGAACCAGTAACTTTTTAAAAATAATGCAGTTTCATTTCCCTTATACTTAGCAATAGTTACAAATTTATTTTTCTTTGTGATGTTGATGCATTTCACTGGGTCATTAGAGGACTATAGGAAGGGTTCCCTGTCCTCCACTCCTCTCAACCTGTGCCACTGGGAATCATGCCAAGATTCCGTGCCCTAGATCCTATGCCTCTTCCTTTTTTCAAACAAAGATGTCTCATTTCCCTAGTCTTCTGCTTGGAATGACAGAAGACTAGAGCTGATGGACATGTGTGGTCTAACATTCTCAGTTTGCAAATGAGGAAAAGAGAAAACTGAGGCCTAGAGATGTGAGTGACATGGCTTCTGTGAGAAATAGGGGTTTCCTGTGAAGAGGGCAATCCAGGTAGCCTGAATAACTGAGCCTCCATGGAAAAAAGGGCAGTAATATAGTTGGGGAGAGGAAATGACTTAGAATCCCTCCAGCCTACTTTTTGGAAATCAAGAGAAAGGAGTTTAGGGCCGGTTTAGCAAATCATTCTGTATATGAAAAAACAGACCCAGGAAGCCACCAGCACACACTTACAAATGCTAAAACTCTCAGAAAGAGGGTAAGCAGAATATACTGCTTATCTGTAAGCACTAAGGACATAAGCTTGAGATAGAGAATCCTGGAACATTTGAGCTAGAGAGGACCTCAGAAGTTATTTAATCTTATTCCCTTAGTTTATAGGTCAGGAAACTCAAACCAAGAGACCAGAAAGCTAATGAGGAGAGGGCTCAAATCTCTCCCTTGATACTCTCTTGAGCTGCTGCCATATTTGGCTTTGAAGAGCATCATAGGATTATTTTTCAAAAGTTGATTTATCTGTTCAATTCTGCTTAATGTGGACTGGTATTAAAATTTCCTTGTGTTTCTGTGAACATTGCTGTAAACACCAACATGCATAGCAGCATTATTCACAAAGCCATTAGGTGGAAAAGACCCAAATGCCCATCAGCAGACAAAGGGATAAACAAAATGTGGTATATACATACAATAGGATATTATTCAACACTAAAAAGGAATGAGATTCTGCTACATGCTATAGCATGGATGAACCTTAAAAACATTATGCTAAGTGAAATAAGACAGACATGAAAGGACAAATATTGTGTGATTCCACTTATATAAGGTGTCTAGAATAGGCAAATTTATAGAGACAGAAAGTAGATTAGTTTACAGGGGCTGAGTGGGGGCGTGGGGGACGATTGTTTAATAGGTACACAGTTTCTGTTTGGGGTGATGAAAAACTTCTGGAGATGGATGGTGAGGAGGGTTATAGAACACTGTGAATGTACTTAAGGGCACTGAAATACATGCTTAAAACATGGTAAATTATATGTTATAAATATTTTATCACAATGACGGAAAAAAATGCTTTCTTTATCACATACCAGCTAAGGCTCCAGTAAGCAGAGGTTTGGCAAAGTAGAGTAGGGAGGCAGCCAGAGCTGAATGTCATGTCATGTCATGTCATGTCCACATGGTAAACAAATGGATTTGATTTTCTCTTTCTAAGGCCTACCGTTGTTTAAAGGAAGGACAGCCCAAAGATCAAACAATCAAGAATCAAAAGTGTGCTGACTTCCGACTATCGCCCTTCTGTATATACACGAAGGTGGGGTGGGATGGTACAGATGGCTAAAGAGCAGACTGTGCAAACAGCCGTCTGAGCTCAAATCCTTAATCCAACACAGACTAGCTTTTTGACTCTTGTGAGTTATTGCCCCACTCTGCATTTATTTTCCTCATCTTTGAAACCTAAATAATACTAGAACCCACCTCACAATTTGTTATATGGATGAAATGAGTTAGCAATATAAAACATTTGGAATAGGGCTGTCAAGGTGAGTTGTTACCATTATTTTGGTTCCACACTATGAGGGATGTGGAAATACAAGTGTTCCCTGCCTGCCCTCAAGGAACTTATTTCTTATTGGGGAAAGCCAAACCAAGACCAAGAAACAGATAGTCAACACCATAAAATAGTATTTAATTAGCTGGAGTGACCCTAAGAAGCATCACACACAGAGCACTTGGCACTTCGTAGAGTTTCTCCATGTAAATGGGTTTCTTTCATCCTTACAACATTTCCACTGTTTTCACATATAAGAAAGCAGAAACTCAGAATCATTGTCTTGCCCAGGGATGAACAGCTTGTAATGGGTACAAAACATAAGAATCTTAGGAACTCAGAGAAAGAAGAAACGAGTGTGTTCTAAACTCATCAAGGAAGGCTTTGTGAAACAATGACTTGACAATACCTTGAATAAGAAGGATAATGAGGACATGTTGGGCTGGCACATGGATGGATTACCATGGGAACAGGTTTTCTTTTTCCTTTTTTTGAGTTGTATAGTGCACAACCTGTGTGACCGCACAGGGCAGCCTACCTGCGAGGGGAGCTACATGAGCAGGAAGCCAATTTTAAGCCAATTTTCTTTGCAGTACAGGAAGAAGTCCACATTTGAAGGCAGCAGAAGAAACACTTGGTGGAGTAGGAAGTCCTGAGTGATGATAATCTTATTATCACTCATGTTTGGATTTTTTGCTAGATGCTGAGAATTCCTACAGTGGAAGGAGCTCCGGAATGGGAGACCTGTGATCCCATCCTTGGCTTGCCCCCAGTTAACTGTGTGATCCTGGGTAAGTCAGCCCAACTGTCTGGGCTTCAATTTGTCCATCTGCAGACTAAAAGGCTTTGAGCTGGGTGGCTCTAACATTTTGCTTTTATGTCTATTAAGAACCCAAAAATATTTTGTCCCATGACTTTCCTTGCTCCCATTACTGAAAACTGGGGCATTTAGAAAGGGCTCCTTCCTTAATTTTTCTTTTAATGTAAATCCATCCACTCATTAACAGGGGTGGAGGCTCTGGAAAGCCCTAGTCTCTGGAGTATACTAGAGGGGTTTGTGTAAAAATGAGGTCCCTTTGTATAGAAATAAAAAAATTTAAAAAAATTTTTTTAAAAGAAAACAGGGTGGGATAGACTTATGCTTTTCTTCTCTGAGTAATCAGCCACTCTCCTCTCTTTCCCCTACATGGGGGCAGCAGACCCAAATACTTTATATTTCTCTTATCTAATCATGTCTGTCAGAGCTCAGAGTTTTCCACTGACATTTCCTGTTCTCTCTTTGGAATCTGAAATGATAGGAAGTCATCCATGCTTATTCTGTAGCTCCCACACCATTTGAGAGCCCAAGCTCAGTACAAAACAATGTATCCTTGAATTGGATTCAATCAACTATGTAAAGAGCGGAAATACTTTTCATCATTTTACAGTTAGAAAAACCAAGCCAAAGAATGGGAGAATGACTTCTCCCAAAATAAAGGCCAGGTATGCTGACAGAAGCACAGCTTTCCATTTTATAGCCCTCTCTAGCAACCAGGTGACCATGATTGAGAGTGGCTTTTGCAGGGAGCGAGGCTTAGGTTTTGCCAGGGCCAGCAGATGGTTTAGGAAGCCAAGTCCAAGAGCAGCATTTACTCTCCGCATGTAACTGGCATTTTCCATCATTTGCTTACAAAGAGAAACATTAAACAATTTCCCACATTTCCTCTAAATGAATGGGACTCCACAGGAAAACCCTAAAGGGAAGTGTTTGAGAAATCGGTGGCAGAGGAATTTCACTATGAGAATGAGCCAGTTCGTGGTGTTTGCTTATTAATAGGTTCTGTGTCGCCAGCTCCAGGGGGACCAGCCTCTTGAATAGCTGCGGGGGGTGGGGGGAAGCATTCAAGGGCACCACCTGATGGAAATAGAGAATAACGGGAAGGGA
This sequence comes from Rhinolophus hipposideros, assembly GCF_964194185.1. NCBI lineage: Eukaryota > Metazoa > Chordata > Mammalia > Chiroptera > Rhinolophidae > Rhinolophus > Rhinolophus hipposideros. Next base: position 41,298,869 of record NC_138062.1, on the reverse strand, counting down.
AAGGAAGGGAACTAACTTCAGAAAAAAATGGACAGCTTCTCCTCTGAATGAAAGAAGTTTGCTGCTAATTTGACCGTCTATGTTAATGCCGTGGCTGGTTAGAGCTGAGTTGCCGAGAAAGTGGAGTTTTGCTTCGTAAGCATCACATGTGCAGTTTATAGGTAGTGTACATTACAGCTCATTCTTTGAGATAAAGCTGCATTTAAAATCTAGCAGATTCAAAAGACAATCGGCTATGGCTGGGTGTGTGTATAACCTGGTTAACGAGGTTGTTGGCACTGGTTATGGATTAATAAATATGTGCAAAGCATGTGTTTGCAAAGTGTTATCTAGAAACAATTTATAGCAACATCACCCTCCTCCAGGAACATTTATTTGGTCATCTGGTCAACAAATGTTTATTTATGTCTGAGCCAGGCCCTGTGCTGTGCTAGGGGTATGAAACCTATTGAGTTGTGTGCCCTGTTCTCAAAGAGGCTGGTGGAGAGGAGAGAAAAGAAACAGACAATCACAATACAAAGTGAGGTAGCAGGCAGGGTGGAGATTTGTATGCGGTCTTAAGGAAGGGCTGCCTGTTCCAGGCTGGGTAGCATGGAGAGAGCAGGAAACAGCAAAAGCTACCTGGAACCATCAGTTTTTCCTCTATATCTCTGAGACTATTTCTGTTTACTTTGCTCATTTATTCTGTTCTTTAGATTCCAAATATAAGTGAGATCATATGGTATTTGTCTTTCTCCATCTGACTTATTTCACTTAGCATAATGTTCTCTAGGCCCATCCATATCATTACAAATGTTAAGATCGGGGGAGGGCTATCAATGTGTGAGCGGTGTAAATATCTAGTACATTGTTTTGTACACCTGAAACTAATAATAATAACAATAAAAAAGCTACCTGGAGTAAGAGGCTTCTGGAGAATTAAGAGTTAGTTGGCAAGTTTTTCTTCCCTAATGAAAGGTCTGAATTTTAAATACTCTGGCATCCACTAAAATTGCCTGCAAATGTATTATATGCATCTGCCTTTCTTTAAAGGATATGTAACTTTCGTCAGCTTCTTAGAGGCCTACGACTTTTCTCTTTCTCCAGTTAATTATTTAGATTAACTGCACAGTACTTTTGAATGTTACATCCAACTAATAGACCTCCTATGTCCCCATGAGTATATGTGTATTTGTGTGTACATCTTTGCACATGGCTGTATAGAAACTTAGCAAACATCAGTGTTGTTAAATCTTCGTGCTCACACATGAGTATTTTGCTAAAGTCTCAGAAGAGTGACTGCTTTATCAAAGAATGTGAACATTTAAAAAACTTTTGCTACATATTGCCAAAATCACCCCTTCAGACTTGTGTAGGTTTACATGTTTATTAGCAGAAGAGTGCCATTTTCCTAACCTTTTGTCAACCCTATTTTTATTCCCTTTTAATTAAGAAAAATTGTAAACATAAAATAGTGCAAAAGATAGTCACTTAGGAACTTGTTTGCCAGATTTAATAGGTAGTAACAATTCGCCATCTTGTTTCCCATCATTTAATGAAGAAGTAAAGTGTGATAGACACAGTAGAAACCCGCGCCCCATTTCTGCAGCCCATTTATCTCCTTCCCTCTCCCAATATATTTTTTGTTATTAAATTTACTGGGGTAACATTGGTTAATACCATTAGATAAAGTCAAGTGTACACGTTATAATTCAATATGTGTATATTCTATTGCGTGCTCACTACCCAAAATGTAGTTTCCTTCCATTACCATATATTAGACCCCCTTTACCCACTTTGTCCTCCTCTTACCTCCCTAACCCCCACTCTAGTAACCACCATTCTGTTGTCTGTATTTATGAGATATATACAACAGAATACTACTTAGCTATAGAAAAGAGGAAATATTGCCATTTGAGACAACATGGATGGATATTGAGAGTATTATGCTAAGTGAAATAAGTCAGGTGGAAAAGGAGAAAAACTGTATGACTTCACTCATATGTGGAATATAAAACAAAAAGTAACAAACGAACAAAACAAAAACAATCTCCCACCAATTTTTTTTTTAATTAATTTTATTGGGGTGACAATTGTTAGTAAATTTACATAGATTTCAGGTGTACAATTCTGTATTACATCGTCTATAAATCCCATTGTGTGTTCACCACCCAGAGTCAGTTCTCCTTCCATCACCATATATTTGATCCCCTTTACCCTCATCAGCCACCCCCCACCCCCTTACCCTCTGGTAACCACTAAATTATTGTCTGTGTCTATGAGTTTTTGTTTCTCATTTGTTTGTCTTGTTCTTTTTGGTTTATATACCACATATCAGTGAAATCATAGGGTTCTCTGCTTTTTCTGTCTGACTTATTTCACTTAGCATTATTCTCTCGAGATCCATCCATGTTGTCACAAATGCTCCTATATCATCTGTCCTTAACGCCGAATAGTATTCCATTGTGTATATGTACCACAACTTCTTTATCCATTCATCTATCGAAGGACATTTTGGTTGTTTCCATGTCTTGGCCACCGTAAACAAAGCTGCAATGAACATTGGCGTACACGTGTCTCTATAGAGAAATGCTTTTATATTTTTGGGGTAGATACCCAGGAGAGCGATTGCTGGGTCATATGGTAATTCTATTCGTAATTTCTTGAGGAACCTCCACACTGCCTTCCATAGCGGCTGCACCAGTCTGCATTCCCACCAACAGTGTATGAGAGTTCCTTTTTCTTCACAGCCTTTCCAACACTTGTTACTATTTGTTTTGTTGATGAAAGCCATTCTGACTGGGGTGAGGTGATATCTCATTGTGGTTTTCATTTGCATTTCTCTGATGATTAGCGATGTTGAGCATTTTTTCATATGTCTATTTGCCATTTGTATATCCTCTTTGGAGAAATGTCTCTTCAGGTCCTCTGTCCATTTTTCAATTGGGTTGTTTGTTTTTTTGTTGTTGAGTTTCATGAGTTCCTTGTATATTTTGGATATTAGCCCCTTATCAGAGGAACTGTTTGCGAAAATCTTCTCCCATTCAGTTGGTTGCCTCATTATTTTGTCAATAGTTTCTTTTGCTGTGCAGAAGCTTTTCAGTTTCATATAATCCCATTTGTTTATTTTAGTTTTTACTTCCATTGCCTTTGGAGTCAAATTCATAAAATGCTCTTTGAACCCAAGGTCCATAAGTTTAGTACCTATGTTTTCTTCAATGCAGTTTATTGTGTCAGGTCTTATGCTTAAGTCTTTGATCCATTTTGAATTAATTTTGGTACATGGTGACAGATAGCAGTCCAGTTTCATTCTTTTGCACGTAGCTATCCAATTCTGCCAGCACCATTTATTGAAGAGGCTGTCTTTCCTCCATTGTATGTTTTTAGCTTCTTTGTCAAAAATTATCTGTCCATATTTATGTGGTTTTATTTCTGGGTTCTCAATTCTATTCCATTGGTCTATGTGTCTGTTTTTCCGCCAATACCAAGCTGTTTTGATTATTGTAGCCCTGTAGTACAAGGAAAAATCAGGGAGTGTGATACCTCCAGTATTGTTCTTTTTTTTTAATATTGCTTTGGCTATTCGGGGTCTTTTGTGGTTCCAAACAAATCTGATGATTTTTTGTTCTATTTCTTTAAAAAATGCCATTGGGATTTTAATGGGGATTGCATTAAATCTGTATATGGCTTTGGGTAATATGGCCATTTTAACTATGTTGATTCTTCCAATCCATGAGCACGGAATGTCTTTCCATTTCTTTGTGTCTTCTTCAATTTCTTTCAAAAATGTCTTATAGTTTTCAGCATATAGGTCCTTCACATCCTTGGTTAAGTTTATTCCTAGGTATTTTATTCTTTTTGCTGCAATTGCTGCAATTGTTTTTTCTATCTCTTTTTCTGAGATTTCATTGTTGGTATATAGGAAAGCAATGGACTTTTGTATGTTGATTTTGTAGCCAGCAACTTTACTGTATTCATTGATTGTTTCTAATAGCTTTTTGGATCTCCCACCAATTTTTAACTGGATGATTTTATGCTTTTACTACCCAACAATATATGATAATGTTCATACTCTAAAAACACATATTAATGGTATACAGAATATAGTAATTGTAATTTTCTTTTAAAAATTTAAATGTACCTTCTGTGCTTCTTCACTTGTTCTTCGCTTCTTTCCCCTCCTTTTCCACCATCCCTTGAATTGAATAAATTTTGTTAGTCTCCATTTTACCTCTATTGGTTTAAAAATTACCTCTACTGGTTTAGATAATCTACTCTTTTAAGGTCACACTTGCAATGTTTTAAACAGCTTTATTGAGATGTAATTCATTTGCCATACAATTCACCCATTCAATGTGTACAATTTAATGATTTTTAATATATTCACAGAGTAGTCTAACCATCACCACAATATATGCTTATGGCATTTTTATCATCCCAAAGAGAAATCCTATACCCATTATCAGTCATATTATCAGTCATTCTCCCCTCCCCTGGGCCTTTGTCAATTACTAGTCTATTTTCTATCTCTAAGGATTTGTCTGTTCTGCACATTTCATATAAACGGAATTGTACAATACGTGGTCTTTTGTAGCTGATTTCTTTCACTTAATGTAATGTTTTTAAGGTTCATCCATGTTGTACCATGTATCAACGCTTCATTCCTTTTTATGGCTAAATAATAATCCATTGTATGCATAGGCCATATTTATTCATTTATCAGTTGGTGAACATTTGGGTTGTTTCCACTTTTTGATGATTATGAATAATGGTGCTGAACGTTTATGTACAAGTTTTTGTGTGGACATGTGTTTTCAATTTCTCTGGGTATATGCCTAGGAATAAAATTGCTGGGTTATGTGGTAAGTCAATGTTTAAAATTTTTAGGGGAACTGCCAAACTATTTTCCAAAGTGATTGCACCATTTTACATTTGCACTGGCAATGTATGAGGGTTCCAATTTCTCCACGTCCTTCCTAACACTTGTGGTGATCTTTTTTTATTTTTTATTTTAAATAACAATCTGTGTAAGTGTGAAGTGGTATCTCATTGTAGTTTTAATGTATATTTCTCTAAAGTTTAGTGACGATGAACATCTTTTCATGTGTTTTTCAGGTATTACTCTATCTTTTTTGGAGAAATGTCTATTCAGGTCCTTTGCCATGATTATGCTGGGTTTCTTATCTTTATATTATTGAGTTCTTAAGAGTTTTTTTTATATATTCTGACTGCAGGAATACTCGTGTATATGTATATGTATATATTCTGGCTAGCAGATACATGATTTTCAAATATTTTCCCTATTCTGTGGATTGTCTTTTATTTTCTTGATGGTCTAATTTGTAGCATAAAAGTTTTTAATTTTGGTGAAATTCAATTTTTCTAGGTTTTTTCTCCCCCACTTGTGATTTGGTATTGCATCTAAAAAGACTTTGCTTAATCCAAGTTCAAAAACATTTACTTCTACATTTTCTTTGAAAATTTTTATTGTTTTAGCCTTTACGTTTATACCTATCATCAATTTTAAGTTGATTTTTGTGTATGGTCTAAGGACAGGGTCCCAACTCAGCCATTTCCATGTGGATATTCAGTTGTACTTAAATTTGTAACATGCATATTTGACTTAAGGAAATTTTAGATTTAGCATTACACCTCCTCTCCTTCAGAACAGTTAGGATTCATAGACCACTCTCACCCTGATCTCTCCTCTCTCTTCCATAGCATTTAACCTAGTGTTTTATTCTACCTTGTTTTTTTTTTTTTTTTTTTTTTTTTTTTTTTTTTTTTTTAAGATTTTATTGGGGAAGGGGAGCAGGACTTTATTAGGGAACAGTGTGTCAATCTTAGTTCTGGAGGGTGCTGTTCAGCTTCAAGTTGTTGTCCTTTCAGTCTTAGTTGTGGAAGACCCAGCTCAGCTCCAGGTTCAGTTGCCATTGCTAGTTGCAGGGGGCACAGCCCACCATCCCTTGCGGGAGTCAAACTGGCAATTTTGTGGTTGAAAGGATGTGCTCCAATCAAATGAGCCATCCCGGAGGCAGCTCAGCTCAAGATGCCGTGTTCAATCTTAGTTACAGGGAGCGGAGCCCACCATCCCTTGTGGGACTCGAGGAATTGAACTGGCAACCTTGTGGTTGAGAGCCCACTGGCCCATGTGGGAATCCAACCGGCAGCCTTTGGAGTTAGGAGCACCGAGCTCAAACCACCTGAGCCACCGGGCCTTGTTTTTAAAGCTCCCAGAAGTCTTACCATTGAATACTTAGTTAGTGTCTTTACTCACCATTGCTTTTGTCTCCCACTCCTTCCTTCTTGGGTCTTCTTCCTTTTAACTGAAGTATATCCATTATGGCGTAGCTGAGAGTCTTTGTCTAAAAATGTCAATAGTTGGCCCTTAGTCAGTATGAAAATTTAATTGGATGTCTCACCTTGAGAACATCTCATGGTCTTCTGGATTCTAATGTTGCCATTGAAAATTGAACAAGAAATCTGATTTTTTTCTTTTAGATTGCTTTTAAGAATTTTTTCTTTCCTTTTTTTCTTTTTTTTTTTTTTTTTACTTTCCACTTTCACTATAAAATATCTCAGTGTGGACTACTTTTCATTTGGTCTGCTTAGGACTCACGGTTTTTTGAAAATAACAATTAGAAGAAAACTTTCCCAAGTTCTCACCACCACATCTATCCACTCACCTGCATTTCTCTGTCCATACATTTTACCTTCTCCCTCTCTTTTTTAATTAAAATATATTTGAGATATAGCATTGTGTAAGTTTAAGGTGTACAACATGTTTATTAGATACATTTATATATTATAATATTTTTGCCATTGTAGCATAAAAATTTTAGTTCATATGACATTTATTTTGGTATATGGTGTAAAGCAGATATTTAACTTCTCTCCCAAATAGTTAACCAATTGTGTAAACACAACATTATTAATTCACTCTAAGTTTTTACCTTTACCATAAATTTTTATGTATTTTGGGTGAGTTTTGGGGCTTTCTGTTTCACTTTAATGATCCGTCTGTCATTCCCTGTGCTATTACATTTTTTCAAGTATTATATCTTTCTAATACACTTTAATATGGGTAATTCAAGCTGTTTTATAGTCCTATTTTTTTTTTTTTGTCTAGTGACAGATATTTATTTTTTTCAATGAACTGGAGAATTTATTTAGTCACAAAATACATGTTTGAGATTTCATGGGAATGAATTATGTTTATAAATTAATTTAAAGATAATGTCACTTTTATGAAATTGGACCATCTTAGGAAGGAACAGTTCGTCTTTCCAATCAAGAGTTTTTTCTGTTATATAATTCAATAAAATTTCAAATGTTCCTCATATAACGTTTCTTGTAAAATTTATTGCATTTTTGTTTTTCTTTTTAAAAATTTTACTAGTAGCAAAATATACATAACGTAAAATTTACCATCTTAACCATTTAAGTGTATAGTTCAGAAGCATGAAATGCATTAACATTGTCTTACAAACAATTCCAGAACTCTTTTCATCTTGGAAAATGGAAACTCTGTACTCATTATACAACTCTCCCCTCCCATCATCTCCTGATAACTACTAGTCTACTTTCTGTCTCTATAATTTTGACAACTAAAGGTACCTCATGTAAGAGAAATCACGCAGTTTTGTCTTTTTGTGAGTGGTTTATTTCATTTAGCGTAAAGTGTTCAAGTTTCATCCATGTGGTAGCAGATGTTGTAATTTCCTTCTTTCTAAATGCTGAATAATATTCTGTTATATGTACATACCACATTTTTTTATCTGTTCACCTATCGATGGACACTTGGGTTCTACCTTTTGGCTACTGTGAATAGTGCTGCTATGAATATGGGTGTACAAATATCTCTTTAGACCCTGCTTTCACTTCTTTTGGTACATACAGAGAAGTGAAATAGCTGGGTTATATACTCACAATTTTATTATTATGAATATTTTATATTGTTGTTGTTATTAGTTAGATTTTCTTCGCACCATATTCTGTAATTGGTTCTTGATGGCATAAAGAAAAATCTATCGGATTTTGTATATTTCTTACATTTATATCAGTGGTTCTCAAGTTTCGGTGCACACTAGGGTCATCTGAGGAGCTTTTAAACCATACATGGAGCCAGGCCTCACTCAAGAACAATTAAATCAGAATTTCAGGGGTGAGCCCCCAGTACTGGTAGTTTTTAAAAGCTTTCAGGTGATTCTGAAATGAAACAAAGGTTGAGAAACATTGATCTAAACCAACTTACTGAAGTCTTATTAGATTTAATCATTGTTTAGTTGATTGACATGGATATTTTAGTAGACAATACTATCACCTGCAAAGAATAAAAATTTCCTATTCTATTCTGTATTTATATATCTTATTAATGTGTTTTTTTGACTTATTAAATTGACCAAAATTTCCTTAACAATGTTAAATGCATCTTTGTTTACGTTCTGATTTTGAAAGAATGTCTTTGCTTTAATTATATTGGATGCTGTTTTCAGAAATTTTTTTTAATGAGCATTTCATGAGTAAGATATAAAAATAGGGAAGACATGAAGAGTTCACATCAATGCCTGTATCTTTTGAAATTTTAGTATGTATTTTCCTGAAGCAAGCACAGATGATTTAAAAAAAAAAAAGAAAAATCAAATTATGAGTGTATTTTCCATTCATTTTACTATTAGGTTGGTGCAAAAGTAATTGCAGTTTAAAAGGTTAAAAATAATGGCACAAACCACCATTACCTTTGCACCAACCTAATAATAAATTTAGGAAAAATGTATGTTGACTTAATTGATATCTGTTGAATTTTCCTTTCTCCCTCCCGTGTTTTGTTTTTGTGACGTTTGTCACGTGGCATATCTTATTTGCCCAAATTATATTTTGGAGCATATTAATGGATATGTTGGTATTGAAGCGATGGGTTAGGGCTGCTGTATAAAGGTGCTGTCTTCCTCTCCTCTGCTTTGATCTCATGACCCTCAGCACTCATGGCATACACAGCTGCTCTGCTCCTAGAAGTCACAGCCACCTTGTTTCTTCCTACCTCTGCTCCTACCTACAGGGCTTTCTTTGCTGCGACTTGCCCTTCTAGGATGCAATATGTTACCACCTTCTCCATATTTCCTTTCCAGATGTTTTCTGGGAGTTGCTATATCTGAGTGGTTATAAAACAAATGTTGGGTGAGAGTGTGTGACAGAGGAGAACAGAATTCTGCTAAGACTAAAAGGCAGCACCCACCTGAGAGGGGCCTAGCCCCCCAGTTTTCACAGTCTCACAACTTCTGGGTCTCTGAGTTAGGAGGCAGGGGTGACTTGACTTCCTTCCTGTCCTTTCCCTTCTTTCTTTCCTTTTTTTCTCTCTCCATCCTTTTTTCCTTCGTTTCCTCCTTTCCTCCTTCCCTCCTTTCCTCCCTCCTCTCTCTCTCTCTCTCTCTCTCTCTCTCTCTCTCTCTCTCTCTCTCTCTCTCTCTCTCTCTCCTCAATGGTCTGCTTTTTATGAGTCAAAGACTGTGATTCATGAAGCAATAATTTTATTTAACAAAACTCCATTTGTCTGTAATTCTAAGGATTCCTTCCAATTTTGACATTATTTTGTCTGGCAGATTTTCTTGTCTTCTGGTTGTGAGTTTTCATCCTTCCCTCCACCCCACTTCAAGAGGAGACTAGGGGGGAAAAGTCGAGATTCAAATAGCCCTTAAAAGCAGAAGTCTGCTATCATTTTATCTTCTTTGTGCATCTTAGTCAGGAGAGTGACATGCAGATTTGAATGAAAGGGGAGACAAGAGAGAAAGCACCCACTCTAGTAGGCTATCAAGGTCCATCAAACTATTGGAGGACACTGTAATGCAGCATAAAACAAGGTACTAATCTGAATGTGATTGGATCTAACCAACCTCATGTCCTAAAAGGATCACTGGGTTTGATATCAGGAGATCTCATCTTTACCCCTAGTTCTAACTAATCCTAATGACCTGAGCCAACCTGAAGAAGTCTTATAACTTCTTTAGGTGTCAGTTTCCTTGTGTGAGAAGATCAAAATATGATTCTTGGCACTGTCCCAAATTCTAGGTTTTGCTGTTCCATATGTAAAAATGAATGGGGTAGACAGTGAGTACAGTCAAAGATTGGCTGGAAGCAGTGGGGATGTATGATGGCCTTGGCAGGTCTGATTTGGATGGGAAGAGCAGTGCCACCTGCAAGGGGTTCCTACTGGGTGATGGTTCAGATGGCATTTCTGGTTCAGATGTTAGGGCTGACAAAATGATTTGTTTCCAGAGGAAGGAGTAAGGGAGGGGACATATTAGAATGGATTTTTAATTTGGATCTAGGATGTTGTTATCTGTATGAACAGTCTTCACAATAATTTGTTGGAATTTTCTACATAATGCAGTCTTCACGGGGGTGGGGGAGTGGGATGGTGGTGGTGGTGGCACCCGCACTTTACATACATTAACGCAGACACTCTTCATGGTAACTGAAGTGGGTAGCTACCAAATCCCTCTGTGAGGATACATAACACGGACAAGCCCACATAGTTCTTGAATGGACAGACCCCAGAGTCTACATGTGTAGGGCTCCCAAGCCTGTGGTTTCCCACTAAGCTAAGCTGCCTTAACTCTCAGGTCCTCTGGATGTGGTTGTCTTGTTGTTGGGAGAACCAAGGAAATATGATCCATTTTGTGGGCTGGAAACCGTGAGCTCCTTGAGGCCAGTGACTGTATTTTATCAATTTTCTAAACCCAATGACTAGCACAATTACCAGCCCATATAGTAGACACGCAATAAATATAGCTAAGTGCAATTGAATTACACATGATACCAAACGAGGATCTGAACTCGCTCACTCTGTCTTTCTGGATGCTCTGGACGTGAATTTGTCTTGGAGTCTCAGCCTGAATTTCTCCCTTCAGGTGCTTGTCAGCGAAGGAAGAGCATGGACTTGAAGTATTTGCTTACAAGTTAATTTGGAGATCAGCAAGACTGAGTCTCAGCACCGAGGGGAAGGAGAGCGATGCCTTCAGGCTGGCATTTTGAAACCAAACAATTAAGTTCATTAACAGTAATGGAACACGGGGAAGATGAGCAGCTGGAAAAAGCACAAGTGTAAAATGAGCAACAGCTCTCCCCTCACCCTTCTCTCCCTCTCCTCCCTCGTTTTCACTCTCCTCCTCTCAGAGGGAAAGTTGCCGACCCTCTGGGCTTTGTTTACCCCTATGAACTGTGAAACTCCTGCGTTCCTGAATAATAGCAACTAATCATGAGGATAAGACCTTAAAAAAAAAAAGAAAAACCGGGCTAATTTAAAGCAGTTTGGTACAAAAAGGCAGATCTTGCATTTTGAAAATATAAATGGATCAATGCAGACTCTAAGATCTCTGAGGACCAGGATCATAACGTGTGTGTGTGTGTGTGTGTGTGTGTTTGTGTGCGTGTGTTTCTAATGCAGTTCAATGCTTGGCACAGAACAGGTGCCTAAATTATGTTTGTTGAATTGCACGGAAGAAACAAGCCTTGGGCTGCAGTGTAAACTGACCCCTATGTTGAAACTCTCCTTCTGTTCACTGTTTTCAGCTTTGAGTTGGTTTGGCGGGATGGAGGGGCTGGACAAAAAGGGTCTCATGTCTCTCAACCACAATAGACCCATAGAAGGTTCACCAGCAAAGAAATGCAAAGCCTTGGACAGAACCATAAGAGGATAGCGTGGGGCAAGAGGATGGAAAGCAGGTCCTGCTTGGCTGGGACCCACTGTGCTGTGCTTCTAATAGGTGAAATAAAATTGTAGTCACCCCTGCAAAAGCTTTCTGCTGCAATTTATTCATCAGGGTCTGGGGAGATCGATGACACTGAATGATTATGTAGCAGTATGCTAACCCCCTGGTCCTTTCACAGAGCAGTTCTCTGGATGGGGTACAGATGCTCACATCTGCTTTTGTTAAAGACCCAAAGCCCCGCGTCCTGGTGTGAAGTTAATGAAGGCCCCTGCACTATTCCCCACATTCCTTTAGCAAAGTCAACCCTATCTGGCCAACCTGGAAATCCAATGAGTTAATTAAGGGAGAATTGTCTCTGATTTCCTTTTACATTAGAACTGCCCCCTCAACCCTTCCCCACCCCCACGTGGACCTGGTTCCCCTCCTCCCTGCAAACCTAAGCAGTGAAACTGCCTCTTGCCCCATGTGCCAGAATGATTAATGGCGGGACTACAATGAGGTCAATTAGGCAGGGTCGGCTTGAAGCTGAAAGGTGGAGTGTGTTTCTTTATTGAACACTGCATTCACACTCCAAACAGTGACCCGCACTGTGGTGATTTATTACGAGGGCAGGCCTCTGATCACTTACCTTCAGTGCTTGTACCTTGGCTTGGAAAACCGGGCTTTCACTGTCAATTAACGCCAGACAAGGAGATCCATTCAAAATCTGAAATGCATACCTAATATGGCGTGGGGGAAGGGGCTGAGCAGGGAGGGAGGTGGCTGGGACAGTGGCTCTGTCCCTCGCAGGACACCAAAGCTGTGGAGGGGCTGGGCAAGTAGGATTAGGCTTTCCTATGGGGACAGAAATGCTTTGGATTTGAAAGCAGGTTATCCTGTGTGGCAACAGAATCTCAGAGGGCTGGCTAGCTTTGTCAGCCCCAAAGGGCACACACTTCCACTAAGTTTTGTAGACATCAGAGAGCTGTAGGAAAAACGTAGTGGTTTCTGTGTATTCGTAAAGCAATGTTTATTTCCTGTAGGGGCCTTTGAAATGGGATTCCAACGTGAGTCATTTGCATTTGGGAGATTTTAAAAAACGGACTATTAGCCTCTCTGTGTAACATGATGGGTTGATATCTGTATTAGAAATGTGAGGGCAGAAAAAAATGAGCTAAGAATGGTCCAGGTTTGTTAGTGGATAAACTTTCGTCTCACTACTCCAGTCAGCATCCTCAGAACACTCCAGCAGTGTGGTTTCTCACTCTTGGGAAGGTCCCAGGACATCAAGTGAATTGGGAAGAGCTGGGCCATCATTCCTTGGTCTGCAGCACTCCCCAGAAGGCTCTTCCCCAGTATCAGCACAGATCGCCCTTTCCCTCCTTCCAGGTGACAAAGTGTGATGTCATCTTAGGGAGACTTTTCCTGACTACATATCCAACTTGTAACCCCCATCTCCCCTTTTCTATTCTGTTGTTCTCCTTAGCTTTTGTCACCATCGGACATAAACTCTGTTTTTCATGAATGTATTCATTCCTCGTCTGTGTCCACCCCAAGAATGTAAGCTCCATAAAAGCAGAGCGTTTGGGGTCTTTTTGTTCTTTATTGTTCCCCAGTGCCAAGAATGAAAGAATGAATGCAGGAGACCTTCCTTCCTTCCTTCTGCAATATTTCCTCAAAGACCATGTGTCTCATTGGTTTTCCAGACTGGTTTCATTTATATTTTAAAACTATGTTTCATTCTATATTTAATTATTGATTTTTTAGAACAGTCTATCGTTGACAATGTTCATGATGATGATGATGATATGATAGCAATGTCTTATATTTTATTGTAGTTCTCTCTACCTGTCAAAGCACTATTGCATGCCTCAGTTCCCTCTCCAAGCCTCAGTTGCTCTCTGTGAAATGGGGATAATAATCCCTTTCTTGTAGCACGTTTGTGTGGATTAACTGAGATGACACATGTTTTGCATCTAGCACAGAGTAGGTGCTTAATAACACCAGCTCTTATTACTTTCCCTCTGAGCATCAGAGCAACTCTCCCTACAATATCCACAGAAGAGGATGATCAATTACCCACATCTTGCATGTGAAGTTCCTGTGATCGGAGGCATGAAATGACTTGTCCGATGAATCCGTGTAGGAAATGGGTCTAAACTATCACCTCTATATTCTACCTTTATGTTTCTTCATCATTGGTAGAAACTTCTACTTTTGGTTTTTAGTTGTTTAGAAATAAAGAAATTATACTAAAAAATAAATTATACTCAGTCTTGGAGAAGTAAAGAGAGGCCACTCGTGGTGTTGGGGACAGAAGTAGTTTTAAGACTGTGTAGACTTCAAATGGTTTCCCATCTGGACAGAAGTGATATATTCATATTCCCAACAGTGTCCCATGGGCAAAGCCATTAGCTGCTCCTGTGTCATTGACCTTTACTTCATTCCCTTCTGTTCCTACTCTTGAAAGCCTATTAGATTAAGAATGATGGGAAACTTTCAAAGTTTCTCTCGTTTACAGGAAAAATTATTCACAAACCTTAGAATACATTACCAAGAACAAATTATTGTTTCGATACACCGTGAGGGACTAACCCTCTTTCTTCTCTCTGGGCTTCAACTTCCTCTCAGAAACTGATATGTGGAAGAGGCAGTAGAGCGGAAAACAGGTTCTCTACTGGCAATGAACAGTGGTATCTCTCCACTCACTGAGAACTGGCAACTTCTATAATGAGGAAATTAAAAGAATTAGATCAACTTTTCCCCAAATCTGTCCTGGTTTCCCCACTCCCTCCCCCAGGAGAAACTTAAGGGCAGACATGTGAGCTTGAGAAGACCATTTTGATTGTTTCTTTCCTTCCCAATTACAGATTTGTTCCCGTGGAAGGCTTCTGGAAGTTTTATCTAAGCCCACTTTAAATGCACGAGTCAGTGGGACTTTTCCCTGTTTCTCCTGGGAGGTCATTCTGCCAGCTTGAAAGTCTCTTGTGATCAGCAGACAGTAGCTCCCTCTGCTTAGAATTAGCTTAGAAATAGGGAATGAGGAGGGCGTTCTGTATCCAGGATGCTTTTGGCACTTAGGAACCCCGGCCAATGTGGCCCTGTCACAGGCGATTGTCTCACTGCCTCCACCTTAGCCTCACGGAGCCAGCCTGACATTTGGAGTCAGGGTTTCTCGGCTCGAATGGCAGTTGCACCCTAACTACCTCTGCGTCCTTGAATACTTGATGTTTTCAGTTTCCTTGTGTAGACAGCAAGCTGAGTAATACCCACTTTGCAAGGGTGTTATGGGGAATAAGTGCGGCATGTATGCAAAAGCATCTTGACTTTGCTGTGGGACATCAGAATATGGGTTGGAGGAGAATGTCTGCCCATCCCCTACCAAGGATGAGCCCCAGAAAGCCACCTGTGCTTTGTGAACTTCCAAATAAAAGTCAATCTGTGGCAGTGAAGCAGGAGGATGTCTGGTGAAGAAATAGGGGTTCAGGGTGCTGCTGAGACCAGGACGTGCTGGGTTCTGGCACCTGTACGTGGAAATGTTGTTAGGTCAAGGGAAGTGGTTGTGGATAAAAGATGGGGATCTATTGCCAGTTGTTGCCCCATTAGCACACTGCTGGAAGGTGAGCATAAGTAGCCCAGGGAAGTGAGTTCTACTCCTGTGTGTGAGACCTTCCCTCAGAAGGCCAAGTAGAAACTAAGTTAGGAGAAAGTCACTTGAATTCGAGTTTGTAGCTATATAAAAATTGACCAAACTCAAACAATAGAACCAGACAACAGGCTGACCTAGCAAGCTAGGACCAGGCCAGGCTTTTTCGCCCCCCACCCCCAGTGGGGTCCCAGGGAGCCTGAGAGTGAGGAGGTAGGATTGGTCTCTGCCTACCACGTATTGTACAAGAGGAAATGGATTCTGCCTCCAGGAAAGGGGGCCCCTGGGGTCTAAAGCACATCCCCACACAGAGCCTGAGAGGTAATAGCACATCCAAACAAAAGGGTCAGACAAGACAGAGGCAGAAAGTGAGGAGTTTGCTAGTGTCATTAAATGGGATTCAGAGGAACCCATGAAAGGGTTCACAGAGGGGGTGGGGCCATGAAGGCCAGTGGCTGACTCACAGGATTAGAAGTAGAATTGGACAGGAGCATTTCTCTTCCTTTGATCGCTTTCCACCCCATCTCTCTCCCCCTTCTCTCTTCTTGCGTCCTACAGATGCAGCAACTTAGGTCTAGGGACAATTTCTGTTGGCAAAATGCTCTTGTCCTTAAAAGCCTAGTGACAACAGAAATGAGGTCTAGGACAGCTTTTCTCCATTCCTGTTGATAAAATGTTAGGTGAAAAAGGTTCTGCGTTCAAATAATTTGGAAAGTGTTATGTTACACCAAGTTGGTCACGTTTCTTTATGGGTGGATTTCTGAGACCCTTATAGATACTGCATCAAAGGCAATCAGGAGCTGCCAGGGAACAGGGCCTTAGACATATTCTCTGTGGCAGCGTACCCAGACGAGGTCCTGGTGCATAGCAGGAGACTAATAGATATTGATTAAATAAATGAAAAAAATTCAATGGAAAAAAGTCGATTTTTCCAAACTTATGAGGTGCGATCAAAAACTATGGTGAATTTTTAAATTAAAAAATTCATTACAGTAAAAGATTCATTGCCATTAATCCCCCTCAAAATATGCCCCCTTGCGTCACACATATTTATCCCATCATGAGCGTCTTTAGTGGCTGCCTCGAGGTCCTGAATCAATTCAAAACATCTTCCTTTCATGGTCATTTTGACTTTGGGGAAGAGCCAGAAATTGCATGATGTCAGATCCGGTGAATAAGGTGGATGAAGACACGCCGTAATGTTTTTATTTGACAGAAATTGCCGTCTACCAGAAGCGACCTGTAACTTGGAGCGTTGTCATGATGGAGGATGCAGTAAAGACACAAAAGAGGACTTCCAGAACTGCTTCAGAAAGTGGTAAGAACGAAGGAATAAGTGTGTTCAAAGTGAGGGGGAGTCTTTTGAGGGGGATTAATGGCAGTACGTCTTTTACTGTAATAAATTTTTAAAATTTAAACATTCACCGTATCTTTTGATCACACCTCGTATTTGATCACAAAAGCATTTTTCTAGAAAAATTTTGCAGAACAAGTGAGTGTCTCGTGGAACACCCTTCAGTGTATAGGTGGCCTGATGGAATAGGGAACATGGAACAGTTCTTTAAAAATCTGTCTCTAATTAGACTCCTGTGGAGCCTTTCAGGCTCAAATTTAGTCTAGTTCACTGTACCAGAATATGAGGAATTTGGGGTTAAAACCCTAGCTATTAGTAACTGAATATGTCGGAAGTAAATCTTGTATGTTCCTGGAGAAGAAGGTAGGGAGGCAGCCACCATGAAAGGCATCTGATTGAGGATTTGGAGACACTGATCCTATTGGGCAACATCTGAGAGCTTTCATCGTCGTTTAGCGTGTGTCTCTGTTTCTCCTGGGTTTTGGTAGACCCTTGTAGAAATCTACCTAGAGATGACCTAACTCACAGATATATTTCTGCTGAAATTCACTCCTACAGGCTTTCCTGATCTTTTCTGGCAGCATAGAAATAGAGCCAAGGCTGGGACCTATTTCTGAATGTCCACGACGTGTCAGGGACCAGACTTCCTGCCTGTCGTGTGCTGGGGCACTGATGTCACCCATTGCTTCGAAGGAGTTTCCCTGAGTATGTTCACAGAGACCTAGGCAACAGGGTGCTCCAGGAGAAGAGAGTGTTGTGGCCAAACATTTATTTTCACAAACGGGACCTTTGAACCTAAAAGGACCCCATGAACCAGGCAAGGCAGCGACTCCTACCATCACTTAGCAGTGTGGCAAACTGAGGCTCTGAGGGGCTAAGGCATTTACTCACACTCACTCAGCTGGTGACAGTGGCACAACTGGGATCCAAACATAGATCTGGTGGCTGTGGGTCAACTAACTCTTCAGGAAACTGTCTATACACGTCTGGGTCTTCACTTAGGTCCACATAAGGTAATTAGGCACACATAGATGTCTACATTCCATCTGCTTCAAGTCGTGGAAACACGGACACTTCAATACGTGTGGTCATAGATGTAGAAACAGCCTTTACTGATATTTAAAAGCAATCCTATTAACAACTGGAACAAATTCTCTACCCAATTTGTAAAACGAAATAGAATGACGATCACTGGCAAAAAGTGGAAGTCCATGTCAGCAGAGAGGAAAACACCCACTGCTCATCACGGGACTGGTTGTAGATTGCTTCTTTCCTAATTTAAACCTACTCTTGAAAGTTAAAAACCAGGAGTATGTGGAGGGAAGAGAAGTGGATTAAGAGTCAAGAGACCTGTGTTTCCATCCTAGCTCTGTGGCTAATTAGCTGTGTGACCTTGTCTAGTGATTTAATGTCTCTGTATCTCCATTTCCTCATTTGTAAAAAAGGAGCGGGGGTATGGCAGATAATCTCTAAGGTCCTTTTCAGTTCTAAAAGGCTGCAGGTTTAATAACTAACTGAGCTCTTCAGGAGAACTTGATGGGTGTCTAGAAATCTGTAGTTCGATCTTTACTGTTATCAAAAGCACCCATCAAGGGCCTACTTGCGTATGCCAGTATACACAGTAGCATATGCACCTCCCTGGGGAGGCTTGCTGTCCCGAGGCATGCTTTGGCCTCTTTCCCCGCTCCAGCCACTCCTTGCTTTTACTAAGCCCTTCGTCTCTTGGGACTGGAGTTCAGCCCAGAACCTCAGGCCTGCAGTGAGGGGACCACTCCCGCTTGTACAGCACGGCATACCTGGAACTCTCGGTACTACTATTCCTTCATCTCCGGTGCCCATGTTTTTCCTAGCTCTGTGGGTCACACACGCAGTCACATATTCTCTGCTTGCCTAATTAGATGTCTCTCTATTGAGAGTCCCTGGGGCCTCACTCTTCTTGTCCTGTCCATCTAACCAACTTCCCTGAGTCCTTAGTTTGTTACTATTTCAACAGCAGTCAAGGTTGCTTTGGACGGCATTTATAAGTCAGGCGAGAAAGAGCATTCGATAGTGGTCAGAGGTGAGGAACTGATTGACAGGACCCCTTTGTCTTGCTGCTGTCAGTAGTCCAGTTGTCCAGGGATCCCAGGAAAGTAGCAGCACTTGTGCTCTACTGCCGCTATACCCTCTGGCACAATGCTCCCATGAGGAAATGCTTCCTACACCAGTTCCCTTTCTACATGTACCTACCCTCTGAGATCCACTTCGAATCTCATCTCAGATTTCCAGGGCCATTAGACAAGGTGATCTCCCCTCCTCCGACATTGTATGGAACCTGTTATCTCCAGCCTCCCCAACTCTCCAGAGCCGATTTAACTCCTGCTTCTTCCTCCAGGAAGCCCTCCCAGACAGATCAGATTCCCTGCTACATGTACTCAGGGATCCCCATACTTTTCTTTCAACCCACTTAGCAGGTTGATAATTATGTGTTTATTTACTTGAGAGAAGTCTTGATTCTCGAAACTCTCTCCCATGAGGGCAGGCTTCCAGTCTCTCATGCTCACTGTTAGTATCTTCCACAAGGTTTAGCTGAGTGCCACCCCTATACCCACTGTGACCTTGCTTACTCTCTTGAATTTTCTATAAATCCTATGTAATTGTGTAAAGTTTTTTCTATTCAGCTGGTCTGTAACTTCATTGTTGGTAGGAACTGTCCCATCTTTCTGTTGTAACTTCAAGGTCCCCAGCACTGTTCTTTATAAATGTGCATTGATTTGATGTTCCAGCTTCAGGAGACACAGTTTGATCATTAGTCTTAAGTTTATATCATATGAACTGTGAAAAAGACTTCTTCAATTCCACATACTGGAGAGGAACTATCATGGAAGGTCAGAGTTATAGATCAATGTGGCAGGAGAAACAGAAAGGAAACACATTTCCTCTGGCATAAGGCTACAGGACGTCCTTGAAACAGTGTTGGGGTGAAGGGGAAAGTGGAAGAACGTTTGGTGTTAGGATGTGAGGCTCAATTCTACACTGACTGCATTCCACGGAGCATACTCAACCTCCCTGAGCTTTTCCATTGATTGATTGATTATTTAAAAGTTTTAAATTTACTCTTTGTTGGTTATTTTTCATTGTAGTAAAGTAACACATTATAAAATTTATCCTCTTCACCATTTTAAGTGTGTGGTGCAGTGGCATTAAGTACATTCACATTGTTGTGCCACCATCACCACCATCCATCTCCAGAACTTTTATCACCTGGCAAAACTGAAAGTCTCTACCCATCAAACACTAATTCTCTATTCCCCTCTCCTCACAGCCTCTGGCAATCATTCTTTTACTTTCTGTCTCTCTGAATTTGACTATTCTAGCGACCCCAGAGAAGTGGATCCCACAGTGTTTATTCTTTTGTGTCTGGCTTGTTTTACTTAGCAAGATGTCCTCAGGGGTCGGCCATGTTGGAGCATGTGTCAGCCTTTCCTGCCTTTTAAAAGCTGAATAATCTTCCATTCTAGGGCCATACCACACTTTGTCCATCCATTCATCTATCCATGGATTGCTTCCACCCTTTGACTAATGTGAGTAGTGCTGCTATGAACATGGGTGTACAAATATCTCCTCAAGGCTCTGCTTTCAGTTCTTTGGGGGTATAAACCTAGAAGTGGAATTGTTGGATCATATGAAGTTCTATTTTTAATTTTTTGAGGAACAACATAATATTTTCCAAGGTGGTCTCACCATTGTATGTTCCCACCACAAACAGTGCACAAAGGGTTCCAATTTTTCACATCCTCACCAACATTTTATTTCCTGTTTGACAATGGCCGTCCTAGTGGATTTGAGTCCTTTCCTTGTTACGTGATATAAGGGATGTGACAGTGCCTGGAAAACTGTAGAGCAGTAGACACAGGTAGAAGGTGATCACCTCTGAGGAGTTATATGGTATTCAGCACTTACCAGGTTCTGGACTCAGGCTTCCATTCTTTTTTGGATTTTGACCAAGTCACTAAACCTCTTTTGTCTCTGTTTTCTCTGCAAAGATGGTGGTGGGGAGGGAGTAGCTGTGAATAAAAATAGCTGCCTTCCCTCCACAGGGTTGATAAAGCATCAACTGGGATAATATATGTGAAAACACTGAAATGAAATCGTCTATTTAAATCCAAGGGGTTGTTGTTTACAGTCTTAAAATGATATCTGCCCCATTCTACTTGACTACCTTTAGCACATATTCCACAGAACCTGTGGGGACGAGAAGAATCACAGAACGTGATGATTAAATTCAGAAACTCAATCTGACCCGATCTGTTTGAGTTGGCAGTCTCCCGGTGCAGTTGTCTCGTTTTGGGTTGAAGAAGCTTTATAGATGGACTGTGAGCAGGAAGTCTGTTAGAAGCTGGTGGCAGGCTGTGCCTTCAGAGAGGGGAGCCTAGCTTTTGTTAAGCCTGCTGACTGATTCCTTGTCAGTTTGAGATGATTTAAAGGCCATGCACTTGAACTACCCCCAACCAAATATCAATCTGGGGCTGTGTGGGAGAGAAACAGGGAACTATATTTTGCAGGATGGAAGAGAGCAGGACAGACAAGAAGAGAAATGTCCACCAAAGGCCATGGACTCATTCTTAAGCATCTTTATCGATGTAACTTATGGGAAACCCTAAGCATAGGATTAAATGTGGACTCTGGAGTCAGACAAACTTGACTTCATATCCCAGCTGTACCCAGGCGCCAGGGCAAGTTACCGTATTTTGGCGTGTACGATGCACTTTCATGGATAATGTGCACCCATTGTTTTCGGCCCAAACTTTCAGGGGGAAAAAAACCTTTCATTTAAATTTTTTAATTTGATTTTTTATTTGTTTACATTTAGATACTTGTTTTTTGGGTTACAAAGGAATTTTAGCATTTATTTGTTAACATGTTATGGTATGAGAAATTCTATGTAACGAATAATTACAAAACACAAGAACAGATAAAAGGTACAAGAAATTTTATCATGGTTCCCCCCAAAAAAGACCTAGCCGGACTACCAGCTCTAATGCATTGTCCGGCGAGGTGTTATTTTTGGGGAAACAGGGTATATACCGCTAACAAATTTATTATTTTTAGGCATCATAGAAGGACAAGTTCATTGTAAGTTGAGCAAAACTGATTATCGTATTTCAGGGTATTATTTTGCATACAATATCATTATTGATTTCTTGAGTTACACTTTTAACTCATAAGCATAAATGAAAGAATTAAAAACATTTATATAGATATGGAATTAGCACTACCCATGTATAATACGCATCCTTATTTTTCCCTCACAAATTTGGGCAAAAAAGTGCACATTATACACCGCAAAATACGTACTTTTCTTCTTTGTGCCTCAGTTTTCTCATCTGCGTGGGGATAATAAAGTGCCTACCTCCAATGATTATTGTGAGGATCGAATGAAATATATATGTGTTCAATAAATGTTAGTTATTATTGCTTGTATTATTGGTACACAATGTCTCCTACATCAGTTCAATTCTTTTAGTTTTCTGAAATTATTGACATTTTCTAATCTCGGTGTTCTCAGAAGCAGCATGGTGAAATGGGAACATGTCGTGAAAGTTGGTGGGGAACCCGATTCTGGTGGATCTGCCTTTAAACAGCTCTGTGACCTTGGGAAAGTCACTTTCTTCTCTGTCCTTGCTTTCCTGGTCTGTAAAATGAAGGTTGCATGTTCTCAACCAAATATTTATTTAGTACCTAGTATGACACAAAGAAGTGGCAGCTGCAGATGTGGGGAAGCCAGTAGGAGGGGGGATTGGTGGGGAGATTGGCAGAAGCAGGCACTGCCCATGTAAAGAGTAGTATGGCTGTGCGGCATGATTGAGGGCTGTGGGCAGCTTCTTCCCGGGTGTAGAAGGAAATGCAAGATGCAAGACAGTCGCAATTGTTAAAAGGCCTGTTGAAAAACCAAACGACTGAATGGAGGAGTCGATAGTAAAACAGAGGTCTGCAAGCCAGGGTCTAGACCAACTGGGTTCTGCAGAAGGTCCCAGGCTTTAGGTGGACACAAATGTCACCTCCTCTTAACCCCTTTAATTCTCCAGTGCCTGCGGCTTTGGGAAGGGAAGCAGCGAGGGAGAGAAGACTGAGTAGCAGCTCTGCGGGGAAATCCCAAGACCCCCAGAATCCGGTCTGTTGGGGCTACCCACCGGCATGCGCAGGCCCAGGTTTGAGGGGTGTTTGCGGTACTCGCTGATTGGCCAGCTCCCAGAACAGGTACCCGGGACTCCGGATCCTGCAGAGCAGGGCCCTCCCTTGGCACCGTGGGTGGTGCCTGATGCTCAGGCTAATTTCCTCCATGGAGCGCACTGATACTGATGGGCCCCAACGTCCCTCTGAGGAGGACTCCAGCCATTTAAATATCTGGCTGGGAATCAGTGGGCTAGACAACGCTTCCCACAGACTCTTTTTCAGGATGAGATGGTGCTGGGTATGCTAGCACCCCCCACCTCCGTTATGTCCACCCTTCTCCCTTTCCTTCTTTATTCCTCCATTCCCTTCACCCCCCCCCCTTTCTGGCCATCCTTACCCCCTTGCTTTCACCCCATTTCCTCCCTGCCAAATACATCCTAACTTTTAAAGAAGGCACCTCTTATGTTCAACCCCCTGCATGAAGAGGCAGCACTGACCTTCCCTGATTACCACACTGTTGATTCTGCTGGTGTGGGGAGAAGGCTCTCTCACACTCTCTCCTCCTTCTGTCTCTTACAAAAAAAAAAAAATGTTACCCACCTCCCATTTCAAATTAAAAAAAAAGAGACAGAGAGTGAGAGAGAGAGCTAGAGACAGAGAGCGAGAGAGAATTTGACATTATTGTATAATTTAAAATCGCACAGCCTAGAGCCCACAAAACCGAGCATGTAATTACACACTTACTAGAGGTAACAGCAGTGCTGATAATTATTCTTTACACAGGAGAGCCCCTGCTGATATCCCACAGTCAGAAAGTGGGAACTACAATATCTTTAATACCATCCTCAGAGACCCTCATAAGCAGAAGAGAAGTATGAGAAGGCTCACAGGGTCCAGAGCAATATCTTCATCGTGCCAGAATGTCAGGGGCTTTAGCACAACAGAAATCAATAGTTTCTAGTACAATTTTTTTTTTTTGGTTCATTTTTTTTTTTTTTATGACCCAACCTGAGAAAGTACAGGGAAGGCAGAGGTATATAACAGTATGGAACAAAACCTTCTTAACACAAGACCTGTCTGTTTAGACATGTCATGCAATGTCAGTTTATGAGACACTCGTTCTTTATCAGAGCAACAAAAAAAAAAAAAAAGAAGAGAGAGAGCGAGAGAGAGCAGCTGGAGCAAGATCCTTGTCCTGGAATGCTTTTGGTCCTCAGCAAAGCCTTTTCATTTAAATCATAAACTGTTCCCTCTCCCCATGTCTTCTGATTAAGGTGGCATCTTTGCTTAATATTGGCTACAAAATTGTGCGTATTAAATCTCGAAAGAGAGGAGATAAATACATGGCTAGTTGTTTCTAGGCCCTTGACCCTTTTCCTCTTTCTTCCTATATACAGGAAAGGGGTTGGTTGCATTTTAAAAATAAGGAAAGACCAAGCATTAGTTGAAACACCTGGAAGATATAAAGTAATAGTGAACACAACACAGTGAGGCAAAAAGTTTTCAGATAGAAAAATCAAAGTACAAAAATAATACTATCCTTGCTTTCAAAAGAGACCATTTTGATTTAAACTAACCACAGGAGCCGTGACAGTGGTTACCTATCTCTGCTCTGTGACCATAGCCATGTTCCTAAGTATGTAGTTGGCTCTTTCAGACATGCTGCTTTGGTTGTTTGCAGGTTGTGCTGACATTCTCACATTGACAATGTGCAGGATTTCAGTTGAGCTAATAACCCATTTTAATTGGGCCCATTGTTCAGTCGGAATGACAGCCAATTTTCGCTTGAGGCTTAGGGAAGAGCCCTCTGCCTGACTGATTCCTTACTGCACGCCAGGTACTGAATTAGACACATTTGTGTCTGTTTGTGATTTAAAATGCACACTCTGCAGGCTGCATAGTGTCCTCCCATTTTAAAGGTGAAAAGACTGAGA
Organism: Rhinolophus hipposideros; assembly: GCF_964194185.1. Lineage (NCBI taxonomy): Eukaryota > Metazoa > Chordata > Mammalia > Chiroptera > Rhinolophidae > Rhinolophus > Rhinolophus hipposideros. The sequence continues at coordinate 41,274,113 of NC_138062.1, read as the reverse complement.
CTCAGACAAATGAACTTGGCCAAGGTCATACAACCAACAAAGACTGAAAAGCTAAGACTCAACTTAAATCTATCAACTATTTGGTTGGGGGTGTAGTACACCATTTCATTTTATAATTCAGGTGATAACAGCTCCTGAGTTTGGAAAGGTTTGCAGCTCAAAGCAGGAAGCTCCTTGCAGATGCTTTTATAAGATGCCTTTTAGTGAGGACATCACAACAAACAACAACGAAACACAGGGGCCAGAGGACCCTTTGGTAACTTCCCAGGGAAAGAGTTTCTGGGGAAGGACAATTCCAGGATGGTTTGCACCTGGACCCCAAAGAAAGTAGCAGTTAAATATTGGGTGGCCTGAAGAGGGGGAGTTAGAGGATAGGCAGATGTCTGGTGAACAAAAAGAAAGATATTGACATGAGAAGCAGAAAGGTGATGTTCAAGAATCTGAGTAAATGAACTGAATTGCATCCTCTGGAGGTATTCAGGTTTGGGATATGCAGGACCATTCCAGACATTTCTGGTGACCAGTTGGCTTGTCAGCTGTGTTTACTGGCATTTTGGTAAAATCCAACTGGGTATGGGGATGTGATTAAAGGGCCATAAGGTCTCTGTCACTGCTAAGTTAAAGGGGCTGCCCTGGCAGACTCAGGTGGCAAAGGACCCACAGGCGTGTGAAGGCCTCAGCAGTGGCAACCACAGACGGTTGGCTTCGTGCCTCCCACAGTGACTGGTTCAGGGTACTCTGCAATTCTTGCTGTTAGGAGAAGGGCATGGGGATACAGATGAGGGCATGAGCTGGAATCTCGCAGGAGAGGAATCTGCAGGACCCCCTCTGAGCACGCTTGTGAGGAAATCAGAATGTGTGTCTTAATTGGTATCTCTGCTTTCAGCCACTTCAGGAACCCCAGCTCAGTCTGGTGAACCAAGAGCTTGGATGGAAACTAAGGTGTGATCCACGTCACAACTGTGGATACGACCAAAAGGATCTCATCTCAACCTTTTGGCAAGATGAGGGGACATGATAGTATGATCGATGACTTGGGGACCTTGTCCAGCATCCTCTCCACTCAAGTGGTTGGTGTAGATTATCCACTAGGCCTTTGTAAATTCGCCCCTGTCAGCACTCCAAGTGCACAGGTTTCTGGAGAAGAAATACAAAAGGGTTGCCTGGTTAGCAAGGGAGAGAGCACATAATAGGGCCTGGTCCCAGCTTCAGGTCTGGGGCCCATGCGGTCAGTAGAGCAGGAAGCTAGCTTGGCCTTTGCAAGCCTAATAATTCTACATGCAACTGTGCCAGAGGCCCTGGCTCTTTGGGTCTTGACTCTTCAAATGTTTTGGCAAAATAGGCAGTGGCCTTTCGAGCTGGGATGAGTGAGTTCCTGTTGGAGACCCATGTCAGGAATTTCTTCAGGTCTCGGTGGGAGAGAGAGCGAGCTCAATGGAGACGATGGAATCACCAATGTAGGCCACTGACTCACATACACACATGCTTTCTCTTTCTTTTTAAAATTATTTATTTCTTTTTTCAGTTACAGTTGACATTCAATATTATTTTTTATTATTTTCAGGTGAACAGCATAGTGGTTAGACATTTATAGAATTTATATATTGATCCCCCACACAAATCCTTTCTCTTAAACCGTATTCATGAATATCTGTGAGAATTACCAGATCAAAAGCACAAGCTTAGAGTCAGATCTGGCTTTGAGTTCCAGCTGGGAGATTTATCAGCTATGTGATTTGGGGCAAGTTATTTTCTCTGAGCCTCAGTTTCTTTACCTGTAAAATGGGAAAACTCTCCTTTGGTATTGCTACGGGGAACAATAATATGTGTCACTGTACCTAGCACAGTCAGTCAGACATAGTAGAGATTCAATAATAGTTAGTTCCTTTCCCTTCTTCTTCCTTTGCCCATTTCCCACTCTCCTCTTCTCCCTCCCCAAATTCTGAAGCATCCAAATTCATGGGAAAGAACAGAGCCAGGTGAAGCGACACACCCTGTGAAAAACACCACTTGGGGATCAGTCTCAACTTCAGAGAGCATCCAGGGGGATTGCTCACCTCAAAAATGGGATAATTCAATCCCACAAGAGTCCCTATCGGCATGCCTGTTTCATTTCCAAACCCGTAGGCAAATTGAAGCCATAGTGAATGTGAGAAAACAACGTGGGAAATGTAACATGCATTTAAAGAACGAAAACTGCTAATACCTCTTTGCCACCTCTAAGGTAGAGAAGGCATATGGGGAGGAGGGAGGGTAGAGGAGGTTATCTTAGAACTATTCATTGTTTTTGTTGTTGGTATTGGGTGTTGGTGCTCAAGTCTTTAGACTATCTGAAGCTACAAAATAATCATTCACCACAAAGTGGAGAAAGTGAAGGTTATTCATAACCAGAATTATCCTAGAGTAAAAGTCTCCCTTTTCACATTCAGAGTTCAAAAAGGTGGAGCTTCTTCGGGCCCCCTTTCTGCCTTCTTGTGCTTCCCAGTGGCGGTGGACAGGTTAGAGAACATTATAAAACACTTGACTTTGCTGTGACACAGGTCTTTTCACCCTCTGTCCATCTCCCGCCCACACACACCCCCAAACCTTCCCTCCTTTGTGCAAATCTGTTTTCACCACAGGAGCACATGCTGTCTCTTCTAGCTACAACACTACTTGCTAATTCAACGATTCATCTTTAATGAGGCCCCCTGCCAATGTTTAAATAGCATTCAGAACAAAGAAAAAGCAATATTTCCAAAACAGCTGCTTCTACTGCGTCCCCATAGCTCATCTTTTCAGAAAATCAAGAAAAATACATCCATAGAGATAGATGATGGCAACATACATGGTTATTATAGATAGATGTTTATATATCTATAAATGGATGTAGATATTGATAAAATACTTGTCTCTGTGATGCTGGAAATTTTAAATATAAGCACCCTAAAAAGTTTCATTGGCCACAGATTGGATTGCTCTAGGCAGGTTTTTCTTATATTGATTTATTGGTTCTTTTCCAGAATTGTTTGGGAAACATATGCAATAGTAGAAAGAGCATGGAATTTGGAGTTGGATAACTATAGGCCGACCTTTTGGCTCTGTCACTTACTAGCTGTGTAAGTGGGGAGCTCACACGGCTCGTCACCCATGTATTGTTTCCTTGGTAAAATGGAGATAATGCTGGCTTCCTTTCTGGATCTATATCAAGGTGACTAATACAATGTTTGGCAAATAGTAGACACGTGATAAATACTTAGTACCATTTTTTGTTTAAGCTCAGACCTTTCTAGAACCACAAGAAGTGGTCAGTCTGAAGGGCTCTGTGTTTTCCAGAAGTGTTGCTTCAGTGGCTGTGACTTAATGTGGCTTTCCATTAGCCACCTATCAAATGGACCTCTTCAATCCTGTGTCAGAATCATTCTTTGAAGAAGAAAGTAGAGGATGGAGCATTCTCTGAGGACATGGTCAAAGTTCACATGTGCCTTTAATTTTTATTTTATTTTCTTTTTCAGGAAGATTGAAAATAACTGAAAATAGAAAAAAGAGCAAAAGGAACCCAAGGAAACTAGAAGGAAAGAACAAATGCAATAGAATAAGTTAATGAATTCTAAACCAGGAAAATAGTACAATTTATTTAAAACAAGCCAAGAAATGGTTCTTTGAATGAGGGAAAACAAGGCAAAGCTTGAAAAAAAAATTGAATTAAGAAAAAAGAGAAATATTCAACACGAGGCTAGAGATAGGAGATACAAAAACAAGTAAAGACACTTTTTAGTTATTAGGAAAGGTTGGAACAGGTGTGCAGAGAGATGTGGGGAAAGGACTAAGGAAGCAAGGAAAGAGAGTGGGAATGAGGAAGAGACCAGGCCCTGTGTCTCCCAGGCCAGCGGCCTGTCTGTTAAAATCTTCCTTGAATTCCATCTGTTGCTGAATTTTCCCATGTTGCTTTAGCAATTTTGAAGTTGAGTTCTTCTACTTGCAGTTAAGAGAGGATTACTAGCGTAATTATAAAAATTGTAAGGTACAAAGTAGTTTGTGTAGCATGCTCCTATTTTTGTTCAGTAAAATATGTATACATGTCTATAAAATAAAGTCTGGAAGTATATACTGTGAAAATGATAACAATGGATATATTTGGGTAATGGGATTATGGGTGCATTTTATTTTCTGCTTATATAATTATTTATGCGTGTGTTATCTGGAAAAGAGGGCTGTGTGGCTTTCAATAAAAGATTTGTATGGTCTAGCCAATCAGATTAGCTAGAGATCAGTTATCTCCGTGGGAGTTCAGAGCCTGGCCCTTGAGGGAGGGGACACAGGGCAATGATGTTTCAACACCAGGAGGATAGTGTGATTGCCCTAAGGGCCACAGTGATGTTGGATGGAGACCATGGGTGACACATAAATAGGACAAGAGGTTAAGGGGCAAGGGGGAGGAGCTAAACAGATGAACCCTTGTCACTAAGGAATCCTGCAAGTACGAGGCATTTATGTCTGATTGCCAAAAAACAGGGAATGCCTAGACAGCTGGTGAAATCAAGAATCATTTGGTTGTAAGGAGCAGAAATTCCTTCATATTTAACTGTGTTAAAAGAAAGTTTCATAAGAGGAAATAGGGGCATCTATTGACCCCCCCCAACTACATAACCCCTGCCTGCTGTTCTCTCTGTCTAACTCTCCAAGTCTATTGGTCTTTCCTCACTTCTCTCTCCTCTTGTCCACAACCCTGATGCCTCTGCAAACTTCAAAGCCACCTCTTGGTGAAACCAGACAGAGCCATTCTCTCCCATTCTGAGCTTCCAGAGCACATTACATCGTGTTACAATTTTCGGTAATTTTTTGCATCTATATGAGTTCACTGACAGTAGGAATGAACTCTTTTTTCCTTTCTCTTTTGTCAATCACCAGAAAGCTGCTCAACAGATAAACATTTGTCTTGAGTAACAAGTATGACAGTGTGAATGGAAGTACTTTGTAAACTGAAGCATCACATAATTATACGATATTTTGTTGTGTTCATTCAAGGCAGCCTTTATTGCATTCTTACTCCAGGCCTGTTCCTAGCAGAAGGTTCAGGCTGGCCAGTAGCAGAGCTAAAATTAATTTTACCAGCCGGTCTCCTGGCTCAGACATGAGGTGAACTGAGATACGTGAAAGTGCCTGTCACCATACCTGGCACATAGTAGCCTCTTAAATTTTGTAAATCCCTGAGGAGGGGCCTGTGTTCTGGAGAGTTGCCTGGGGAGAATGCACAAAAGAGAAGCAGGTACCCACAGTGTCTTCCAGCGGCCCTCGAGCTCGTCAATGAAGAGACTCTTCCAACAGCTTGTTGTAGGTTGGATCACAGCCCATTAAGGAGCCTTAATGCCCACATCAGGCTCCATCACATGGCTTTGTTGTGTTTACTTGACCTTTCTCATCTTTTCCCAGGATCACATCCCTTATGTGCAGAAACTACAGTTGTAAGTTCCCATTTCTGATGCTTGACCTTCCACGTGGCAGGGCTCAGACTAGTTTTCTACATTAACTTGCAACGTGATTCTCCCTAGCTGCTCTTAGATGATTCTACCTTGCTATTATCAGACAGAGGAAAGAAGAAGTGAGTTCCAAGTGGAGGAGATAAGCGTCCAGATACATGTGGGTGGTCTGAGGGACACTGAGTGGCCTGGTAGAGTAGAGACATGGGGAAATGGTGAGGGGGGTACCTGAGCATGAGGGTAGAAAGAGATGTTTAGACCAGAGTTTGAACAAATGGAGAAGTTTTGACAGTTTTTACAGGTGAATAGTAACCAATCAAGGCCTGAGAAAGAAAACGAGGCAGTACATTAAGCGCAGGAAGAGAAGAGGAGCTGTATCTGCTAAGTCCCAGCAGCTTGGCAGTACTACCCTCTTTAAGTTCACAAAGTAATTTTCTTCTTACAACAAACCTGGGCAGTTGCTAGTATAGTCCTCATTTCATAGCTGGCAAAATAAATACCAGTCAGGTTGTTAAGGTAATAATCCAGGCCAGAGATAATTGAAGGCTTGGACCAGGGCAGGAGCAAAGAGAATGGAGAAGAAGAAATGGGTGTGAGAGATATTTCAGGAATGGAGCCAAAAAAAGAGACTCAATAGGACATACAAGTGGAGCCGTAAGGACGCTGAGAGATGGACACAAGAAACATTTCAGTGATAGACTCAATAGGACAGAAATGTTTATAGGCATAACCCATAAACCTGGAGACAACCAACAGGACGTGAATCAGATTAGATTGTGTGATCCCTGTTGTCAAATATTGCAATAGGTCAAGGAAAAGCAAGATGGGTAGCAATTTAATGAAGAGGTCAGGGGACCTTTAAGAGCCACTTTCCTCGAATAGTGGAGGCAGAAGCTAGATAAAAGTGTTATGAAGAATAAATAGTAGATAAGATTGGGGACCAGGCATACATGTGATCTTGTTCTCAGGAAGTTGAGTGGTCAATAAAGAAGAGGCTGTGTGGAAAATTAAGTGGAGGAGGGCTGTTAAGGTTGAAGAAAGGTCCTTTGAAGGATGTAAGACTTGAGCTTGTTCAAAACCTGAAGGGAAGGCAAGGGAGGGAGAGAGACCTTAGCGCCCAGAGGGAAGGGAGTACGATAATCCCTCCCTTTTGTAGAGGATTTTACAATTTATACAGTGCTTTGTATTCAGCATCTCATGTAAGATGGATAGAACGAACACCATCATCTCTTTGATAGATGGGTAAACTGAAGCTCAGAGAGATCTTTAGGAAAGAGGAGGGAACTAGGATTGAACTCTGGATACCGGGAGCCAATTAGGTGTTTATTTCTGTTTTTATTCTTTGCCTTCTGTATGAGGGAAAAGATGACTTTAAAAGTGCTGAAGAGTAACTAACAATTTATTTTTGTGGAGCAACACATTCACTGCCTAATTTAAATGAACCGCAATAACCCTGTGAGGTTGGCCGAACCAGTGTTCTCATTACATTGATGAGCAAACTGAGCACCAAAACCAAGGGAATTCCATAGGCCACATAGCTAAGAAATGGTGGAGAAGAGCCTCAAAGCCTTGTGTCATGATTCCTAGTCCAGAGCCCTTTTCACTGAGCCTTCTTGTTGACAATGTTACTTCCTCCTACACTGGTGGATAAGAAAATCTATGATTGCTGTGGAAGACAAACAGTGCTTCTCCCCTATATTTCTGATTCACCACTCTTTCCTGGAACATGGGAAAACTGTACACTCTCATCCCCTTGAATTAGCCATAATCATGTGACTTGTTTAGGACAATGCACTATGACCTAGTGTACAGTTCGTGTACTCTCTTCCACTGCCTTAGCAATCTTGGAAGACAGAGCGCAGTAAGATGGAAGTTGCCTGAATGCTGAGTCACCACCTGGACGCTAGCTATCTGGAGAATCACCTGAACCTAGAGCTAGCTTAGAGTGAGTGAGAAATAAATCTAAGTATCCAGGATATTTGGGGGCTTGGGGATATACAGCAACATGATCTAGTATACAGTTGAAGACCAACAAAATCTTCTCAATGGAAAAAAACATATATCCTGGTGTCTCATGGATAGCCTTATCCTAAAGAGGCAAAAGACAAGCATTTTCCCAAAATAACTAGGAAATAAACATCACTAAGTCCCTCTAGTAGTTAAAATGCCATCAGGACTTTTTTTTAGAAGGCTATACTGGATGGTGAGTTTTTATTATGAGGTTCAGTTGTAGGCTTGGGGAGAAATTGTTTTTACAGATGTGCAGGGTGTGTTATAAGGAAATGGCCTTTTACAGGGGTTCAGATTGATGGGATCTCTAGGGACCTCCTCTGACTACATGCACAGAGGAAGTAGGGAGGGGTCTAAATAGGCACAAAAAGACACAATGAAGTTTGAGGAAGACCGTGAAAGGGAGGCAGCTGAGTCCATGAAATAGAATAAGATTTGGAATCATATAGACTTGGTTTGAGTCTTGGTGTTGCCCCTCATTAGCCAATTTACTTAACCTCTCTGAATCTTAGAATGATGGTCTATAAAATGAGACTAATGATACTTACCTCATAGAATTATAATGAACCTAGATAAATTCAATAAATCACAATGGCTATCATTAATTTTGTTATTATTATTACTACCTTAACAACGGCGATGCAATGGTCCAGTTCTTTTACTCCATAGCTTCCCGGTTTCTGGCAAAAGGATGGAGGTGGAAGAGAGGAGTAGAAACTTCTACTTCCCTTCTTCTTTTATTTTTATTTTTGTGACAATTTAGGGTGGGGAGACTTTGGGAAGTGCATTTTGAGGCTGGAGATGCCTTCTTCGTAAAAGTTGTGTTTGAGTCTTAAAAGCTAAGAAGAGCCAGAATGAGGCTGAGAGGAAGGGAGCAGATTGGCTGCTTAGAGCTGGCTCCAGAATAATGGTTCTAACTGGGAAGACAAAGAGGCCTTTCTACAGACTGGCCGTCTACATTGTCCAGCCTAGCTGGCCAGGAGAACTGATCCAGGGTGGAACCCGATGGGCTGAGCTTCCTCACTGACACAGCTCTCCGGAACCTCAGCAAAATGCTGGGCAGTGGCATTGGGTACAATCTAAGAGAGGCAAAGGGAACCCCCAATATATTTATTGGCTCCAGTAGAGAATTTGTCTGGTGGTACCCTGTCATGTCAAGAATTTTCCTCCTTGCTTCGAAAGCTTTCCAGTCATGAGAGAGGACATTGGAATCTCTCCTTTAACTCAGATTTCCCAAACTCACCTGATTGACATACAGTATTAATTCCTTAACATTGACTCACATTTTGTTTAAACACCTACTTGAGTTTTATGCGAGGCAAAAATATCCATGAAATCATAGTTTTTGTATGTTCTCTTACCTATATATTACAATAAACATGTAACTCAAAAATTTAGAAGAATGTTCATCTATACCTTACTTCAAATCATCTTATGAACCACTAATAGTGCATGGGGCACATTTTGAGATACTCATTTTAGAAGCTGAGTAAAGCAAGGGACATCCACCCACAGGGAGTGGCTAAAAGGGGACATTTGCATAGAGCAACGGGGATGTTTTCTCAGCGCCAGCCCCCTGGGCGGCCTCCATCTTGGTTTAGGCGCTGCCATCTGCTCTGAGTGAGCAGCCTTTTGTGAAAAGCTGTGGGAGGATCAGCCCGGCTGATTGGCTGGAGCCGTGCCTGGAGTGCCCAGATGTACATGTGCCCCAAAAGAGGGGGCACAGCTGGAGTTCACTACCTCCCTTGAGGTTTGGTTTTTCTGGTGAAGCTCCACTCTGCCTCCCACTTTCCTGCAGTGCATTCTGCTCCACTTGGTGGTGAGGGAGAAGGCCCACTGCGGCACTGTGAGCTCCCTTACAGCCGTCTGCCTGCCATTTGCTGCCACTTGGGACATGCGATTGCTTCCATGGAAACAGAACCATGGATTGTTTTTCTAGAAAACATCTCAATCTAATTTGTGTGGCGTCGAGCAGTGTGTGTGTGAGTGTGTGTCTGTGTTGTGTTTTAGTCACAGAAGGGGTGGGAAGAGGGAATGGAGAATTTGCATGGTACCCCCCACCCCTCATTTTCCTGGACTCTCAGGGAGTTAATTCAGGTGAGTGTTGGAAGTCATAGAGACTAAGTCGAATTAAGGAGTGGTGCTACCATTATACTTGACTAGAGTACTTAGAAATATTTGAATTCTGTTTGGTCTAGACAGTTCTCCTTCTCAGGAGGACTCCCTCAAAGGAGGGAGGTACACAAGGGAGGCAAAGTAAGGTCATGGAAGAATATTTCAGCTTAGCAGCCCCTCTACCCCCAACCCAGATGTAGGACTTCAGTAATTGGACTGGTCTCTCCTTCACAGGTCCTTTTTCCTATATTAAGCAGGACAACATACCTCAAAGATAATTAAGTTTTGTGAACTTCTCTGTTTTCCTTCAACATCTAAATATGAGCCTTGAATTTTATGCAATGGAACACCAGGTTGGCTCCCAGCAAAAGGGAACCAAAGAAAGTAGGTACCTCAGTGATGAGAGGGGAGTTGGCTTATGCTGCCCTTACAAAGGCAGAGAGAGAGAAAAAGAGAGAGAGAGAGAGAGAGAGAGAGAAATCTAATGGGAAGAGAAAATAGCTGCTCAGCTCACAGATCCTTACTACTCTGGCCTAGAAGCCAGAAGGGAAAGAAGAAGAGGAAAGATGCAAGAGCCTTGAAACTGGGACACTTGACATCACTGCTGCACTGATATTAAGGTACAACATTCATGTGCCCTGTGACTCTTTGTTTTATTAGATGCTCCACTCAGTAGAACAATGGTCCAACAGAATATTCTGGAATTTAAACAACCCAGACTAGGATTTCTCCTTCTTGGAGATGGACTGTCTTGGCTTCTCCAGAGAAAAGAGAGGGGTCTTCACCAGCCTCCTCTTCCCCTTAGGGAAATGAGATACAAAACTTCTACCGTAAAGTAGTTTGGCTTCTCCCTAGTATCTCTTTCTTCTTTTCTCTTCTGGCAGTGACTTTGGGTTTGGCCAGTATGTAAAAGTTAGTCATGCTGCAACTGAGTCTCTATGAGAACTAATAAAAATAACTCCAATTGACTAGTCTCAGACACCTGGCATCTTCCCCATGATCCTTGCTCTACATTTAGAACAGCTCCTGCACACACCTGTGCTCTAAAGTAGTTATATATAGTTGGGTAGGTGTCTCAGTTCACAGTTCCATGTCATCTAGTAAGAGACTGGAATCTGACGCCATGTTTTCTGCAGGAGGCTGAGCTCTTAGCGATGTGCTAAGCGGGTGGACATGCCTTGGGGTGCTTGGCCCAAAGCAAGCAAGCAAATAATTGTTAAATGATCAAATAGTTACATTGCCTTATGATGTTCCAGTGTTCGAATTCCTTTAGGACTAAAAAAGATGTGAACAACAACTTTACAGGGCCAACCTTTTAAATTCTGGATTATCGCAATATCCTCAAAGAAAAATACATCATGCAGAGTCTTCACACGGTCTAACAGATTCAGTCTACCCTTTCTCATTTCTGTACCTGTGTTCCAGCTGCCCTCTTCATATGGAATGTTGTTCTTCTCTTCATACTTCAAACCATGTTTTCTTTCCAGACCTCCCTGCACACTAAATTGTACGTGTCTTCCTGTCTACTGAAGTCTGATTGGTCTCTCTCTATCCATGTTCACACAGCAATTCCTTTCTGCACGACCCATTTGACACTTAACACTTCCTGGATTATGTCATATTTTGCTATGTGAATTTTTCTTTCCTGACCAGATTATACATTGGGACTGTGCCTTCAAATTCTTTATGTCTTTCTTTATGTTTTAGATGAGTGTTTTACATGGAGTAGGGCTCAACTCATGTTTTAGAATTGAACATCAATCCTGGGAAATCTCATCCCAAGCAAAATGAGGATAAAATTACAATCTGTTTCCAAATAATACTATGAGGACTAGATGAGATGAAGTTGTAAAGCTGGCACACAGTAGCTCCTCAATAAATGCTATTCATTTCCCTGTCCTTCTAGGCAAGGAGTCTAGCTTTGACTTATTAATGCCTTATAAGCCAGTGATTTGTGAAAGAAAACATGGTATTCCATTCCTCACTTTACTGTGGTTTGGGGGAAATTCAAAAGCCCATGTTTTCTTTTACAATCTCTATACATTGAATTTCCTGCCTTTTCTGAGCTACAGTTCTTTATACTCTATTTTTGCCTTCCCCACCCCCTTCTCAATGCGGCATGGCATGCATTTACTTCCAAAAAGAAGCACATTTCAATTTTGTTTCAAGAATTTCAGCATATCCGCATGTATCTCTGGAGACCTCTGCGATGGCTCCTACCTCCAGATTGCTGCTACCAGTCTGTAACACCAAGCATCATTCAATCCCTGCTCCATGGAGCTGCATGATTGTATCGCGTCTGCGGTCCCCATTGGCACTGCCCACCTGGTACTCAGCCAATCCGGTCTGACACTTGCTGCTGAGTCTGGGGAGGGGACCCAGGCAGGCTTCCAGTTCTTTCATAAGCTGGGTGCTGTCTGCAGTCAGCAAACTGTGAAGCCCTGTTCTAAAGGCTTCAGAGGTCCCCAGCATGGTGGAGTGGGGCACTGAGCCACGGGAAGTGTATAAGCAGAGAGTGTTGTGGAAAGTAAATTAGCTCCTGGCATGGAGTCCTGCTGATATAAGCTCTTGATTTTTTTTTTTCACCCCTCAAGTACCACTTAAGTCCCTGTGCTAGCTTTCTCACAAACAATGGAGCTGAATGTTCATTTGTTTGCTTAGAATGGGTTTGACTTCCCCCCATCTCACCTCCAAAGGCTGGAAGTGCTCAGCTGTCCTTTTTCCAGAAGCCTGCCCCCCTTGGCTTTCGTGTCTTCTGTGTTTAATTGCAAATTATTGATTTGAAGGGAATTAATTTTTAGCTCTTGCCAGATTTAGTCGCTCCTGGGTTGGATTCCCCAGCAGGACACCCTAGGGATTCAAGCTGGGGAAGGGGGGCAGGACCACAGATCAGCAGGGGCTGCGCTGGGCGGGAGGCCTCTACTCACAGACTGATCAGATGCTGGGACTGACATTGTCTTACCCAGCATCCTGTTTTGCCAGAGAGGAATTACCAAAGCTTTTCTAGCCAGAGACAGTAGAGCTTCCAATTCCTAGGTTGGCAAGTCTACAGCAGTCCTTGACACACAGGGACTCATTTAATCATAACCCCAAAACTCAAGAAGTGGGGATCTTGTTCTAATGCAGATTCCGAGTCAGTCAATCCGGGTGCCGCCCAAGATTTTGCATGTCTAACAAGCAGCTCCGAGGAGGTGCTGACACTGCCTGTCACAGACCACACTTTGGACATAAGCGAGGGTCTGAACTATCGCACTCGGTCCTCACCTTGGCAGCACATTAAAGTCACCTGGAAGTTGAAAAAATTACTGATGTTTTTGGGTCCCATCCCTAGGAATTCTGATTGAATTGTGGAGAGCCCTGGACAGTGGGAACTTAAAACCTGCCCAGCTGCTTCTTCTGTTCAGTACATTAGGGAATACCTTTCAGCTAAAGCCCCTGAGCCTTCCTAAATTGTATACAAATAAGCATTCATTTGCAGAGAGGTGCCGTAATATAAACACATGTGTCCATGCGTGCTACAACATCAGAGATCTTAGAACCAAAGGAATAAAATAATAATTATAAGAATAGCATGTGTGTTTCCTGAGTACCTACTCGGCACCTGGCACTTTACACACATTGCCTCATTTATGTATCCCCAAAACCTACAAGAAGGTGATGCTCTAATCCCTAGAAAATGTCAGCTGGTTCCGGTCCCCATTCTTCAGTCAGGTTTGGCACAATCATGCCCGTTCTACTCAAGAGGCATCTGAGACTTAAAGATCATTATCCCTATATGTCACTCAGGCTGGGTGAGGAGGTGCTGGGTTCATTTTATGATTTGAAAGGTGAGCCTTCTGGGGAGTGGCAGGGGCAGGAGCTAAAATGTTAATGATTAGGAGAAGCAGCAGCAGAAATAGCAGGAAAGCCGTAAGCAAGTCATGGGCTAATTCCGTGGATCTGCTAAGTGGGTATGAATCTCACAGTCCCAAACTCAGTTGTACAAAATAGAACCTTTTTGTCTGTAATTGAACTGAACTTAACTCCTAAGCTCTCCTGTGTCCTTAGCAAAAACTTACCTAATTACTTTCAGATCAATGTAGTCCCTTCCAGATTTTTTCATTAGTGCTTTTGGTATAAATACTCAATGGATTGAGGCTCCTTCTCTTCCCCTTTCCTACCCGTCTACAAAAGCAGGTTGGGTAGTGGGCGGGCTTATTGCCTGGGCATTGTGTGCATGCCTTGGTCCTATGTTGTGTCCCCTGCTGTCCCTCCCACCCCTTACTGGTATCTGCCTCACCCTTCTTTCATCTGTGAGATTCTACAAGTCCCCAGGCTACTCCAGTGCAAGTATGCATATAGGTAGCACTTCCCATGTGCCAGGCTTCATTCTGAGTGCTTCACATATATGAACTTATGTTCTCATGAAAAACCTAAAAGGCGGGTATTATTGTCGTCTGCCTTTCACTTATGAGGACGCTAAGACACAGAGAGGTTAAGTAACTTGCCCAAAGTCACATGGTAGAGCCATGAGTCAAAGTGTCACTTTGTCTTCAGAACCCGTGCTCCCTGTGCTCATACAGATCTTACTGATTTGAAATCCTGAGTGTTCAGGAGGATTACTGCACTGGTGAAGGGATTGGAGGAGATGATTTCTGAATACTTTTCAACTCCGACTTTGTCTCCTAACACTGTGTAGACTAATAATGCCATGGATAAATCTTCTACCATCTGTGGTCTGTCATAGACACTGTACTTCCTCGTTTCTTGCACCATTGGGGCCATGGCTCTGTCCTTACCCATGACACATGCCTGTCTTCCCCCTTATTACATCTTCTATGAGGACAAACTATTATATTCTGCTTGTTGATCACCGATGCCTGATATATCGTAACTCTTGAGGGAAGGAAAGGGAAAAGGAGGAGAAATGGAAGGCATGTGACAGATTACACAGAAGACAATTCTAGGATTAAGTTCCGTGTTTTCCTTAAATTTGATTCATACTCACCGTCTGATCTGTGGTATTTTGGAAGCGTATTACCAAAGGAATGTATTTTAAATTTCTCTATCATGGCAATGGCTAGAGTTTCCAAAGCCCAACCATCACTTTGATTCCTGTTCTTTCCCTTTCAATTTCCCAAAGTGACTAGGTGGTGGACCCAGCAAGTCCTGAGCCACCGAAAGGTTCATTTTACGAAGGGTTCTCTCTCTCTGTACGGTTCCTCCCTGCCACAATTAACGCCTCGGGAAGGGAATTTAAAATCAAGTGCTTCTTTTTCAATTACCACTTAGAAAACTGTGTAATAAAACACCACGGTGAGCCTGCTTGCTCTTTTTCAAATTCTAATTAATTCATTTGTGGAGGTTGCATCTTGCCTGGCACCGAGTCACTTGCTCATTTAAAAAGGTGCTAAGGCTTGGAATCTGTGGCTTACCACTTGAACGAATCCATTTCCATGTCCTGCTTTTGGAGTCTGACAGAAGAGCAACAGAGGCTGAGACAGTTGAGGGACAACATGATTACCCTCTGACGCAGCAGGAGAGTCAAGTTTCCGTTTCTCAAAGAATCAATCACCAACCTCACCCTCTACCCTGGGAGGCAGGAGGCCTGGGTCTGAGTCTGGCTTGGCCACTGAATGGTTGTGTGACCTTCAGCAATCACTATCCTTTGTCGTTGTTGTTGTTGTCAATTAAGATAAAATTGATGTATAACATTATATTAGTTTCAGGTACATAAGATAGTGATTCAATATTTGTATATATTGTAAAATGATCACCACAGTAAATCTAAAGAACATCCATCACCACCCATAGGTACACTTTCTTTTTCTTGTGATGAGAACTTTTAAGATCTACTCTCTTAGCAAATTTCAAATATATAATACAGTGTTATTCGCCACAGTTACCATGCTTACCCTTTGGTTTTTGAGCCTCAGGTTCTGTACCTGTAAAAATTTTCCCCCTAACTCTAACATTCTAAGTCAGATACATCTCCAGCTATCACTTTGTTTACCAACTGTACTGTTATCTTTAGCTGATTAACCTGAAACCAGTTGAAGTTATTGCATTTCATTTGCAATGTGCCTCCTTGACAAATTTTTGATGGAAGAATTTTTAGAATGGACAAAGATTAAAAGAAGTCGATTAGTTCACAAAATTCCCTCTTTGCCCCTGACCAAAATAGTTAGCGTGTGTTGGCAAAATGTTAGCCCCCAACATGTTATCTATTGTTCAGTCCCACACAACATGGCTCACACACACTTTAAGAATAATACTTTGAGCTATTAAATGATAATTTCTAATTCTCTCTAAGTCAGTTTATTCCCTCAGTCCCTCTACCATTAAAAAGATATCACTAGGGAAAGTGGACTTCAGACAACAGAATCAAATTCCTGGCTTTTGTCATGCAAAACAGATTTTTTTCATTGTAAGTAGTATGCTTTTTAAGATAAATTAAGGTTTTTGTATTCAAACAGGATAAAATCCCTAAGGACTAAGCATAAAATTTATCTGTAACAGCAAAATTTCAAATTCTTTGGTTTTAGGACTTCTTTATGCTCATAAAAATTATTGAGGACCCCAATTTTTTTGGGGGTAGATTATATTTATTGTTCACAATTTTATTTTATTAGATATTAATTTTATTAAAAATTAAAACTGATAAATTTAAAATATAAAATTGTAAAGGAAGATAACAATATATACTTTCTTCTTTTTAAATGCACATATATGTATATATATGTATATATACATATATACATATATATATATATATATATATACACATATATATGCATAAGGGCAACTTTGGAATTTAAAAATAACTGTTTCTTGGACAATAATGAAATTGCAGAGATTATAGGAGATATAATTGAAGGTAGCTTTTAAAAGTTTAGTAGAAGCCCTGAAAAAAAGGGAGTTAATCTCTGTAAATATACCCTAAACTTACAACCTTGGAAAATTCTAGAAAACTCAAGAATACAAAAGCATATATTACTTCAGCTATCAGAGCAATGACATCAGATGTCATGTGGTCTCTGGAAAAATTTATTATATACTAATGAGAAAATGAGAGTGGAAAAGGCAAATATTATCTTTGCATTAATTTTTTAAAATTTTCTTTTTATTGGGGAATATTGGGGAACAGTGTGTTTCTCTAGGGCCCATCAGCTCCAAGTCATTGTCCTTCAATTTAGTTGTGGAGGGTGCAGCTCACTGGCCCATGTGGGAATCAAACCGACAGCCCTGTTGTTCAGAGCTCACGCTCTAACCAACTGAGCAATCCAGCCACCCCTATCTTTGTATTATTATAAAAATAATTTGACTTCGTGGATCTCCTGAGAGAGCCTCAGGAACCCCTAGAGGTTCCTGGGCTGCACTTTGATAACTACTGACTTATAAATAAGGTGAACCTATATCACACACTATATGGACACCATCTGATGCAACAGGAGTATTTTTAAGCAATTTTTCTTCACAGATCTTGAGATTTTTCTGGAGAAGAACTGAGTCTAGACTGAATCCCTGATGTGTTTTCTAAGGAGAAAAAGCTACTGGACTAACTCTGGGTTGAGCTCCACTGGAGTTGGGAGGAGATGATAAAAAAAAAAAAGGACACTGTTTAATAGGTAGAGAGTTTCAGTTTGAGATGATGAAAAAGTTCTGGAGATGGATGGCGGTGATGTTTGTACAATGTTGTGAATGTAGTTAATGGCACTTAAACGTGGTTAAAATGGTATTATTTTATGTTGTATGTTTTTTACCACAATGAAAAATTCACATAAGTTTGGGGATGTTGCTCAAGGAGACTGTCAGCCTTATAAAGAAGCCCTGAATCCACCACAGTAAGAAAAGGAAAGGACCATCAGTTGTTGAGGAAGGCCAATAGACCTGAGATGGACAGAGGGCGAGCAGAGACCTCTCAATCTCATTGAGAGGATTTTGTCAGCGCCCAGACTTTGGGCTGTATTAGCTGAAGGTCTTGCTGGGACCTCAGCTGAATGCAGAGGGTCTCGAGGCTGCCCAAGGAAGACCAGGTGGGATGAAGCCATATTCATCATCGCTAGAGAAGAACAGAGGACAGGCTGGACCAGATAAGCCCCTCACTCAAAATTCTGTGCACACTCAACCCACCTGGAGTTGGCCCTTGAGAGAAGGGGAAGAGCAGACTCTTGAATTGGCTGACAAAAATCCTGAACTGACCAGAAAAATGCTATCCAATAGAAATACAAGGCAAGGCACATACGGATTTATACATTTTAATAGTCTCATTAAATAAAGTAAAAAGAAACAGGTGACATTCATTTTAACAGAGTATTTTATTTATCCCAGTATTTCTAAAATACTATCATTTCAACCTGTAATCAACATTAAAAAATAACTAAAGAGATATTTTGCATTCTTATTTCTACAAAGTCTTAGAAAAATCTGGTGTGTCATTTGTACTTCTAGCCTTTCTCAATTCAGACTAACACATTTCAAGTGCTCATTGGCCACGTGAGACTAATAATTGATGTATCAGACAGTGCAGGAGTAGAGTTTACATGGGAAATAGCCAAACCAAAAAAGAAATTACTAACATGACAAGATTTTTGGATACAATTAGATTATGATTTTTATCAATTTAATGGAAGTGGAAATGATGTGTGTTTTTGCTAAGGGTGGAAGCATGTCATTGCCAGTGTAATATGCAGCCGCTCTCCCAGTCACCCATGTGGTGCGTGTGAAAGCATACATTTCCATCACATTGAGTCCCAAAATGACTAAGATGAGCAGAGTCACCTGACTGCCTGTCTTGGACCCGTAATAAGAACGAGAAATACAGTGTCTGAAATTTAGGATATGTTTGTTACTCTAGCATAATTTAGTGTATTCTGACTGATGCATGTGATTACATAGTATTTTGACTAATTAAACTTTTAAATATAGTAAGTTTGTAGTAAAAGTGTCTGTCTTCTATTTTAAGTACGTCCAGGATATTCAGTTAAAGGATATGGAAGATATGCCACTCATTAAAGTCCTGTGAACACATTTACCTGGGTATAGTAATGAAGAATTGTATGAAAGGAGATATTACACAAACAAATAGAATAAATGTAATTTTAGAAGTCAGCTTCAAAGAAGAATTTTATCCATCAGAGTCTGTTCAGGGATGTAGGAAGGCAAACAAAATTTTAATTCTGCTATATCAATGCCATAATTACTTCCACTTGAAGCTTAATCATGACCTATTAAAAAAAAAGATCCTGGCATTGGTGAATGATTTTTCTCTACAGAGTTTGAAACATTTTCCACTTATTTGGAAACAGATGCTTTAAACATAAGAGGTTCTAGAATCAAGGACAATCTGAATATTCCACCTATTTTTAAATAATGGAAATAACAAAGCCCAATTTTTACCAACTTCCCCAGAAATTGTACTTGTCTGCACTAGTCTTTTATGGAACACACGTAAACGCATGTATATTTATTTAAGTGTTTTGAAACTGTATATAGAAACTTAACATTGCAAGGACTTGTCTTTAAGAAACACAATTGGAATTTTTCATAACGAGTACCAAAACAATTCCTAAACCTTCCTTCCACGGGTCAAAATTTTTAATTATCAATCTCATTTTCTTTGAAACTCCCTCTGCATAAGTACAATTTTTGGGGGGCACAGAATTACCTTCATTCTTTCTTAATTTGCAGGTAGATACCAAGAAAGTCATGCCTTCCTAAAATTTTTACTTTCTCTATACTGAGTATCATTTTCCCGTTGGCTTTGAAAGTAAATTCAATTTATTGATTATTTTTAAATACTTACTTTGTATATAATAGTGTGCTTGGTGCTGGGAAGAAATAATGGAACTAGAAGATGTATTACGCAGCTTGAAGGAACCTTTAGTCTTGCTGATGACATAGGCAGACAGATAGGAAATGGCCCAATGTAGAGAGAGAATTAAGGAACAAAGGAATGGGAGGGATTGGGAGACAAGCTCCTGTGGAAAGTGAGCAGTGGCCTGGGGACTTGAGTTTTAACCCTTATCCTCCCTATGTAATAACAGTACATTTGTATGCAATAATACACTTCATGAAGTGCTTTCATATATTAACATATTCAATCCTCACAACAACACTGAGATGTCATTATTATTATGATCCTCATTTAACACATGAAGGAACAATGATATTCCAAATGTTTTGTAGTTACTTACATTAAAACCCCTAGTTAAAAGGCAAAAACAGTCCTCAGATTTTACCTCCAAGCTTGGATCTCTTTCTGTCTCTCCACAGTTGAAACATTTTCCACTTATTTGGAAACCTTAGGTAAATCACTAGACTTACCTGGCTCTCAGCAACGTGATCTATAAAATGAGAGGTCTGGCCTACCTATAGCAGCATCTTTCAATGTCTGTTACTGGCAACACTTACTAGTTGTGCAGGACATTAATCAGTGACACATACATTTAGGAAACGCAAATTTAAGCAAGATTTAACAATTTCTTAGTTATTAAGGCATTGTTAATTTACAGTAATTTTATTAATCTATAATAATTTTATTAATCTACAAATGTTATTTTATTAATACGTATTTACATGTTATAATTTTCCTCTTACCCCTTGTATGTTTATTATTTTTGATTTCTTCCTTGTAGCAATTTTATAAAAACTCAGAGAGTTTAGTTTGCTAATGAACATTGTGAATAACAAGAGAGATGACACACATGCGGGATTTCTGACTACTTTTTTCTACGTCTTATTTTTGCTGGGATGGGCAACACAAAGCACTTTAAAGGACTGGTGTGTCCTTTCCTTAGGAGATGATAAATTAAGTTATTTTTAGGGTCCTTGAATACCTCAAATTTTATGAATCTGTGTTATAAGTGCTGTTTGATATTAGAGGAGAAGTAATATCAAAGAAAGGGAGAGGGGAGAGCTTCCTAGAAGGAGGGTAGGATGTGGTCAGAAATGGGGGGCCAAAAAAAGGCAGGCATACCAGGTGGGAGAACCAACATAACCAATGTGGAAGAAGTCCATCCACAGAAGAAGGCGCTCCCCACTGAGTGGGAGAGCAGTAGGAGACTGGAAGGTTAGGTTGGGAAAAGAGCATGAGAGATCTTGAATGCCAAGTATATTGGACATGATAGTTAAGTCCCCAACTTCGTTTCCCTAATTGAGTGGCAGCAAAACTTCTTGGGGACTAGACCTCAGCTCAGGGGGTGTGCCTTGCATAAGGATAATCTCCATTTATTTGCTGATGACGGGTTCAAGAATCCATGACCCAATTTAGGCTGGAGAAATTGTGGTACATCTTTACTTATTCACAATATTTGCTGCCCTTCCCTGAAAAGCAAAATGTATTTGCCTTCCACTGATGTCAGGCATGGGGCAAAATGAGCCTAGGCATCACCTGGTAACGTCCCAGATAAGGACTGCTCCTTCAGTCTTGATCCTGGAATGAAGATGACAGGAAGCAAAAGTGCAGCCAACCTATATCAGACATGTATAATGAGCATGAAATAAACCCTTGTGGTATGCCACAGCCAATTTGTCCCGATAAAGAGACGAAAGGAAAAGTCTGCTGAATGCTTTTGGAAAAGTTTTTGTTTACCCTTAGAAAAAGCCACAAAGAGTAAATCTCCAACTGGGAATTTCTGAGGGAGCATGGAGCCCCTGATGCCTCCACTAGGTAACCTAAATCATGAGGGAGACGAGGCGTGCCATGAAACCAGTGCTGGATAGATGGGAAAAACCTAGATCCTTAATATCCTGAGCCACTGGATTCTACTTTGGAACTCCAAATTTCCTTTTTTAAACCAGTACAAGTTGGGTTTTACTTGTAGTTCAAAGCATCCCAACTGATTCACAAAACTAGTGAGACCTGATCCTGGGGTCCTGGGCCACTGAAGGATTTTGAGAGGGCAGTGATGACATAAAGGCAATCAATGTATGAATGCCACTCATCTGGCATTTGTAGAGCAATGTTCAAAATGGACTGGAAGAGAGAAGAAGGAAGGAAGAACACCAGTTCCAGGAAAATTGCAATAATCCACAGATAGTATGATGGGAGCAAGGACTAGGGAATATAATGGAAAAGGTGAGAGGTAAGAGGCATTTCACTTGACAGGACTTCATACCTGAAGCAGAAGCAGGTGTCAAGTGCTACAAAGTTTGCAGAACTGTGAGAATGGTGAAGTCTTGGATGGACTAGGGAAGAGGAGAAGGAGAGCTGGTTAGCAATGGAGATGGTGAAGGTTTGGCTTGGGACGTAAGAGTTCGAGGTAGAAGCAGGAAAATAAGGCAGTTAAACACACTTATGGGGAGTCAAGTATGTGTCAGATACTAAAGATATTGAGGAGGATGAGACCTAGTCTGTTTCCGGTGGGACACCCGCAACCCAGAAGGGAGGTAGTGGAAAGCAAATGAATTGCAGGTAAGAACTGCAAGGTTGAGCAGTCACACAGGAACAGGATCCAAGGAGACATTTGCCATGATCTTATAGAGATCAGATGGGAGTTTGTGAGAAGTCAGGACTGTCAAAGCACACATAGTCATCATTTGCGGAGAGGCGACAGATGAAACCATACAGATGATGAGATGCAATAAGACACAGATGGAATGGCACAGAGCGAGATTTCCATTGGTGACCTGTTTGTGCACGTACCGGTTATATGAACTTGGGATAGTTATTTGGCCACATGAAACTTTAGTTTCCTTCCTTGTAAAGTGGATTGATAAGACTGGCTACCTCCTTGCTTTGTTGTGAAAATTAAATATTACTCATGTGAAGTACTTTGTACTATATCTAGAACTTGATGAATGTGAAATGTTACCTTTATCATTTTCATTATCATTACTATTAGTAGTATTTATTGGTACACAATAAACTACCTCAGTGCAACTATTCATTTACTCAGGAATCTGCAGTTTGGTCAGGGGTTGGTTGACTCGTCTCTCTTCTATTTGATGCCAGTTGGAATGGGCTGGAGGAGCTGCTTTCAAGATGGTGCACTTTCATAATGGGAAAGTTGGTGCTGGATTTGGATGAGTGCTCAGCTGGAGGCCTCAGTTCCTCTTCATGTAGGCACATCCAGAAGACTGCTTTGTCTTCCTCTCAGCATGATGCGTGAGTACTCTGGAGACAGGAAGTGGAAGCTGCCAAATTCTTAAGGCCAACCTCCAGCATTGCTTCTGCCATATTCTGTTGGTCAAACAGTTACAAGCTCATGCAGATCCAAGGGAAAAAGACATATACCCCAACTTTCAATAATAGAGATGCCTGTCTTTCATCAACCATGTAATAGAATCCAAAGGATAACTTAGGGAAGCCTCCTATCAGGAAGCAAAGTTGAAGATACATTCCTTTGGAAAAGTGTTTGATTGAAGCATTAAAAAGCAAAGCTTTTGTAACATTTATTTAAAAGGAACTCATCTATAACATTCTATTAATAAAGCTCAGATTTAATCAAAGGTTAAGACAGATGACTACTATCATTTAAATTTAACAAAAGAGCTAAGAGGTCTGAAGAACAACTTCAAATTAGAGAACCAGAGAACATGAGATCTGAGAGGAGCTTACAGACCTTCTAATCTGGCCTTTGTGTATGTTTGGGTTGCAGAACACCCTATTAGAAGAGCAATGTGTTAGAGACTCCGTACTTGGAGTATGGGCAATATTTTCAACTGGGCATTTTTGTGGACTCCAATGTACAGTCGCATGCATTAGCGTCAGAGTCAATCTTAGGTTATCCTCTCATGTTTGTTTTGGAGTGAGGGGGAAATGAAGTGAGAAGTATTCCCTCCTATGAACACCTCAACTACAGTTTAATTCATCCAAACCTAATAGCCTCTATTCCTCACCAAATACTCCTTTGTATGAAACACAACATTTCGAAAATGGCTTTTGGTCTGAGGCAGAACCGCCCCTTTTAAGCTGGTTTGTCAAATCCCCAGGATTTTGCAGCCGGATGATACGTAATTCTGTCCTATTGCTCAGATCTGGCTTTCTAGTGCAGTGAAAACATGGCGTTGGATTTTTGGTGGACTGCTTTCCAGAGAACCCTGACTAGATGACGGGAGACCGAGGTTCTGACTCAAGGCTCAGTCCCTGACAGGCTCGCTCTGTCTTTGGCGTGGTTGCTCTACTTCTCTGAACCTCCATGCCCTCATCAGCAATGCAAACAGTCTTCTCCGCATGTGCTCTAAGGTTCTTCCCAATTCTTCAGATCAAGGCTTGTATAATCAAGATTGCTAGAAGAAAGTGAAGCATCACAACTAGTCACAAAGAAGCACATGCATTGAAACATACGCTGCGAAGGGTTCCTGAATTTCCATGAAGCTCTTCTGAAGACAGTATATGAGAAATAGGTACCTTGATTTTAACGATCCCAAAACAAAGTCTTATACTCGTGTATCATCATTCATATAATGAAAGACATCCACGCATCTCTTTAGGTTGTTTGGGGCCTTTGTTTGTTATTTTTCAAATAACGATGTGCTGCTGACTCATGTTTGCCTGGTGCCCTGCTGTGACCCCTCAATATTCAGGGCCCTAATTACGCTCCTCGTTATTATTACTAATCAGGGCCTATGAAATTATACTATACTCTGGCTTGTTATCAAGTTCTGGAAGTATGCAAATAGATTCATCAACCAGCTCCCAGGCTTACAACCTTGAATGGAAGTTTCAGGATGGTGGCAGTATTTGCCCTGGCTCTCACTTGTCTCCTCCAATCAAGCCTGAGGTGTGTTTTCCTCCTAACTTTTAATTGCATGACCTCTGAGAACCTAATTTCCAGAAAACCCATTTATTATTTTAATGCTCATTTGGCATTATTATTTTCCCAAAGCAATCTTTTTGTCTCTGAATCTCTTAGGAGAGTTGAGAAGCAAGCCAAGAAAAGCTTCATTTTCTCCTCCTGGCCCTCCAAGGAAGCAGAAATGAAACATTAAAAATCTTCGTTTCTAGCTGGGGATGGGAGGAGGGAACAAGGAAGGTAGGGGGTGGGAGAGAAAGAGAGATGGGAAAGTCCTTGCCTTGGTCCCAGATGGAAAGCAATCCAGCAAATTGCCTTTAAACAGCAGTGTCCCCGCAAATAGGGCACTCTAGCTGTTTGGTGTCACTTGAAAGCATCTTGTTGATATTTTTATAGATTTTATGATACATTCTAAAGCCCGTGTCAAGAACAGCCACTTGGAATCCTGGCAGTAATGAACATTGGTACACAAGCAGTCTGAGTATCTTTACTTCAAAGGGAGGCGTTGATCTGATCTTTCATCTTCTCAGCTGTCGCTTACCAGCTTCCTTCAGATGCTGTTTGAACTAAAAACCCCACATTTCCTGGTTGGAGTGAACAATTCCCCTGACACTTCCAATCCTCTCACTTGGAAGCTACTAAACTGTGATTGAATGATGCCATTATCAACAAGGGGGTAAATACAGTTAAACGTGCAGCCTTAGACTTTACTCAAATGGTAATTGACTTATGTCTTCAGGAGTCTTGTGTGTTTACCGAAACAGGAGGCTTGGGAAGGAAGAAAGAAAAATTAAATGATGAATGAATGAATGGATATCAGAAGCAGGCAGTTGAGTTTTATATTAAAAAGGCTTCTCGCACTGCTGTAAGTAGAAAGGCAAAAGAGGAGATGGTGGCCTGGATTTTCCACACGGCATGTAACTTAAACGTCTTTGGTCAACCTGATTTCTGGCTGGTTTCTATTAAGAACCATTTCCTTAAGCCAGGCCAACTTGCTCACTGATCCCTGAATGTCATTTATTTCCTCCCACCACCGAAAGTTGTTCTTACCAGGTGGCTATTTAAATATAAATTAATTGAAATTAGTACAACTGAAGACTGAGTTCCTCAGTGGTACCAGCCGCATTTCGAGTCCTCAGTGTAGGCTGGTGGCTACTGCATTGGATGGTCCAGACACAGAACACTTCCATCCTCTCGAACAGTTCTGTGGATGGAGCTGCTCCAGAAACTTAGAAAGTGTTCTTTGCTTTTCCTGAGTTATGATTAAATGGATTAATCAGAATTTTAATTCCTGACACATTCTCATCATGGAGCTATACATGACCCGACATTCATTTGTTCGTTCGTTTCAATTCTGTAATAGAAAGGCATGAAATCACAACTCAAAATTAAAGTCAGGACCTTGAAAATAACCCACATGTAACAATGTGTATCCATCCACATATCTTTGTGCTGTCTCCTCCCACCTGAGATTACCATCATTACGGTTCCTAGATTGATTCATGCCTTTGTTTTCCTTTTCATGTATTTCATGTATTTCCCTTTTCATATATTCATAACATTTTCGAGTGTGTATATGCGTGTAAGAGAGAAGCTGTGTGTTTAATTTTTGTTGGTTTTTAACTTTATAAATAAAATATGTCAAATGTAATTTATGAGGACTTTTAAAATGTAGCCTAATATTGTTGCATGTTTCAGTAGTTTGTTTTTTTCTGGCATGTAATAGGTTAGTCATTGTGTGAATATACCATAGTTGTTTCCTTTACTCTCCTGTTGATGGGTTTTGGATTACTGCAGGCTGTTGCTATGGGGAAGAGTGCTCCTATAAACTTTCTTATACATATGTTTTGTCGACAATGCCCAGGAGTTTCTCTTAGGTATATACCAAAGATTAGAATTATTGGTCATAAGATATACTCGTATGAATGTTTGACTTCAGGAGATACTGCAATCTATGTGGTTTTGCCATTTTACTCCCACAAGCCATATAGAGATCCTGGGAATTCACATCTTTACAGCACTTGGTATTGTCATTTAAAGCCAATTAAATGAATGTAAAATGGTATCTCATTGTGGCTTTTATTTGCATTTCCTGTATTGCTAATAGTGTTGAACATACTTTCAAGCATGTATTGGTCACATGGGCTTCCTACTGTCACATGCCTGTTCATGTCTTATGCCCATTTTTATACTGAATTGTTTGTTCTTTTCTTAATGATTTATAGGAGTTCTTTATATGGTCTTGATACAAATCCTTTGTCAGTTGTGTGCATTGTAATGTCTTCTCCCGGTTTTCAACTTGTCATCTCACTCTCCTTATGACATTTTTAGATGAACAAAAGTTCTTAATTTTAATACAGTCAAATTTATCAGTCTTTTCATGTATAGTCCGTTTTTTCCACCTTAAGATTTAAAAGATATTTCTCTGTATTTTTTTGTTATGCATTTTGAAGTTTTGTTTTTGTATTTGTGTCCTTGGTTCACCAGGATTGAAATTTGTCCATGAAGTGAGATAGGGTTTTATTTGTATCTTTTTTTTTTCCATATAAATAACCCTTTCTTTTCTAGCTCCATTTATGAACAAGCCTTCTTCACTGATTTCTTCACTGATCAGACATTCCACCTTTTCCCTAATCCAAAGTTCCACATAGTCACAGGCCTATTTGTGTTCTTTCTAGTCTATTCCATTAATCCACTATTCTATCTCTGCACCAATACTTACTATTTTATTACTATAGTTTCATAATAAGTCCTCCTATCTAAATAGGACATATGCCCACTTCTTATTTAGAAGTGTCCTGGCTATCTGTGGCCTTCTACTTTTTATTACACATTTTATAATGTTATCAAAATCTACAAAACAACAACCTTGTTGGCATTTTAATTGGAATTGCAGACTCTATAGTTAAATTTGGGAGTAATCATTTTTACAGGTAGCCTTCCTATCTAACAACATGCTCTATTTTTCCATCTAGTTAAGTTTTATGTAATATCTCCTATCTTGCCTATATATTGTTAGTGTTATTCCTTAATTCTTGATAGTCTCTGAAACTATTGTAAATACTACTTTCTCTTTATATTTTCTAGTTGTTTATTACTGTTGTCTAGAAATGCAAGTAACTTCTGAATATAGAATGCACATATGTATATTAACATATACACAGATACATATTTACAAGCCAATTTTAAGTTCTTCTGTTGCTTCAAATATTTTCCTGTAAATTATTTGGTATTTGTAAACAATCACATAATCTGTAAACAATGACAGTTTTACTTCCTCCTTTTCAATCCTTGTGACACTAATTTCTTTTTTATATCTTGTTACATTGGCTAAGATCACCTATTTAATATTGCATAGAAATGAGATAAAATTGATCCTGATTCCAAGGAAAATAATTCTAATGTTTCCAAATTGAGGATGATAGTTTTTCTAGGGTATTACAAAGAATCTCCCCTCTATTTATAATTTACTACAAGGTTTTAATTTGTATTGATATTGAATTTTAAAAATACATTTTCAGGATCTAGCTATGATATGATTTTTCTGTTTTAATTTGTTAATATGGTGAATTACACCTAAGGATTTTCTGTTATTATAACTATCCTTCTTTGGTGGGATAAATCCTTCTTGATTATGCTTTACAATCTTTTACATATCCTGTTGAATTCAGTTTGCAAATATCTTGCTTAGGACATTTGCACTGGTATTTATGAGTGAAATAAGCCAGTAATATTCCTTTCCCAGAATGTATTAATCTGATTTTACAAGAATTCTATTGTCATCATAGAATAATATAAGCAATGTTCCTCTTTATTATCCTTTTACTGTTAGAATGAGTTGTGTACAGTTGGGAGGGTCAATTCCCTAACAGTTTTGTAGAACTTTCTTATAAAATCATCTGGGCGGATTGCTCTTATTGTGGGGAGTTTTTAACCATCATCTAAATTTCTTCAATAAATGTAGAATTTTCCAGCTTTTTACTTTTTCTTTAGTTAATTCTGGTAAGATAGATTTTTCTACATACTTGTCCTTTTTATGTAAGTTTTGAAATGTTGGTACACATAGTTGTTTATAGTGTTCTTACTACATGTGGTATATTCTTTTGCAATTGATAACATTATTTATTTGTATTCTCTCTCTTGTTCTCTTGAAAAGTTTTTCTGAAGATTTGTCTAGGTTTTTAGTTTCAAAGGATCAACTTTTGTCTTTGTTGACTTTTTGATTTTTTTGTTATTGATGTCTATATTATTCATTTCTACTCCTACTTTATCACTTACTACTTTCTTTGAGTTTATTCTGTTGTTTGCTTATATAACTTCTGAAGATGGTCATTAATTTTGAAGCTTTCTTCATTTCCAATGAAATTATGTAAGGCTATACAGTTCTCTTCAAGCACCACTTTTAATGAATTCCTTTCTTGTTGTAGCCTAACCATATCCAATCCCCTTCAAGACTCAGGCCAAATTTTACTTCTTTATGAAGCTTTGTTTTCTTGCCATGCTAGTCCACAGCCATACATTTAGTTTTAAACTCTATATTATAATTAAGTAGAATAAACATAGGCTTTGAAGTCACATAGACCCAAGTTAAATCCCAACTCTCCCACTTAATAACTGTTTCACTTTAAGCGTAACAATATATGTCATTTTTCATCTTAAAAATGGAAAAAACAAAAGCTGACTCTTCAGGTTTTTGTGAAATTTAAATGTGAATTAACATATATGAAACCCTAGAATCAGTTCTTGGCTATGTTATATTAACTCTTTCCTTCCTGCCTCTCTTCCTCTACTCCCTCCACCCTCCTTTTGTACCGTGTTTTCTATCTTCCTTTCTTCCAAGGAATAAGATTCCAGAGTTAGTTTTTCCTCTGATAGACATTGAAACTCATTTCTACATAAAAGCTGCAAACTGTAGAGGAAATTGACTTGGCTAGTTTTTTTCTCTTGGTCTTGACTTTTCTCCTGTGGATCTTCTCCCTCCATTTCCTCCTTGATGGAGAAAATGAGAGCATAGTGGCAGCCGAGTGGTTCTATCCATTTCCCCCTACTGTGTTCAGTGTTATAGAGTCCTTGGTTTTGACCACAAGACTTTATTTGACCACATATTAACCTGCTGGACTAACTCAACAAGTCATACTGGATCTGGAGTCCTGCCAGTTTAGCGCGTTACTTGTTGAAGGATCACATACACCAATTATCTTCATTTTAAGCTCAAAATTGTTGATTTCCTCTATTAGAACGACCTCTTTTATCACTGTCTTTTCTAAATCAATGAAGAGAAGTTATCCTGGCCTTAATACATTAACTCCTTAATATTCTCAGCTCTCTCTAAGGAGCTGCCATTGATGGGGGCAATCCTTAACCTCCCACAGTGGTGCAATGATTATCTCATGAACGGCAGGGTGTCAGCAAATATGGGCTATATACTGCACAGTTACCAATGGAGAGATTTCTTTGATGCTGTTTGTTCACTGACATATATACCCTCCATGAGGTTCCAACACCTGATCTCACTTTGGTACAAAAAGTATTAGGTTAGACAACTAGAGTTAAATATGGATTCATTCACCAGTGGAGAGTAACCAAATTATTAATTTAGCAAAAAATGGGCAAAATATGCCTATGAGCATCCACAGGTACTTCTGCATGCCATTGTTCTATGGTGAGGAGCACCTAGCAACATGAGATGTCAATCAAGAGCCCTAAGCACAGCATGAATAGAAACAACACATGTTCCTCCAAAGCAGTGGCTATTCATACTCTGTCAGAAATATCTCGCCTAAACTCTGGTGGTATTTCTTTACTGGTGAAAACATACCCAGTTCTTGATGCAAAATATCGATACCCAGGAATCTTCCACTAAGATTCCTTAAAATCTTAACCTTCTGTTTCTGAAGTCTTAAGATGTGCTAATAATAATTTGCTTTTGTTCGACAGGCACATTAGCGAGTGAATCTGAAATTAGACTTGGACATCTATCTGTTCCTAGGCAAGTCTAGGTTTGCTCATGGATTCAAGGATGAGCTATCATACTCTATCTCTCAACATATCCTTCCTTACAAGTCACAAAGTCACTTGCGTAGGGTGGAGATGGAGTGGGATTTATAAATCTCCATGTATAATAACTCCAGAAATCGAAGCATAAGATCTTGCATAAATAATAAGCCACATAACTAACTTCCACAATGAATTAGTAAGTGTTCCTAGTTGAGCACTGAACTAGGTAGCTGCAGTCTGAACATCCATCCCCACCTTCAGTTCTAGGACCTTTAAGAAACACCTTTGTCTTTCTTTCTGTTCGCTAATTCCAAATTATGCCAGTTTGCATCCTGAATTTTCAGGGTTTGCCCTGTCACACCTTATGCCCAGGATTTGCCCAAAACAATTTTCTGTTTTTACCTTTTTCTTTTCTTAGTCCTATTGCTGCTGCTGCTTCTCCTTCTCCTTCTTCCTCTTCTTGTCCTCCCGCTTTTCTCTTCCTCCTCCTTCCCCTTCTTCTCCTTCCATTTTTCATCTATGGTTATTTTTCTCATCTTTCCACCCCCCACCTCTCACAGGCAGTTCAACCCTGCATTTCTTTCTCCCTTTCCTTCTTCAAAGGCCAGTAGTACAAAGTCTATGGTTCTCATACAATTTAACAAAGAAAGGAAGGAAGAAGAGAAAAGGAATAGGAAAGCAAGGTTAGGGAAGAAAGTCTTTACAAGACAGTGGTTTCAGGTTATTCCCAGTAACAATCTTCTTCCTTATTCCAAGATCAGAGCTCCTCACTCCTGATGGGCCCTGAGGGTGGGCAGTGGAGACAGCACACTCTCAGTATGGGTGTGATGGTTCTTATGGATGGTGGTTCCTCCAGGGTTCAGGTGCCTGAGAGCAGCCACAGATGGTGCAAGCCATTACTTACTACCCTAAGGCAGCACAGCTCTCCCCCATTGTTCATGGGTGTAACAAAGTACTTAGATCCAGCCTGTGACAAAGGCATTCTCTCTGAGCACTAATTAGCCTCTGAGTAATTTCTGATCCAACTCCAATTTCAACCATATGTATATACAGATGCAATTGACTTTACACTTTTGTCTTCTTTTTTCCCTATCATTCTTAGATCCTCTCGCCCCCCTCCCCCACCTTCGCCAGTCCTGCATCCTTTTAATTTCATTCATCAATTTCCCTCCACAAAATATTTAACATTTAACTTGGGATTTGAAGGCTGACAATTTTGGGGATCCTACATGTTCTCCACCCAAGTGTGTAGGGTGCTCAGGAATCAATCCCTAAAGTAGGTATAAGTTGAACTCAGAATCCCTTTTCTTCCAGAACAATAATACACAACGCAAAATATAATGTGTATGCTCAAATATATAACTTGATGTATCTCAGGGAGGGGTTGCAACAGCCTGCTGACTCTTACATTATTATGATTTACTTTTTATGTTTTCTTTTTAAAAACATTTTCCCAAAGTTATACATAAAAAGATCATTTTGTTATGTTGAGTACCTTTTTTTTTTTTTCAATCAGTCAAAACATGCCCTAGGTTTTCGGAGAGGCCCTTCTCCTCATTTGTTCCTATTCTTTCAACATCAGAGGCCTTCTTCGGTCATGGATTTCTTTTGACGACTGCACTTATCTTTCTGACACCACTTTGACTATAGTGTCACAACTTTACTCTGGCAACTTGGAGTTCTTTTTTTCCCTCTGTCCATGGCTTGACTCTTTTTTCCTTTTATTTTTTTTTTTTTTCTTTTTCTGTTTTCAAAAATCTGTTTCTCGTATTGCATGGCAACCATGCAATAGCGGGCACTAACCATGCCCTCTGTTTTCTTCCTAACTGACATGAATTTCAAGAAGACAGTGGCATCTCCTGTAGGTTGTCCTTGCTTCCACACCCACTACCAATTTGTCTTACTTGAGGCCGTAAGGATATCAGTGCTGCAAGTACATGGCAAGATACCATGGAAAGTGGTGGCTTTGGGGAAAAGTAAGCCAAGGTGGAAATCTTGGCTCTACTTCTTACTAGCCATTGAGAAGTTATTTAACCTACTTTGGCCTAAGTCTCCTGATATTTAAAAATGGAGATAATAACACCTATTTTGTAATATTATTATGAGCATTAGAGGTCATTATGTAAATGACCTGGCAGCTGATAGGTATTCTACAATAAATGAAAATTACTTTTGAGTCATTCAAATATGGAATTCAGATGCCAGTTCTTCCACTTCTTAGGACTTTTCAAACAGACTTTTCAAGTTTGTTTAACTACTTTGTGAGCCTCAATTTCCTTATCTGTAAAATGGGGACAAAGATCCCTAGCTTGTAAGATTCCTAGGGAGACCATAGCATCTGGCAGGGTATAAGACAGTTGTACATACTCTCAACAAATGTTCTTTCTCTTCTAACTTCTGGACAAAGAAACACTCTGTTGGACATATCTGAACTTTACTTGATGTGTGGTTTTCCGTTTGTTTTTTCTAACAGAATGAAACTTCCAATAGGCATTACACTAGTTTAAAGGCCTCACTTTAGCTCTATAGAGTGCTTGTTTGATATCTTGGGAAAGCAGCACCCATTTTCTCTTTGCGATCAATGGAAATATGTTTTCATAAAAATATTACTTTTGATTTTCTCTCTTTACAAGTGTGTATATCTGTTAACCGCAGGCTGACATGTGAATAAAAAGAAAGAAATGAGAAAGTGAAGAACCACAGCTTACTGAAGGTGATATTTTCAGATAGTATGTAAAACAAAAGAGATATAGAATATCTCATTGTAGTCAAGAAACATTTGTACATTTTGATGAACTCATTTTTCACAGTCAACTAGAAAAAAATTGTTATCCTTATTCATTTGTTCAAGGATTTGGAAAATGCTAAATAAAAGGGCACCAATAAACTGGGGAAAATATTACTGTTGTTGGAATATAAACAGAGATTCTTTGCTTCTCACAGAACTCAGAAAAAGAAACGCTCTTAAAATGCAGATTACCTCCCATCCCTTGTAATCCTGAAGAAATACCTCCATCTCTGATAAAGTGGAGTGCGTGGTCTTTGAATTTTGACATACCCCGATTTTAACTCAAGCTCTGCCACTTACCATTGGCATTACATTTTATTAACCTCAGCAAGCCTCGGTTTCCTTAGGTGTTAAAAAAAAATGGACAGCCTCGTTCTTCCTTTATACAGTTTTTATTAAGAACAAATAATATAACTGATGTATGCTAAAGCAATTAGCCCAGTGCTTTGTATAGAACAGATATACATGCTAGCACCCCTTCTCTTTTTCCTGCAGGTCTATCCAATAGTGTGAAATTGATAATCATAGATGATCAATATAAGTAAATAGTGGGACTCATTGGAAGAATATATCAGTGGAATTAATCCCATTTTCACTAGCATAAATCAATTTGAAGAATCATCTGCTATTCAGAAGAAGAGAAGCGATTGAATTGTTTCAATACTTGATATAACTTGATTTTAATTTTGAAAGGCAAAATAAGGATCCCACCTGTGTTACGGTGATTAATTAGATTATTATTGATAAAACAAATGCTACCACTTATTGACTTAGTATGAACTAGGTGCTTGCCCCTTAAGGAAGGTAATATACATCTTATAGGTGAGTACACTAAAGGCTCAGAGTCAAGAAGAGATTTCCTCAATGTTATACAACTAATGAGTTACAAGAGCCAGGATTTCAACCAGGATTCCTCCCTTTCCATGTTTGACATTTTTCTACCACATGGTGACAAAGATAGACCATTGCTACAAACATGCACATTATGTGGTTCAAAATATAACTGAATTCATGATAAAATTTGTTTTTAATTCTCATTTTCATAAATCCTCTGGAAACAATACTCTAGGGGTATGATAATTTCATTTTTGTCCAGTTTTGGTGTCTAACTCTATTTTATTGAGTTTATCTATGTAAGTGACAAAAATGTACTACCATTTTGTATAAGATACCGTCTTACTAGCAAATGAGGGCAGCCAGTGACTGAGGTGTCAATATTACAGATTTACTGACAAATTGGGGAAGTAAGAGATACATTTTTTCTTTTAGACTTTTGACACTTTCAGGGGGAAGTGAACTAACATTCAAAATGTAGTTACAACGTGACAGGAACTACGGTATATGTAGGGGCATAAAATGCATCTTCTCATTTAATACAACAATGGGTGAGACAAACATTATTATCTCCATCTTACAGTTGAGAAATGGAGGCTTTGAGAGGTTAAATAACTTATGTTAAGTAAGACATATAGCTGGGTTTTGAGCCCTGGGAAATACACTTGTATTGAGGAGGTCATTCCATGAGGATGCTAGTAAATGAAGTGTTAGAATTCTTAGCCCTAATTTTCTACTTACTTGACAAAGAAAGTATTCATCACTTTTCCCAGTGGTGCCTTGGCTTATCTCAGGGTCAGGCTGTCTTTCAACAAAGTATTGTACAATTTGAGAAGCATACACGACTGGAATATCTTTAGCAGAACCCTCAGTCTGCAAGCTCAAAAGGGTGGGGGATAGAGAGGATTGAAGGTGAATTGTAATAATGGGAAATGATGTGACGTGGAAATTTAGATTTGGAAATGACTATTCAGCCAGGAGAGCCTCTCTCCAGGTGTAACCAAGTGTAATCAATAACTGACATTCTCAGCCCCTTTGTCCCCCAAGTGATTTTATTGAACACAGATTTAATTGACCTGAAATAAAAAAAAACTTACTTGTTCGGAAAGTTGTGTACCTTGCCAGCAAAATAAACTTTCCTCAGTTCTTGTCATATATGGGGTTTTTCTGGACTTTTATACGGTCATTTTTAAGTAGAAAGGTGTCAGGTCACTGGGCTATAAATCCTTGAAAAGCAACAGTCTGTGAGGCCACTTTGATAATGAAAAAAACTATAAATGTAGTAAGAATTTCCTTTCATTGGGTTTCCTCATTCCAGAAATTAAATTGGATTGGTTACCATGGAAGGATTCCATTACAACCATGCTCATGAGGGACAAAGTGGCACAAAGGGACCAGCCTTATGCAGAAAAAATTGATCTCCCTTGATAATATATAATCCATAAGGACCCTACCTCAAGGGAGTGGACTAAACATCATTGCTCAAGGAAAAACCCCATTTCTTTGTAGAATCACACTATACACTTTGTCGCTATGTGCCTCAGTTTCCCCATCTAAGAAATAAAAATCAGTCCTACCTTGTCAGAATAGTACAAAGACTCCTGGACTTGAATAATTCAAGCAAATTTAGGTTATGCTTTCCCATGAATCAAATTCTTCCTTTGTACATTTCATATCTTGGTGGCCTGAAAAATCTTACATGAGCCTCATATTTCTTTCATGTTCAATGAGAGAGTTGAGATAGATTGCCTCTAAAGTCCTTCCCACCTGTAATGCCAAATAATTGCACTTCCACCAATATCCTAGAAATATGACAGCCTTTCACTTACAAAATATTCCAGACTCAGCAAGCTGCTTTAGAAGGCAGTGTGGCACAGGAGGAGACCTTGATTTAGGCGACCCGCACTTGAGTCTCTTGGCCACATCTTGCTGTTTAGACTTTGGCAAGGCATCTCATATCCCAAAACCTGAGTTTCTTCATCTATAAAATGAGGACAGTAATCTACCATATGGAAAGGTGGGTAGAATTTTATTAGATTGGGTATATGGAAGTACTTTTATACTATAAAATCCTGTACACATTGAAATATTTTGACTATCATCTAGTACAGCCCATTCATTCATTAATTTTGTTCCCAACAAAGAGCTTTTTAAATCCAGATTTAAAAAGTAAATGTACTTTTTGTTTTTATCAAAGTTATATGTGGGGACAGAGCCAGGAGTGCAGTTTCCAGGCTCTCGGCCTCATGTGGAAAGGTGCTCACTCGGGTAGTAAATGGCCATCGACTGTGATTGGATGGCCATCAGCTGTGGCTAGTTGGCCGTCAGCTGTAACCAGTGAGCCATTGGCCACTGATATAACTGCCGTGGCTACGCTAGCAGAAAATGGGGGCTAAAAAGAAGATGGTGGCTGAGCCAGCAAGAGTGGATTGCAGTTAGCACAGAGGATCGTAGCTACCAAGTGAGGTCGGTTGGCAGAGAGAAGTGTAAGGCAGGTTGCGGACAGTGTGGCTCCTGCTTCCTGTGTCTCCAACCCAGCCACCAGTGAGACTATAATGGTATGACTCCCCTATCTATGGCTCCGTGGGTGTTCCGTTTTGGCCTCACCATGTCCTGCGTTCTTATGTGCGGAGCGGGACCAGAGACCCAGCATGACACCCTGCATGACACTGATGCTACCCTGGGATTACTCTTTGTCCTCATTCTGGGGATTTCTTTTACTTCTCATATGAATTGCCTATACTTTGGCCCTATGTCTACATTTTTATTGGCTTATTTCCTTATTTTTAAAATGGAGCACCTTCTCCAGTAGCTTCCTGCAAATGTATATATTTTGAGAACTTACATGTCTGAAGACATACTTAATCTACCCTTACACTAATTTAGTAGTTTGTCCAGGTTTGGAATTTAAGTTGAATGTAGTTTTTCCTTATAATTTTGATGGCTTTGCACCAGTATTACTGTTAAAATGTCTGGGGCTGTTCTGATTCTTTACTCTTTATTTTTTCTTTTGAGAAGCTTTTCAGATCTTTTCTTTGCTCTAGTGTTCTGAAATTTTGTGGCGATGTACCTGGACCTATTTTCATTTATGGTGTTAGTGTGAGCATTGGACTAGGTGGCCCTCCAATCCTGATATTTAGTGAGCCTCTTCTTTTTGGCTGTTTTGAACTGACTACTTTAATGTTCCTTTTCCACAACACTACAGACACACTTCTATAATAGCTTCTATCACAATTTTATAGTTAGTTTTGTATATCCATAGCATACAGCATAACATGCCCCATTATGGAAACCCAACTGATTTTTGTTGTGTAAGTGAAAACAAAAATTACTTGAGATATTCTGGCAGCATGGACATAGAAAAATAGTATGTAATATAGATATTAAAAATTAACAACAGCTAGAGTTGTATTGGTTTTCTGAAAATATACTTCCACTTTCAAGATTTTATAATTTGCTAAGAGTTTTATAACTTTTTGTAATGAATGGCTTAGTTGTCAGCCTGAACAAATTTTAGATTGCTATCTGCAACCACTTGACACTTGAAAGGAGAGAAATAAAAATAGTTTAAGGTTCCTAAGTTTTCTAAAGACCTTTACACATCCATTGTTGGTTATAATCAATGTGTTTATAATCAAGGAAAAGGAAGTGTTCTGGAGACAGGCCCTTCTTTAACATTTGTGAGACCTGAGACAAAAATATAATGGCAGCCCTCATAATATATGTCTAAATACTTAAAATTTATAACTCGGGCTTTAAAAATTTTAAATAAAATATGCTCTAGCCTAGTACCTTAATAAGTATACTTTCATCAGGATCTGGAAGGCCCAACAGCATTTAAATTCTGGGATTCCTTCGCAGCCCAGGAGGAGTCGGTCTTCAGCTTGTCCCTTATATCTTTCTACCTCCGACCAGGTCTGCCTGGTCTTTGAGATACTCAACTGGCTCCCACGTAGACACATAGAAACTATAGCCACATGGCTGAGCTCCTTTCACATACTCAGCAAACAATCACCCTTTGGTCAGTGTTTGGGAAAATGGTAAAAACACTGATGGCCCAGCAAACGCAGCTTGGGGGTTGTCTTGGAACAGCAGCCTGTACAAGCCCTGGAAGTGGACTAGGAACCACCTGGGCAAGGAATTCCAGGGTCTCATGGAGAGATGTCTAGAGAGCAAGCATGAAATCCAGGTGGGCATGTCTCCTTGGCCCTGTGAACTCCTCCATCAGAGGAGGGCCGGAATGGGGCCCTCAAAGTGCAGGATCCAGGACAGAGTCTCCTCCTGACTGGGGCTGAATGTGGGACTCCCAGAGAGTAAGAGGAACCTGGCTGTGATTATTTGGTCAACTGACAGCAACTTTGATAAGGAATCACAGGTTGTTCTCGCCTATTCCTTTGACCTCTTACTACCTCTGCCAATTCCTTAATCAATTCCATTAACCAAGCAGGAAGGAACTAAGCAAGTTCAGTCCTTTTACTCTGCACTAAAAAAAAATAGCTATGGAACATGAGACTTCTCGATAGCTTAGGCTGGTCCAGCCTAAGTCATAAATCAGAATTTAAATGTCTCATGGTTTGAGGTAAGACCTAAGCTGACATTATCCTCCTCTTTTATGAAGCCTTGGAGGCTCAGAAACCCAGATTTAGATTTGGTGGTTTGGATATTAAAAACTGGTTCTTTCACTGGGTTTTGTGTTACCACTTCAAATTCCACTAGACAAGAAACAAGGGATATGGTAAGAAAGCTAAGAATACAAAGAATGCCCACTGAGAGCTCTGAGAAGGACCCTCAATGAGAATTTGGAAACTCAAAATATCTTTGCTCTTGATGGATCAGATAATGTACGTGGACGACAGAGCTAAAAAAAAAAAAAGAATTTCAAAAACTTTATAAATAACTCATGTATTAAACAAAATTTACAGTCCTTTCCCTTACCCACCAGCTGCCTTTGTTCTGCTCCAATATTTATAAAGGACCTTTAATTGTTTCATTTCTTCTACTATTTGTGTTAGGCTACAGGAACGCAAAGGGAAAACAAACCAAAATAGCCAAGGCTTAGGATGATTTTCAAATACAAATTGCTTTTTCAGATTGATAAGCTTTTAGCTAGGTTGATAAAGAAAAAAAGAGAAAAATATCAGGAATGAAAAAATTGGATAGCTTTACAAGTTCTATAGATTTTAAGGTATAATAAAGGGATATGACATACAACTGTATGTCAAAAAATGTGATGGCTTAGATGAAATTCACAAATTCCTTAGAACCAGAATTTTCCATAAAGAAAGATGCAGGGACAAATGGTTTCACTGAAAATTTTTATAAATATTTGAGAAAACTAATATCAATTCTACCAAAGCTCTTTCCAAAAATAAAGGAGACTACAATTCCCATTTATTGAGTCCAGAATTATCTTAATATCAAATTCAAATAAGACACAAGAAAGAAAATTATAGACCAATATGCTCCATGAGCATAAAAGGACAAATTGTTTAAAAAATGTTGGCAAATCAAATCCATCAATATATAAAAATGGTAAGGCAATATTAGATAGTGAGAATTATCTCACAAATCTTACTTTGGTTTAGCTTTTTAAAAAGTATGTTGATGTACAACTTACCACATTCCCAGAGTACAGGATAAAATTATGGAATAATCTCAGTTGATGCAGAAAAGCACCCATTCGTGGTAAATATTCTCAGAAAACTAGAGAGGGAAAGAAATTTCCTCAACCTGATAAAAGGCACCTATGAAATCTGTGAAAAGCTTATAGCTATCATTATACTTGATGTTGTATTGAAGGGCTTTCCCCCCACAGATTAGAAACAGACCCAGGATGTATGATCTCATTATTTCTATTCAATATTGTTCTAGAAATCCTAGCCAATGCATTAAGACATTGAATAGAAATGAATAGCATGCACATTAGAACAGAAGAGATAAAACTATACGTATTTGTCTAGGAAGAAAATTCACTGTAGTTGTGTAGGAAATATTAAGAAAGTTACATGACAATGAATATAATTAACAAGTGAGTTTAGCACATTCTCAAGATACAAATGCAACATACAAAAATTGTCTTTTAAATAGAATAGCTATAAATAATTTGAAAATGAAATATTAAAAAAATCACTTCCAATAATATGGAAGACAACATAAAATACTTAGGCATGAATTTAATGAAGAGGATGCAAGACGCCTTACTGAAAACTAAAAAGAAAGTTGCAGAGAAAAACAAAAAGAAAACTAAATGAATGGAGAGATATACTGCATTCATAAACTAGAAGATTCAATTTTGTTAAGATTTCAAGTCTTTCCAATTGATCTATAGATTTAGCAAAATTCCAATAAAGTCTTAACAGTGACTTTATGTACAAATGGACAATCTGCATCTAAAATTTATATGGAAATGTAAAGGATCTAAACAAACCAAAGCAAGTTTGAAAAAGTACAAAGTTGGAGGATTTAAGCTACCTGATTTTAAGACCTACCATGAATCTATAGTAATCAAAATAGTGTAGTATTGGCAGGAGGACAGATAAGCAGAGTAATGGAACTGAACAGAGTCCAGAAATAAGTCCACATTGTACAGGCAATTGATTTCTTTCAAAGTTTCCAGGTTAATTCAATGTGGAAAGGATAGTCTTTTCAACAAATTGGATACTCACAAGGAAAAAGGTTAAACTTTGATCTCTACTTCACACAATACGCAAAAAAAAATTGAAAGTAATTATTAATTCACAGACCTAAACTTAAAAGTGAAAACTAAAACTTCTAGTGCAAAAAAAAAATCTTTGACTTTGGAACAGGCAAAGTTTTTTTTAGACATAACACAAAAAGCATTAACTGTGGGAAAAAATGATAAATTGGACTTCATCAAAATTCAAAACTGTTTCTCAAAAGTGTGATGGACTTTTTAATAATCACAATTTCCCCTCATCCTCATATGCCCACCTCTTTGCAATGTGACTTTGACATTTCTCACATCCGTAGACAGAGCCTTTGTTTTTTTTCAGTCCCTTGAATAAAAGCCTGATCCTGTGACTTGCTTGAACCAAGTGAATGTGGCAGAAGTGATGTTCTTCAAGTTCCAGAGCCTAGGTCTCAAGTCATACAGCTTCTGCCTTTGCTTTCTTCAGAGCCTCTCCATTGAGGCTGCCATGTAAGGAAGTTAGTCTGCCCTCTGAAAAATAAGTAGCCAGGTGGAGGAGGACCAAAATTCCCCAGTCAATAGACAGTACCAACTTCCATGCATGTGCGTGAGGACATCTTGAGCCTTCTAGTCCCGT
The DNA here is from genome assembly GCF_964194185.1 of Rhinolophus hipposideros. Lineage (NCBI taxonomy): Eukaryota > Metazoa > Chordata > Mammalia > Chiroptera > Rhinolophidae > Rhinolophus > Rhinolophus hipposideros. The sequence goes on along the minus strand of NC_138062.1, from coordinate 41,232,907 downwards.
TGACCCTCCAGATAAATCAAGCCTCACAAATGATGCCAAACTAAACCAAAAGAGGAGATACTCAGGCAAACCATAGAATTGTGGAAAATAATAAATCATCATTGCTTTAAGCCATGAAGTTTGGGGGGGCTGGTGCTTTAGGATACAACAAAGGCTAAATGAAAGAGAAATTACTACTTGGAGATGGGGTGCTGTACAATCAAAACCTAAAACATGTGTCATTGACTTGGGGACTAACTGGCAGATGGAGGCAGGAAGAATGTAGAAAAAAGACAGATAGTGAAGACTGAGCGATCACAGGAAAGTTCTAATGGATGCCGGAGATAGACCCAAGTTATGTAATGGTAGAAAGATTGGCAAAATTGTTATCTGTTGCAATTTGGAAGCTAGAGACACATTTAATTAATTTGTGGGTGTGGATAAGGAGATTTTCAAGCAGAACGTTGAAAGTATCAATGTCATTTTTAAACTATACTATATAATACATGAAAAGATAAGTGAACTGAAGAAGGAACTGTTGCTTTTTAAGGAAAAATTAAGATGTGTTATGCTCAGTAATGGAAAATAAAACTAACTTGGAAAATGAAACTGTTTCTTATTTCCAGTCTCTCCCAGCAAAACATCTTAAAGTACAAAATCATCTCAGGGTAAAGATCAAGTTATGGGTGTGGCTATAAGATAGTTTTTTTAAGAGTTTGAAACAATTTCAAGTGGTGCCTAGAAGACCCTCTTTTCTTGACAAAGGACTTCTAAGAATCCTAAGGGATTCACATGGCCCAAAAGAGAGGAACCTCTCTTAAAAAGAATTATGGATGTAGCTTTGGGGACATTTAATGAATCCCAAATTCAGAAAGCAGAATGTTTAAAAGGATTGTATCAGAAAAAACACCCCCAGCATTACAGACACATGGTTCTTCCACCTACTTGCATTCATCATTTTGTCCCCTGTAAAGTGACTTCTGGAGCTTCTACTCTATAGAAACTGCTCTGTTAGTGGACGATAATCAATGGCCTCCTAATTACATATCAAATGGACTTTTTATTCTTGCCTTATTCCCCTTGAACTTTTTGGAATATTTCACACTATTGCTTTCTTCCATTTTCCTGAGTTTTCTTTCCATCTGATACCGCACAAACCTAATTTTCCTTCTGTTTCTTCAGTTAATTCTTCTCTGACCCCTTTATGATTCTTCTTTTCCTTGCTCACTGAATAGTTAGTTCTTGACCATCTATTCTTCTTTTTCTGTTTTTATTTCCAGGGTAACCTCACAGTAATCCTATGACATAAACTATCATTTCTATATGGAAATTTAAATCTACGTCTTCACACCCTGCTCTAATTTTGGAACTCTAGTCCTACCATTTCAACTGCTTTTAAATCAGTAAGTCTGCCTTTTGAAGCCCAACTCATTTAAGGCAACTTTATGTACCTTTGTATCTCCAGAGCCTATCACGGTGCCAGGAATGATGTCTAACATATAAATGGGTATGGAATTTAGGGGTGGTTAGGTGGTAAGTACAAGATGACCCCTAATTTATTATTTGGGTAATTGCAGAGATAATGGTTGCTAACTGAAATAGGGAATGGAGAAAGAAGAGAATGTAGAAGAAGAGGAAGAAAAAAAGAAAAAGAATTGTATGCAATTTTGAGCATGTTAAGTTTGAGATCCCAAATGATCTGGTGTCCCAATTGAGACACCAGAGTAAACTTCCTACAAAACAGCTTGATCATGACATGACTTCCTTGTTCGAAAGCCTTCTATGGTTCCTCACTGCTGACCAAATCCATATCAAACACGCTATCCTGGAATTTAAGATCCTCCACAATCTGGCCACAACTTAGTTTTCCAAAATGACCTCAGATCCTTTCCTTCTACCAAACATCTGCTTTTCATCTCTTGAGCATGCGTCAGACGTTCCACCCACTGAGCCACTCCTTCCATCTGGAATGCACTCCTTCAAAACCCTATTCATGCTTTAGGACTCAACTCAAATAACATTTTATATAATTAGAATTGTTTCTCCAATTACTCCAGACAGAAAGACTTCTACCTCTGAGGACATATCAATCTTGTTATATGTACTGATCATATAACATTCCTTCATACTCGTGGTATAGTTATTCACATATATGTTTTATTACACCTATGAGACTTAAAGCTTTAAGAGGGTAGAGATTGTGTTTCATTTTTGTTTTCAGTCTTTCCAAGCACCTAGCCCACTGTCATGCTTAAAAAATGAAATAGCCAGTTGTTTACCAGCAAAATGAGTTTCTTCAGGAACAGCAAAAAATTGCAATTCGGAACAAGCAAGCTGCAGCCAAACGATAGGCAAATCTGGAGAAGGAAGGAAAGGGGTCTTCTTCTATAGAAGAAAGGAAGGAATTGGGAGGTGTGGTTTTGAACAAAAGTCCATTGGAGGAGAGCGAAATTGGCGTTGTCTCTGCTTCTCATCAGCTGGGTTGTTTGCTGGGCAAGGAGAAAAATCTCCCTTCTGATGGGGTAGTAAAGCGAGCTACTTCCTATCACTAGGCGACTAGTGATAACCCGTGAGATCTCCCACTGCCGGGCTTCCCCACTCCATTTAGAATAAGGCTTTCTGGAGCGGCCAGTTAGCTCATTTGGTTAGAGCATGGTGCTGGTAGCACCAAGGTTGCCGGCTGGATCCCCGCATGGGCCACTGTGTGCTGCGCCCTCCTTAAAAAAAAAAATAAATAAAATAATAATAATAATAATAATAATAAAATAAAATAAGGTTTTCTGTACTTTTGCACCGCCATGTGACATACAATAAGTGCTTAAAAATAATAATAAAATGAAAGAATAGAATAGAGATGAATGAATAATTGAAGGCAAGAAGAAATGAATGGATGCAGTAGTTGAGAGTAACTGCTCCCCAGTTGTATTTATGTGTATATACCTTTCAGCAAGTCCTTCATAACTATAATGAATGTGCCAACACTGAATGAAGCATGTGTTCAAGAGAAAATAAGAGGCCAAGAAGTATAGAATGACTATCAAAGTTTGGGCTAATTGATCCATGGCTTGGAGTTTGTGGCTTTTGGGCCCAGGTAGAACTTCTGTGCCAATTAGTAGAATAGACAGTAAAAATAGAAGCCAAGTGAAATGTTTATACTTTTCCCGGCTTGCTACATATAAATTATTAATGTTTCCTGATACTAAATTTTTCCTGAATATATTTAAATGTAAATACATGGGAGGAAGCAGAAAATACATTTATATTTCCATTGTTCCAATGTAATTTATAAAACTAACATTTATTTTATGTTTCTGATTACAAAATACATACGTATTCATTGTAGAAAATTTGTAAAGTGCAGAGAAGCACAAAGGTGAAATTAAAATTATTTATAAGCTCCCTTCTGAAATATATATTTATTAACATATTGTTATATATTCTTTTAGGGTTTTCTTTTTCCTAAATGTGGGATAATACCATCTTCTAATTTGCTTTCCTTCTCTTAATATGCTTAGAATATTTTCTATGTAATAAAGCATTTTTTTTTTTTTGCCAGATCCTGCCTCAGCTTTATTGGTTCAGATAGCACAGGAGGACACCAGCCCCATGCATACAGCAGCCCAGGGTCCCCCAGTCTCTCCGTCCTCCATCAGCAGACAGAGTCCTCTACTCTGGAGCCTTCGTGGAAGCCTGGGCACCTTTGGGAGCCAGGGCCTGAGCTGGAGGCGGAGCTGCAGCTGCAGGACCAGCTGGGGCCTTGGTTTGAGCCTTGCCCTTGGCCTTTGGCCGGCAGAGCCTGAGACCCTTGGCGATGCAGGCTCGAGCATCTTTCCCAAGCTTGGGGTGGGCGATGTAGGCAAGTCGACTGAGCTTGTGGCTGCCGCCCATTGGGATCTTGGGCTTGACCTCCTTGGGCTTTCCGAGGGCCTTGATGGCCTCAGCCTGGGCACTCAAGGCCTTGGCGTTGTTACCCTGCATCTTCTTCAGGCCCTTCTTGTTGTGCTTCTTGGCAAAGCACATGTTCCTGAGGAACTTGGGGTCCACCCCCTTAAGAGATTCGTATCTTTGTGATCGGGGTTTCTTGATGCTGTGTCTGTGACATTTTCGGGACTGGTTGTGCGTGGTGTGGTTCTTGGACTTGGCTATGTCTGTACCCAAGCCCGTAGCTCCCAAACTGCTGGGACCGGAAGAGAAGAAGGAAGCTAAAGCATTCTTAATAGAACATAACTTTTGGTGATTGTTGCATATTCCATCATATCATGGAGTCAATTTGTTACTCATTGACATTTAGCTTGTTTTGAACATTTCAGATTTATACATAACTCGGTGACAAACATCCCTATACTCAAAGCTTTAGCACCTCTCTCACTATAGTTTGATAAATTCTAATTCTGGGTCAAAGAGTATGCACAGTCTTATGGCTTTTCATACATGTTGCCAGAAGGTTTTGTTTGTTTTGTTTTTAAGAAATTTACACTTTCATTAACACCATGTGAAATTTTCTATTGCCCCCATACCTCCTTCACCAGTTTTATAGGTAAAAAGTTATACTTCATTGTTTCATTTACATGTATCTGAGTTCCTGTGTGTTAAATTTCCTCCTAACTTATATGAGCCCTTTATTTCTTCTTTTGCCACTTGAGGGTTTATATCCTTTTCCTTTTCTATTGTATTAATGTTTTAAGAGCTTTTTATATATTAAAGGTATTAATCTTTTGCAATATACTACAATCATAATTTTCCAGTTTTCGTATGCCTGTGAACTTCATTTATCTTGATTTTTTTTACGCATAAAATGCCTTCATTTTCTGTTGTCAGAAACATATGAATTCTACTTTTACTTGTATAAGCTCCCTTCTGAAAGAGTGTGTGTTTTGGCTTGTTCTTTTATTTCATTTTTAATATTTTGAACTTTCAATCAATCCATAGTTTATACTGAAGATATTGTGAGATGGGATTATGACTTTATTTCCCACCCCCCCCAAATCATTAGTATTATTATTGAATGATTTTTTTGAAAAATTTGAAACGCCGTCTTTGCTATATATTGCATTTTTACACATACCATTATCTGCTCTAGACTTTCTATTTTGTTTCATTTATTTGTTTATCTATTCTGAGAGGATACTTTTTATTATTGCAGAATTATAATGTGTATAAATATTTACTAATGTAATTCCACCCTACTTTTCTTCTTTTTAGAAGTTTATTGGCTCTTCTCATCTATTTATTTTTCCAGATAAACTTTTTAAACGATTTACTCAAGTTCCAAAAAAGTCCTTTAAGGATTTTATTGGGATTTCATTAAGATTCATAAATAATGGTGAACTGAGAATTTGTAAAATCCTGTCTACCCATCTAGAAACATGATTTTATTCTAGTTCTTCTTTCCTCAGTTTTCTCATGCATCAAGTATATTTCTTATTACATTTATGTCTAGAAATCTCATTTTGTTATTATTGCTTTAATGAATGGAATCTTAACTCATATTTTCTAACAGAATATTGCTGACGTAGTGTATATTTATTTTGCAACTGGCCAATTTAGTGAACTCTCCTAAGACTTAAGAAGCTTATTTACTTCTCTCCCATTAAGTATATCACCTACAAATATTTGTTTATTGGTTTTGCCATCCTTTTCTATTTCTTTTGTAGTTCTTTTTTATTCTAGATACTGATTTTTTTATTGGATTTTGATTTTATATATATACCTTCTCCAAGTTGTCACCCAGCTATTAACTGTACATATCGTATACTTCAGTTAACAGAATTCTTTCATGTTGATGCAAAGTCATTAAAGCTTCACCTTACAGTTGGTGGTTTGGGGGTACCATTTAAAATGCCATTCCCCACCCTTAGGTATGATTTACTCCAACTTCTTTATTAACTTTATAGTTTCACATTTTGATATTTAATCCATTTGGAATATATTTTTGCAAATAGTATGAGGTAAATTTCCTCCATATTATAAGCCAGTTTTCTAACACTATTAACTAAATAATCCATTCTATTAATATTAACTTGTGGTTATCACCTCTTTGATAAATCAAAAACACATATGCAGGAGTGTAATTTTGAGCTCTCTTTTTTCTACTTATATCTATTTGCCTTCATATCTGATAGGGTAAATTGCCTCATTATACTTTATTTTTTCAAAATTGATTCAGCTATTCAAGAAATTCCATTCTTCCATATAAATTTTTAAATAAGTTTGTTGAGTTTCTAAAAAGAGTCCTACTGGAATTTTAATTGGCTTTGCATTGACTCTATAGACTGATTTGGTCAGATTAAAATCTTTATATCATCGGACGCTCTATCTCACTCATGAGCGTGGCCCGTCTTTCTATTTTATTCAAATCTTCTTTTATCTTTATCCCTCCTTCAACTCATCCTATGAGTTGAAAATGTTTTCTCTATAAAAGTTGTGTGTATTCTACGTACTTTATAAAACTTGTTGTTACTGTGAATTATACCTGATTTTCATATTGGTTATTGCTGTCATAGAGGAATACTATAAAAGTTTGGCTGAACTCTCTTGTTAATTCTAACAGCCCCTATTAGGCTTCCTGTACAGGTGATCATATTATCGGCAAATCACTATTGTTTTGATTTTTCCCTTCCTAATCTTCTACCTTTTATATTCAATGTTATGTTAAAAGTAGTAGTGATGGAGAAAATGCTTATTTTATTCCTGATCTTAAGGGAAATATGTCTGTAAGACTCTCTGTTGAGTTTGATGTTTGCTTTAGGGTTTGGGTGTAAAATCTTTATCAAGTTGAAAAAGTTTCCTTTTATTCTCCATTTTCTAAGAGACATTTTTAAAAATCATAAATAAGTATTTTAATTTAATTTTATGAAATACTTTCTCTGCATCTACTTTGAATCAAATTGCATTGATAGCTTTTCTGATGTTAATTGCCCTTACTTCTTAGGATAAACTGTTGATCAGGAGGTTTGATCAGGCATGGCTCACGTTCTTAGGTTTAGTTAGCTAATGTTGTCTCTAGAATTTGTGCATCTATGCTCATGTGTAAAATTGTTTATATATTTTTTTCTTTCTTATACCATCCCCCTGTTCATTTTGTTGATATTATCTAGAATTTTAATTTTGGATTGTAAATCTATTTCAGTAAATCCTTCATTTACATTATACTGTCTTCCTGAATTAATTTCTCTTCCTGCTGGAATACTCTCTCAAAGAGTGTTTCCTAGAGTCAGTGGAATTGTAATAGATATATACGATGTCAGAGGGACAATAGATTGGGGGAGAGGGGTTTATCACTTTTTGAGGGGTGAAATGTCTAATTATTACATTGTTTTGTACACCTGAAATTAATTTTTTTAAAAGTGTATATACATTTTTTTGGCACCCTCTGTGTATGTGTATATATATATATATATATATATATATATATTGCCCCATACCTCCATATATATTATATATACACATATATATACCTATATATATATGTGTGTATATATATATACACACACACAGAGGGTTCTAAAAAATGTATATATAATGTGTATATATATATATAATATATATATTTATATATATAATGTATATATATAAATATATAAAAAATGTATATATATACACAGAGGGTGCCGAAAAAGTGTATGCACTTTTTAAGTAAAGAAAACCTGTATTAAAATTGTAATAATATATATTGAATAACAAAAGATGAATACAAGTCACGTGTATACATTTTTTGGCACCTCCGCTATATATATTTGTTATAAATTTTACCAATATAAAGGCTGTGTAGCACACAATGTGAAAATAGTAATACACTATGTAATATTCTTCATTGTAAAAGAAAAGTATTTGTAGCAAACTCCTCCGTGCATGAAAATGTCTTTAGTACACAGTTATTTTTAAATGATGGTTTCTGTGTATTTAAATTTCCAGGCTTTAAAATAATTCCTTCAACATTTTGAAAATATTTCTCCATTGCCATCTGCTCTGGTACTACACGTTAAGAAGTCTGATGTCAAACTGAATCTTTTTCCTCTGTAGGTGACCTGCTTCTTTGTTCTGGAAGCTTTTGGAAATCTCTCTTTGGTTCTGATTCTTTTTAATTCTATAATTTACTATGTGGGTGCTTAGTGTGGGATGTTTTTATATTTACTCTGTACTTCTTTTTAATCTGAAGGTTATATATCTTTGAAATATGGGAAATTCTCAGTCATTTATTTCCTCTCAACTATTTTTTTTCTCTTCTGGCATTTGTAAATATGTTACATATTTCTTGTTTTCTTAATAATTCTTGGTGTTTTCTGGGAGAGTTCTTTAATATGACCTTTTAAAATTATTACCTGTTGCCATTCAAGGTATCAATTGAACTCTTTCTATTATATTTTTTCATATCTAATATGTCCAGATAATTTTTCTTTATGGCTTCTTCCTCCTTCAGTGTTGAACATGTCCCTCTTTTACTTTTCCCTTTTATGTATTGATTTTGAACTTTATTTTTAAAAGTATTTTACTATATACAGTTCTGTTGGACTTGTGTTCTTCACACAGTGTTTTAAGATTCATCCAAATCATTGTATGCTATTGTAGTTCTTTCATTTTCTCTGCTATGAAGTATTTGATTGTATGAACTTACACAATTTAATTTTTCCCTGTCAATAGACATCTAGAGTGTTTCCAATATTTGATATTATGAGTAGTGCTGCTATAACATTTTTGTACATATCTCTTCAGACATATGTGCTCAATTTTTCTTGAATATATATCTAGGAGTGGCATTGCTGAATTGTGGGGTATAAGGATGTTCAAATTTACATGACAATGTCAAATAGATTTTTTAAATAACTGTATCAATTTACACTCTCAGTAATTATACATAGGGATGTCACTGATGCACCCTTTTGCCAAAACTCAATATAATCAGATTTTTAAAATTTTTTACAGATCAAAGTAGTACAAAAAATGGCATCTCATTTTGTCTTCTTTGTTTTCTTGATTACTAGTGGGGTTGGACATCTCTTCACTTTTTTTTTTATTAGCCGTAAGTTTTCCTTTCTGTGGAATTCAGAAAACCCTTTCCCCCCCAATTGAGTTGTTTGTTTCTTTCTTATTGACTTGCAGAAATTTTAAAATATATTCTTAACTAGAATATGTTATTGGTTATATAAGTATCTCTTACCAGTTTGTTGTTTGATTTTTCATTTTTTAAGAGTATGTTTGTTTGTTTGTTTGTTTGTTTGTTTTGAGCTGGAGTTTTAACAATCTTAATGTAGTTGAATCTATGAATTTTCTCTTTAAAGCTAGTGTTTTTAGTGTATTATTTAAGAAATCTTACCTTACCACAAGGCCAGAAAGACATTTATCTATACTTTTTCTAAAAGTTTTAAAGGTTCACTTTTGACGTTTATGTTCTTAGAAAATTTTTCTTTATTTTGTAGGTCTCTTTACTTCCTTTATTTTGCTCGGTAGTGGTGCATACTTATAATCCAGGGACTCATGTCTTTCTTCATTGCTGGAAAACTCTCAACCATTGTTATTTTGCATATTCCCTCTCCATCTACACCTTGATTTTTCTACTTACAGAACTCCTATTTAATGGAAGTGGAGAATTCTCAATATATTATCCAGCTTTCAACAGCTCTTTCTTTCTTAAAATATCTCTATTTCTTTATGGGTATTTTAGAGAAAAAAATTTTAGTACTTTCTTCCAATTAACTAATTCTCCCTTTAATTGTATCTAGTCAAGAGATTATCCTGTTATTGAGTTTATTAGATCAACAACTATATTTTTCAACTGAATTTCAATTTTTAAAAAAATCCACTTGTTTTCTTTATGTTTCATAATTTTGTTCTTATGTGTTGCTATTATTTCTTATTTATCTTTTAGAGGACCCTAAACATACTTATTTTGACATCTATTTCAGATTGTACTGTTATATTGTTTCTTTTTGCAGTTAATTCATATTCTGATTATTGATTTTGTTGGCTTTTTCTTATCTTTTGTTTTCTTTGGAATTTATATTTTTAGGCTTATTTTGAATGGGTGGATATTTTTCCCTCTCACTCTTTTCTTTGGGGTCACTCTGCATTAGTGGTCTTGAAATAACTGTCCCTAAGACCCCACAACCATGCCTTATATTAGTGGTCTAGGACTCCTGCTCTCTTAAATGTAAAGTATTTGCAGGCACTGAGAGTATAGCAAAACCCCAAACCTAGATGGTCTACACTACCATGGAATTTATGGTCTAGTTAAACAAATTGTGAATCATCTGTAGTTTCTCTTAATCACCTTTAAATACCTCCATAGCATCATATGTGGCAGTCCCCCCAAAATATCTCCATCTTCTTTATGATCACCAGTGCTCTACTATGGAAGTCGAAAAAACCAGGCTGCTCCTGTTCTATAATGTTGGAGCATTCCCAGTTTAAGAGGGAAGCTGGCTATTTAAAACAATACATCGACTTGGGGAAAGGGAAGCGTCAACCAGGTGAAGCATGGGGGATTCCTTAGGACAGTGAAACTATATGACACTGTAACACATGACACTTTGCATTTGTTCTAACCCATAGAGCTTTGCAGTACAAACAGTGAACCATAATAGACGCAAATGTAAAAAAATTACTTAGGAAGTCAGAGGGTCCTGGAATGGAGTGCAGGTGATGACAAAAGAGTTTCACTGTGTTCTAAATGTATAAAGTAACCTCACTGAAGGAAGTTTACGGTGGGCTGGGGGGGGGTGCTGACCTAAGCAACTTTGGAAGTGAGTGTAGACTGTAAGACTAAAGCCATAAGGAATTGCACATAAGAACTGTACTCTGTTTGGTAAAGATGTTTCCCACGAGGGCTTGGGTTAACAATTCTGAAACCACTATACACGTATACTGGAATTGAACACTTAGGTAAATGGATGGTCGATGGTGTGAGCCAGGTTCTTACTGTAGGAGTGGGAGGTTACAGATAAGCAAGGAAGGAAGAGAGACTAGAATGGACCACGTAGTGTTGAATTGGAGTTGGAGACCTCAGTACAAACTCGTGTTTGGTTTAGTATAGACACGGATTGATACATACAGAAATACACACACGTACTTCCCTGCTTTCTCAGCAGTGAGCATATTCAGTGCTCAGATCATGGTTCTAACACCTTCTCCGATGGGGAATCAGAGCTCCTTGGACTGAGGCGGTGAATATACAAGATGAGCCTGGACTATCTAGTAATGCCGGAAAATAATGAAATGCCACACACACACACACACACACACACACACACACACGGATGGGGCGTATCAAAGGAACACAGCAGCCAACCTGAAAGAGCTCTCTTGGGCCGAAACCAGAACAATTTGAGCAAGAAAACAAATAACAGTTTTTGATTATAACCTAAAGTATAACATAAATATGAGTCCATACTGATATGAATAAATAAATGGTTGAATAAATTAATAAATGGAGGAGAAGAGACAATTCTCCTGTGCAAAAGATTTCCAAATAATTGATGTAGAAACTCACCTCCCAGGGAGGAGGAGCATAACTCTCTATTTCTTAACTGTGGGCTGCACATGGTGACTTCCTGTTCCTTTGGTACTGTTCCCAAAGAGGACAGTACAGAAAGGGGGGCGGGGTAATAACTTTACAGTGGATACATGTGACAACGAGTGCCACAGCCAGGTGCTCAGGTCAACATCATTAGTGATAAGTCCTGTCGATAGTGATAGTATATACCCTTGAGGAGATGTGATAAGAATTCCTCTCCTAAACCCATCACCCCATTCTAGCCATGATTAACACATCAGGCACACCAAAATTAAAGAATGGTTTATAAAATAACGAACCAGTGCTCTTCAGAACTGTCAAGGTCATGAACAACAAGAAGCTGTCACAGTCCAGAGGAGCCTAAGGAAACATGACAACCCAATGTAATGTGGTGTCCTGGATGGGCTCCTGGAACAGAGTAGGGACAGAAAAAGTAAAAAATTAGGGAAATCCGAATAAAATACAGAAATGTGTAGAATACTCTAGGAATAAAAAAAGAGATAACCTGGTGAGGGGAGGAAAAAGACTTAGTCTGGTGGGCGCGGGGAGGAGAAGGCTTCTTTGATGAAAAAAAATGTATATATACATATATTGTATACACACACGCACATATATAGACTCAAGCCTGAAAAGTGAGTAAAAGCCAGCACAAGGGGGAGGGTTCTGAATTGGGAGCAAGCTAAAGAATGCTCTAGGGAAAGCAGCGGCATGTAACATGATCCTCAGGCAGGAAAAAAAGCATGTTAGGTTGGAGAAAAGTAAACAAGTTCAATATCTTATATCCATCATCCCACTCTTTCCTCAGAACAGCTCTCGAAGAGGCTATGATTAGTTCCACTTTACAGGTGAGCAAAGAGAGACCATGTTCCCAGTGGCACACAGCTGACCGGTGATTAAAACAATTGGGAACCTGACCTATCAGACTCTAAAACCTATATCCTTGGCTCTCATGCTACTTTCCACTTGCCTGAGAATCCTGTACAAGTAGGCTGTGCTCAGGCTGTTTCTCACTTCTGGAAATGAGCAAAACTGAGTCTGCCAGGAGTTAACCTGCAGATCAGCAGGGATTCTGGGAATGGTTGGCTACAGCATCATTGTTCTCACTAAGCTTCTTTCACAAGGAGCATTCTTCACTTGCCAGGAACCAGAGCCCTCTGAATCTAGAGGTCAAATTCTAACCTAGTATGAACTCAAGGGGAATGAAAATATGGCCTGGGAGCTGGAACCAAAGAAAAAAACAAAGAAAGAAAAAAAACCCTGTGAGGAAAAAGAGAATTAGAGCAGTAGAAGGAAGAATAGGATTAGAGACAGGCTGTACTCAGGGTGGGGGACAGGTGGACCAAGTGAAGAATGCAGTGTCAGCTTAGAAGGTGCTACCAGGAAGTGTACTGAGTCAGTCCAACATTAGTAAGTTAAAGGGCTCTGCCCTCACTTCTACCTCACGCTCCCTTCCTCCTCCTCCATCACTACAGTTTAACAACTTGTTAAAAACCAGGAGGAACTGTCCAAACCTAGCACCCCCCTGAAAAGTCTCATGGGTGTCTTCATTGGCCAAGCCCAAGAACAGAGCAACATTTGCTGGAGTAGGATAGGAAAAGGGGTACCTCAGGCAGAAACCAAACTCAATTGCTGGGCTGACATTACAGCACTGGAAACAAAGAAAGTGATAGAACAGTCCTTAAAATGCAAAAAAGATGATCCTAAAAATTGTAGGATATCTATAGCAATGCCAAAAAGCATTCAGAAGGGGTACATATTAGCCAAACTGGTCATAATGGATCATTAGATCAACTGCTTTTAAGCTAACAGTCTGGGGATAAGTTTATTAATGAAAAGGGATGACAAATATTATATTGTTCAATATTATTGGCCAAAAGAATGTGAGGCTGGGAAAGGGGAGCAGGGAAAAACCGGTACTCTTTGTTGTCCCTCTGTCACAGTTCCAAGGTAAAGTCCTTATGTGAGTAACCCCTGGGTTCAACAGTGTGCCTTTGAGCCCCCTAGTCAGGCCCTGGACTAGGTCTGGTCTGTCCTGAGTCCCGCCCACCTAGAGGCTGACCTGTTATTTGTGTGGTCGTTTGATAGATGGCCAGAATTTTCTCCAGGGTGCATTATATTGTAGGGATGCAGGTTTGAGGCACGCCTAGTGTCTTCCTGATGACTTAGCTAAAGAGACTCAGTTTTACCACACAGATGGAGTCAGGCATGTTGTTCTCTTTCCAAGCAAGCTTGAATCAAAGGGAGGTGTGGTAGAGATTCAGAACTTTGAAGCTGGAAGCAATTGACATTTGGATCCTGGAGGAGGAAAGGGAAGTATTTGTGGTTCGTTGTTTACATTGGCTCAGATAACAGGGCTCCAACAGTTGTGGTCTTACTTTCTCATCATCACGCCCTTCTGCATCGTGGCACTGAGCCAGCTAAGTGGGGTACTAGGGACATTCTTCACCAGCTGACCTTTGTCCTGGCTGTTTCTAACACAAGCGCCATTAGCTGTCCTATAGCTGAGGATAGTAGATGTTGGGGAGTGGGGGTAGGGTGGGAGTTTACCAGGTCAGCCTGCTGCTCTAGCTCTGAGTAAAGCATACCATTCATCGTTTGCCAAGGAATTCTGTACAAGATGGTGACTCTGAATTATTAATACTGAATGCAGCTACTTGAGGACAGATATGTGAGGTATGTATGTCAAGTACTATGAGTTCTTTTACATAAAACAATACCAGCAGGTAATGCTTTAGGGTAAATACTGCCGACTTCAATGTACTCACTGCGTCTGGCTGTTTGCTAACACCATCTTAAACCTATCACTGAGCACTTACTGTTGGAACCCCTCTCTAGAGATGGTCTTGGGGGGCTCGTCACATCCCTTTGCATATCATCAATGGTGAGCCTTCCTTCTTGGAGGATGCTTTCGATTTGAGGAAAAAACCAAAAGTCATGATGACCTCAGCCTAGAATGGTAAAGGATTTGGCAGAGAATTATTGTTTGGGGTGAAAATAATTATAAAACCTTTTCCCCCTCTAGCATCATCTCTCTGACTGACATCATAGAGTCTAAGAATTTTAGTTTTGGAAGGGTTAGGGGAAATAATGTACGGCATTCCAAAAGAACTGCATGCTAAATGATATTTGGACAATCTAAACTCAGTTCTGAATTTGGAGTATCAATATCACATATACAGGGACTATTAAAAAAGAATGGTATTTCAAGCCAATAAAATTAGTCATGCTAACATTTGTGCAATGCTTTTTAACTTTTCAGAGGACCTGTGGAACTCATATTTAGTGGTTACCAAGTTCCAATGAGGCAATATTTGATCGCAGTGATTTTTTAACCTCTTCAGGTATAGTTAGAGAGGAGCTGAAACCAGTATTTGAGGTACTTTCTTGGTGCCCTGAGTGGCTGAGAATGGGTCAAAAGACTTGATATTTTTTTTATATACTACCATATTTTATGAAGAAGTCGTTGAGAACCTGGACTTGGGAGCCAGCCTGTCTGCATTCAAATGTTGTCTCAATCGCCTACTTAGCTCAAATTAGCCTCTTGGAAACTCCATTTTCATATTTGTGAAATGGGAATAATAATAGTACGTACCTCATAGGATTGTTTTTTGAGTATTAAATGAATTATTTGTACATTATACATATTAGCACTCAACGCATGTTAATTGTAACTATGATTAGCATTATTATTTGCCAAACCACACTACAAAACAGGAAGGGCAAGGGTTCTGAATTTCAATTTCACTTAATTGGCACAATAATTTGATTGTGAGATATGAACATGCCCGAAGAATAAAGTACAGAAGTGTGAAATTTTCTAAAACTCCCTGTACACAAGCTAGATTTTAACACTAGTTCTGTTTTTCATTTCAGTGATTTTAGTGAACAATATACTCTCAGTTTTAGAACACCATGATGAAATTGGAATTTGTAAACCCTAGTTTTAATTGGTTACTTCTTTTTACTAGCAGGATATTTCTGAAAAAGTAAAAGGTGTAATACACATCAAAATAAAAATTATCATAAAGGTAATTCCAAAGATTAATATTGCATGTACTTTCACCTGTAAGTTCATTCAAAACTGAAGCAAATAGTTTTCAATTCCCTTCCCAGAGAACACTGTAGAAAACTTTGTAGGATTTTTGGTTATGCAGATAAATAAAAAGGTCTTCCTCAAGTAAATGCTGTTAATTTGGGATTTACCTCGCAAAATCTTTGAGTGTTTGGGTAAAAATGACTTCCTTCTTTCAGCCAAGGTACTATGATAACTTACATTAATGTCTTGTGATTAAGGACAAATCGTTTAGTTTTTCTGGATGATATTTTGTTGTTATTCAATCACTCTAAATTTAAATTTCCTCTTCAATGAAGAGATTAATAAAACACTTAAATTAGACTGGGAAAGAAGACATGTGAGTGTTACATAAAAATAATTTGCAATCATTTGCATAGGTGTCTCTATTAAGGAGTCAATTGTTCTGAGAAATACGAGGTGATATATTGAAAATACCTAGCACCAATCCTGACACATTTAAGTTCTCAATAAAGGTGAGCTACTAATATTAATATTCTTCTTATTATGACTATTGTGAAGACAGCTGCTAATATCCATCAAGTTCTCATTCAAATATGAGTTCACCCTCCCTAGCCCCAACAACTGGTTAATTCACTTATCACCTGATGCACTATTTTATTGTGTGTGTATGTAACCCGAGAGCTTAAAAGGATACACACCCACTTTAACAGGGCCCCTTCTACTGCACCAAGCATTGGGAGTTGTGCATACTTATGAATATAACTAAGAAAGGCTCCTTGAGCTGGAAACGAGGGTGTGGAGGGATCACAATGCTCATGTGACCCTGGTTTCCGGGACATGGCCGGGAGCCAATAGAAAGAATTCGAGAGAATAATACTGTTGGCCGAGTGCTTCAGCTTAAAGAGCAGTGAGATTGGGGTGAGCAGCCTTCTCCCTCTGCACTGGGGGTAGTAAAGGCACATGCAGAGATAATGAGGGCAGCTCTCATGTTGAGGAGGCCCCAAGTACAAGGCACCATGTGTCGGAAAAGAAGAGGGGCTTTGGCTGACCATCCAGACGGCCTTCAGCTAAACACTCCAGGGTCCTCCTAAAGCTGGCCACTGGCTCCTCTGCAATACCCTCTGCCTCCCCAGACACCGTAAGTCACCCTCCTCTGAGAGTCCAGCTGTGTCCTGTGCGTTGCTTTGTCTTAGCATAATTGATCGACTCAGCACATTCTTCCCCCAAGGAGAGACAGAAGATGATTTTATTTTTCCACCACTGGCTGTCCTCAAATATTCTGTATTGAATGTTCATGCTCCTCCTAACTGGCAAATGAGTTCTTTTATGGCATTTTGTCTAAATCTCGCAATAATATTAAGACTTAATCTGGTCCCATTTAAAACTTTAGCCTCATATTGTCCAAAGCTTTTCCCATCTTCCAGCCAGGGGATGCTTGTGGCTTGGGGACTGAGGCTGGAAATGGGATACAGCACCTTTACATTTATCATGGTGAATTTCCTCTGAAGTCAGGGAGGGATAAAGGAGGAGGAGAGAGGGAGCAGAATGCTTTGAAGGAGGCCGCCGTTGGCCGTGATGGAGATAGGTCTCTTGCCGCGCTCGGCTTTGATTTTTTTCTGTCTCTAGCTATGGGCTTCGGCTAAAATTGTGGTCTTTGCATAGGTGGATGGCAACATTTTTTTTCTGGGGATGTTTACCCTGGCCCCCTCCATGCCGAGGACCTCCTCAGTGGGATACCCATGTGGACTCAGCCCCACTAGCATTGCACACACCACCTTTCCTCTGGGTTGGGTATGACATTGTTTAGCCCATTAGAATCTGGGCTACCCATCTGCTTCTGTCTCTCTGCTAAGCTCTAAGTGTCTTCCCCTAGAGCCACAGGAACCATGGGACCCTCTTCTTCACCCTCCAAGACCCTGTGAGAACTGCTCTAAACCTAGAGAACCCAGATACAGCCCTCTCCATGCTCTGCTCATCAGGCAGCTAGAGAGAACCCGCAGAATCCCTCAGCTCAGCAAGTATCCAGCTGGGATGCAAGAGGCAGGACTCCTTTTCTTGCAAGTGCCCCCATGTACATACGTGATGTTCTTCAGGTTCCTTCAGTAGCCTGTGGGAGGGCAAGCACCATTTTCTTCCCTAAAGGGGAGAGAAGAGCTCTCCACAAGCTGCACACTCCTCACAAGGCTGACCACTGCTCCTCCCCTGACCCCAACAGGAGTGGGGTGGGAGGTGGTCTGGGCGAGTTGTTCTGTCACTCCTTGATAAGCTCCACGGGTGAGTGTCTGGCTCCAGCCACTGACACCTTCACATGGGTCTCTTTAGGGTCTAGAAGTCCTGGTGCCTTTATGTTTGGCTGTGGGGCCTAGCTCACAGTTCCAGGACATTAGAAAACTCTCCTTTAAACAGCTTGTTCCTCTAGCATATTGGAATTTTTTGTTTATGCATTTTTCTCCTCTGTCATAAGCTTCTCAAGAATATAGCCTATATCTCCCTCATCGTCCATTTTGTACTTCTGAAAATTTTATAATTGTGATAAGTTACACATAACATAAAATTTACCATTTTAACCATTTTCCAATATATAATTCAGTGGCGTTAACTATATTCACATTGTTGTGCCACCATCAACACCATCCATCTCCAGAACTCTTTCACCTTTTCAATGTGAAACACTGTACCTATTAAACAATAATTCTATCTCCCCTTCCACAGCCCCTGGCAACCACCATTCAACTTTTTGTCTGTAAATTTGACCACTTTAGGTACCTTATATAAGTGACATGATGCCGTATTTGTCTTTTTGTGATTTGCTTAATTCATTTAGCATAATAGTCTTAAGGTTCATCTATGTTGTAACATGTGTCAGAATTCCCTTCTTTTCTAAGGCTGAACAACATTACACTATTTGCATATACCATAGTTTGTTTATCTATTTCGTCTATTGATGGACATTTGGGTTGTTTCCATTTTTTGGCTATTGTGGATAACGCTGCTGTGAACATAGGGGTGCAGATATTTCTTCAAGACTCTGCTGCTAGTTCTTTTAAGTATGCACCCAGGAGTGGAATTGCTGCATCATTTGGTAATTCTATGTTTCACTTTTTGAGGAATCGTATTTAACTTTTTGAGGACTCGCCTTAGTATTCTCCATAGCAACTACACCATTTTACATTGCCACCAGTAATGCACAAGAATTCCAATTTCTCCACATCCTTTCCAGCAGTTGCTATTTTTAGTTTGGGTTTTTTTGTTTTTGTTTTTGATAGTAGCCATCCTATGGGTGAGAGGTGTTATCTCATCATGTTTTTGATGTGCATTTCACTAATGATTACTGATGCTGAGCATAGTTGAGAGAAGTGTCCTAGTGAGAGAAGATAGAGGAGAGATGTGTTCTCTGCTGCAATCATAGAGACCAGAGGGAAATGTGTGTGTCAATAAGTCTTCTTCTATTTCATGTGCTGTTTGGCTATTTATATATCTTCTTTGGGGAAATGTCTGTTCAAGCCCTTTGTCCATTTTTTTTTATTCAAATTATTTAGGTTTGTTGTTGTTGTTGTTCCTGAGTTATAGGAGTTATTTGTATATTTTGGATATTAACCTTTATCAGATACATGATTTGCAAATATTTTATGCCATTCTGTAGGTTGTCTTTACACTCTTTATTGGTTTTGTCCTTTGAGGCACAAAAGTTTTTAAGTTTGATATACTCCATTTCTCCATTTTTTTTCTTTTGTTGCCTATGCTTTTCCCGTCACATCCAAGAAATCATTGCTAAATCCAGTGTTATGCAGCTTTCCCCCTGTTTTCTTCTAGTTTATAGTTTAGGGTCTCACATTTAGGTCTTTAATCTATGTTGAGTAAATTTTGGTATATGGTGTAAAAAAGGGTCCGACCTCATTCTTTTGCATGCGGATATCCTGTTTTGTCTCACAGTGGCCTCCCCCCACCAGCTTGGACCCTGATCTCACAGAAGCAACTCCATAATCTGAAGGGGCATGCCTGGATCCCCCACTTTGGACAGCTAAATTAGACTATTGTTCTCACAGGAAGAACTCTCTTTCTACTTGCCCAGCACGATTTCAGACCTCTATTTTCAGCTCTCTCATTCCCATCTACCCCTACACCACCAAGAGTCTCTCTTAACCATCTGCATTAGCCAACTTTTGTACAGTCACCACAATTAGTGCGGTGCCTGGCACTTAGCAGGTGTGGGTTTGATAGATAGGTGCTGGATTCTCTCCATTACTGTAGCCTTTCCAGAATGTCCTAGTTGAGAGAAGGTGGAGGAGAGATGTGTTCTCTGCTGCGATCGCAGAGACCAGAGGGAAATGTGTGTGTCAATAAGGCTTGCCTCTATTTCATTCTTTTCATTTTTACTCAACTACCCAGAGACCAGCATTCTCATTTGAGGCCTTTTGAGGAGGAAGCAAACACAGCCGATGACAGACAATGCTAGCTAGCAATTTTTTCCCCCTTCAAACAGGTTAGCAGGTTCAAATAAAATACACTGAAGAGGAATTACATGAAACCAAAACAGAAACTGTGAAGAGCAAGTTGATATTTTTAGAAGTTTGTATAATGGCAGGTCAGATTCCTGAGGATTAGCCAAAGTGGCAAATCTAACACCACTTATTCAAAAGGGGTAAAAGATACAGCAGGCAATTACAGTTTAGCAGCACTTATGGGGAGAAATCAACTCTTCTTGAACTTACTGAGGGGACTGCTTGAAAAGTGTAATTTGAATATTGATAGCCAATCAGAAGGGTTTCTACAGGAGGGGATGGAAAGGGAAAAGGAAAAGCAGGGGGGTTGCCAGGGGTTTGTTATTTTCATATTTTAAAGTCCTACATAGTTGGAAAGGCTGATTGCCAGAGGGGACTAGGAAAATTAGTGGCTGTTTGATTCAGGATCAATTTTCAAATCTGCCCAGTTTATAATTGTGCGACTCTCGCTGTCATCACTCATGTGATTCAGGCTCCAGATGTTCAGGGTTGCATGTCCCCAGGGCTCGCCACCTCTCTGGTATGCCTCCCAGCCTCTCTTTCTTTCCCCACCAAACAAATTTCCCCTGGACTTATTTATTGATATCCAAAATGCCTGCATAAGGGTGTAAACATAAAAGAGGTGAAAAGAAACACTTAAAACATAGGGCTCAGACTTAACATGCATCCTCTTTGAAAGAAGTGCTGTGGATTAAATTCACACTCAGACATGAAGGGCCATGATGCCACTCTGTTCCAAGAGCGGCTTTTTGTGAGGACAGAGTTCTGAGATTCCTGAGATTGTGGAAGTTATGGGTATGGAGAGAAGGAGGGAAACACAGAAAACAAATGGGGATAACCTGATGCTTTAGGCAAGGGCTCATCCTAGTTGTCTGCATTTGGTGCTTACCATTCCTGGTTTTTAGAATAATGGCGGAATTTCAGAGTGTGAAAGGGTCTTCAGGGTCATCTTGTCCAGGTTTATTCAAACTGGGTTCAGCAGAGTCCTGGGGAATATGTTTGTGGAAACATATTCCTAGTCTGTAAATTCTTTATGAAATATTAAATTTTGTTTTCTCATTTTGATGGTGATATATATATTCAGAGTATTCAGGGCATCTGAATGCAGACCTGGAGCCATGTGCTCCTAGGACTGTGTTTATGGGTTTTTGTTATTGTTGTTGGGATGGGGACCACCCAAGGGGAGCCTGTCCTTGGGCTTGTCTGGTTGAGCGTAATGTCACAGTGATAGCTACAAACCCTGGTCCTCTCTGTATTCACACTAAATTATTTACCAGTAATAAACACAAGACTTATTTTCCAATGATAGTTTACAATTGAAAGATACTTTCAAGGACTATGACTTTTGTCCCTAAAGTTTTTTTTAATAAGTTAGGCTTTGATTTGACATCGTGGAAATACTATAACAGGTGGCTGATGAAAAAGAACAGAGTCAGGTTTAATAGAAGAATTATGCATTTCAGAAAGTAAAGATGAAATAATATAATGGCACACTGTATGAATGGAAGTTCCAGTAATTTTAAAGAGAAAAGTGATATGAGAATTTCATCATCACATAATACAGAGAAAGGTAGACAACATGAAACTCCAAACTAACTGGGTTGTAGCCCTCAGCACCCTACTCATGTTGGGTATAGCAATTTAGTTTCTGCCAAACAACATTACTTATTATTTTAAATTAATGAATTTTATTGCTTTTGTGTTTTATTTCTCTTCACTTTGTGAATACGACTTTCTGGTTATTTAATACTTATAAAAAGTTATACCTAATTTTCGGTTTGCACAAAACATAATAAAAATATGTCAAGTCAACACCGTGGGTCTGCAAATTTCTTTTCCCCATTATGAGGAGTCTGGATATAACTTCTCCTTGAGTAACACTATTCTAGTCTATGATGCTCATTTAAAAAATGATCCTTTATGGGAATGTCTTAGTGTTGGAACCTCCATAGTCTTTCCAAAGAACACTTGACCATCTTGTCCACCCAAAAATAGGTCATTCCATATTCTGCTAGGTGTAATTACACTTTCTCTATTCTTGTATTGGCTTCTTTAACTCCCCAGCTTCCCTCAGTCATCCTACATCCATCAGACAAAACTTTTGCTTATGTTTCAAGACCAGCTCCTTGAAGGCTGCCTCTTTGGTGAAGCTCATGTATTTCTTCCAACACCACCAAGCAAGTTTCCAGTTCTCAGTGGACACTGAGTGGTCATTCCTTGATGTGAACCAATTCCTACACTGTCTCCCTGGAGACAACATCAGATCCCACAGGTCAAGGGCTCAGGCCCACAAGACTGCCCCCACTTCAGACATCAATGGCAAGTCCAGGTTATCAGCTGTGCTTCTGACTGACTGGCTATAAATCTGAAGGTCCCACAACCCCTTCCTCAGGTGTGATTAATGTGCTACAGGGGCTCATAGAACTCAGGAAACCAGTTTATTTACTAGATTACTGCTTTATTCCAAAGGATATTAGAGGATGTGAATCAACAACCAGATGAGGAGATCCATAGGGTGAGGTCTGTAAGTGTGCCAACACAGAAGTTTCTGTTCCCATAAAGTTTGGGGTGCATCACCCTCCTGGCACATGGACGCATTCTTGTTCTCCAAGCTGGAAGCTCTCTGAACCCGTTTTTTTTTTTTTTTTTTTTAATGGACACTTCATTACATAGGCATGTGTGATTAAACCTTTGGCCATTGGTGATTGAACTCAAACACCAGTCCCTCTTCCCTGCCTGGAGGTTGGAGATGGGGCTGAAAGCTCCAACTCTTTAATCAGAGTTCCCCTGGCAACCACCCTCATCCTTAGTGACTTTCCAAAAGTCACCTCATTAAGAAACTCAGCGCTATTTACAATAGCCAAGACTTGGAAACAACGGAAATGCCCATCGGTAGATGACTGGGTTAAGAAGTTGTGGTACATTTATACAATGGAGTATTACTCAGCCATAAAGAATGAAATCTTACCATTTGCAATGATATGGATGGACCTAGAGAACATTACGCTAAGTAAAATAAGTCTGACTGAGAAAGACAAATAACATAGGATCTCACTTATATGTGGAGTCTAAAAAACTAAATAAATGAGCAAAATAATCAGAAATAGTCTCAGAGATATAGAGGAAAAACTGATGGTTGCTAGATGGGAGGAGGATGGGGATGAGGAAGAAGGGGAAGGGATTAGAAAGCACAAATTGGTAACTACAATATTGCTATGGGATATGAAAGTTTGGAGAATACAGTCAATAATATAAAGATTTTGTAGGGTGTCAGATGGGCACTTGTCTTATTAGGGAGATCGCTTCATGGTCAGTGTAGCTGCCTGACCACTGCACTGTGCACCTGAAGCTGAAGCTGAATAATATTGTATGTCAACTATAATGTAATATATATACATTAATTATATATAATATATATATTTATATATTATATATATTATAATTTTTATATATTTATATATTATATATTTATATATATATAGTCATGAGATATGGAGTACAGCATAGGGGGAATAAGGAAGAGAATCAATGGAACTGTAAAAGCTATATACAATATCAGAGGGGCAATAGATTGGGGGAGGGAGGTTATCACTTTGTGAGGGGTATAAATGTCTATTACATTGTTTTGTGCAATTGAAACTAATAAAAAAAAGAAAGAAAGAAACTCAAGAGTGATTGAAAGGGGCTTCTTATGAATAACAAGACATTCTTTTCACCTGGAACTGTTTCAAGAACCAAGGACAAAAGACCAAATACTACAACCCAAAAACTCCCCTGTTTTTCTTATCTCTTAGGAAATTCCAAGGGTTTGGGGAGCTCTGAGGCAAAAAAAAATGGGACGAAGACCAAATACATATTTCATACTGTGAATCACAGTATCACAGTAGGCTTCTTTCTCTCCCTGGTAAGGTGAGGGGCTCTCTCCTTTGTTTCCCACAGTTTGAAATTTCCATGTCTCATGCAGCACTCTCTGTGGGACAGTGAACATATCTACTTACTCCCAAAACTTTTGATTTGAGCTTCTCAGAGGCATGGATTGAGCCTTACTCATTCTATATTCTCGTCTGTGACTCATTGCCAATTCTTAATAAAAGTCTATTAAGTTAGATGTCTCTTTATCAAAATAATACATCCTAATAAAACCAGTCATCATGCTGTGCTTTCTCAAGCATAGCCTCTAATGTTATCCTTGCAGGATTTTCAAGAAACATTTATTAAGCTGCTAGAATTATTTTTTTAACCAATTTAGATCATGAGAGGAATAAAACAGAAACAGAGGGGAAATTCGCCAGCAAGACATTATAAAAATCCCTGGAACCACTTCCTGCAGAAGTGGGCAGGAGGCTGTCTCTAGAACTGGCTTTTGACCTTCCCATTTATGTTTGAGGAAAAGGGGTTGGAAGTTAATTTCTTGCTTGAACCTTGCTTGGTGATTGGTTGCAAATGGCAAGACTTGCCCTCTCTGCAGGAAATGATGCCATCACCTTGCAAAGTTGATTTTTGGACTGGCAATTAGAAAACGTTCTGAATGCAAACACAGAATAATCGGTCTGAGTGTGGGGGAGAAGCACTGGAAGGAAAAGGAGAAAGAATATATATTAAGTAGATGTACCTACCAGCATACTGATGAGGAGAGGGATTTAGAGGTTATTGTAGGGGAAAAAATACTCTTCAAGTTATTATCCTAAGACTTTTCTGTAGTTTAAAAAGTGACTATATGGAATGTGTCACATTGGAAGGAAGCTGCCAATCAATGATCTCCAAAATAGATGTATGGCACTTACTTTCTAGAGCAATGATAGAGTCCAGTATTCTGGCCTGTCTCCCAGTCCAACTGCTAAATTCACTTCCACTTGTCAGACTATTTGTCCAAGGCTTTGTTTAGAAAATGTAGTCACCAAGTTACCAGATATATGTATATGTCATGATGACCATAGTGGTTCCTATTTACTCAGCCCTGATATGTGTTCTAAGCATTTTATATGTATTAACTCATTTAAATTTAAATCCTCCCTATAATACAAGATAAAAACTAATATTTCTCCCAGTTTATTCATAATCTCTACTAGACATAGTAGAGATTAGTGAAGGATTTTAGGTTGCTCAGGTATGTGTCCATTAAATGACTGGCCTTGTAATCAATGAAATGGGAACACAGATGATGGATTGAAAGAAGTACAGCCTGAAGACAAGGAAGACAGGATCACCACTAGGATCCTGTCATAAAGGTTTAGATAAAACAATGGTTTTGTTCAATCTCCTCCATCGCTAAAACCTTTGTTGGGCAATGGACAAGATGCAAAACCCATTCATTGGACTGAGAGCATTTTTCTGCCTCACCTCATCCTTTCAGAGGAAGGTGCCAATGGCCTTAAACCCAGCTGTAAGGGAAGGAGGATGGTAAAAAAAAAAAAAAAAAAAAAAAAAAAAAAAAAAAAAAAAGAAGTTGTCATCTACACGTGGTATTACCAGCCCTTAGGGTGAAGATTGTGTAGGATCTCACCCATAAGTTCATCTCTGAGAATGTGTTCCCAGAGCACGTTGTCTGCTTCTAACAGCCACAATTGTACCTCAATAGAAGAGGGCGACTGTAGGTAGCGGACCCTCTTGGTTCTTCTGTGTACCAGGGAGGGGGTCAGGGGTGTGGAGAGCAAAGAACGCATTAGTGTAGCAATGGAATAGGAGTTTAGGGATCTGAATGTAATCCTGACCTTTCCTGTAAGAGCCCAGGAAAATGACTTTGCACTCCTTTTCTTTCATCTATTAAATGGGAATAACCATAAAAATGCTGACGTGCTCTGGGAGGAGTCACGTGGAAAAGATTATCAAGTATTTTGTAAATACTGCATGAAAGTGGTGCAGCCGTGATGGATGGTTATGTGCCCTAAAAGAAGCAGCAGAATTATAGCCATCCTTGACTTTCTGGCTGACTTTTGATTTCTCCCATCATAAAAGGTCCTCCCAGAAGCTCTGAGACTCAAGGGAACTTTGTATCCCTTTGTTATTGCCTTCTGCAACGGTATAGCCACGGGGCAGCAATATGGTGAAAAACAAAAAAGGGAAAGTACGGTGAAGCCAGGGCTGGCTACTTGTCGATGTCCTTTAGAAGTCTGGGTGAAATTGAATTTCATCAAAGCCAATAGGGGTTATAGCACTTGCTGTCCCCCCTAAAGTGGGCCTGAGCTGCTGAGAATGGCTTAGGTTCCCCAAAGTCGAGTTGTGGCAGACGGATCCTCCCAGCCATCCAATTCTATGCCTGCCACTTTTCCTTAGGGTCATCCTTACACCTGAAGAACATGGGAATGATGAGCCCTGTTGGAATCTAAACGACATTCCCCTCAGACTTCCAAATGCTTGCTCCACACAGTGATCCCTGTTGGGCTTGGGTTTTGGGGGGAGGGGGTTTTGTTTGTTTTTTGTTTCCAAGAGTCAGGTTTTGGCACCATCTCGTCAGTGGCACTGGAATATTAGAGGAGGGTAGCTACAAGTAACAGATTATTTTTAATTCTGCCTTGTTATTTGGAGCTGATTTCCCATATGTTGTTGTTCAATTCCTTGCATGAATTTTCTCAAATATTTTTAACATATGTCATATCTATATGCAAATTTTAAATTATGGATGCCTTCATCCAGTCGTTTTTGAAGGGGGAAGAAAATCCAAGTCTAATACTCTCAAACAGGACCACAGTCTCCTGGGCATCAGACATCGTTCAGGTAGACACATCTGGTGAAATGCATCACATCAAATTAGTATCAAGGGTATTGAGACTCGGAGACTCCAGGCAGACAACCCCCTTCTAATGTACTGCTTTTTAGATTGTTGGGGAAACTTGAATCCCAATTCTCTGGTGAAATGAGTGATACTAGCACGCCTCTTCAAATGCTCAAAGTGAAGATCAAAGCAGCAGTGTCCAAATTGCCTTTGTAAACAAAGCAGCCCCTTGCGTCCCTCCTGGGGATTGATCTGTGCTAATTTTATCAACTCTCCCCGGCTCTTCTGCTATTAAATAGCAATAAATAAATGTGTTTTTCTTTTCTTTCTGGGTTTGCCAATGGCTTATTTGTCTGACAAACAAGCTCATTTCCTTTTAAGTGTGAGGTTTTAGTCCAACTAATAGAATTAATCTATTTTTAATGAAAATGCGAATGGCTTTTACTTAGAAATCTACCTACCCATCTCCCGCTTCTTGCGATTCAGGCCCCTCCCCCAGCACCTTCTCTGAACACATACATCCAGCCATGAATATTTCAATACATTGCAAGCTTTCAGATCAATATAGGCAACTCTCAAACCCTATTGATTTTCAGAGTTTCGACTCACAAGGGTGATAAAATATTTCTCGACTTATGAAACCTGAGTTAAAGAGGCTTTGCTGGCCCTTCAACTTTAACCAGACATCTTTGTCTCCTTTTCTTCCCTCCTTCCATATTCCTTCTGCTCCTTCTCTCTCCCTCTCTCCCCCTGCATCCCACCCCCCCACACAGCCCTGAGATGGAGATTTATGACTACACAGTAAGTCCTGGAGAAGCAGGCACTATTTCCTCACTGGGTCTACTTCAGCTCAGAGGGAAAAGAGGCAAGCGAGGCACACAGCACCGCACGATTCAGCCCCCATCCATCTCTCCTGCGGGGACGCTGCCAGCTTTCCTCCTGTCTCTCTGATTCATTTATCAGCACAGCTGACTCCTCCTCCTGCACACCTCTGAAGCTGTAATCCCAGAAGGCAACCCTAGCAACATACGAGGAATTCCCCATTGAGGCACAGGAGCTGAGATGCTCCATATGGGTAAGAAATAAGCTAATTATACAGTCAGCCATGTCCAATGCCAGCATGTATGTTGTTATAAGTTTATCCAGCCTAGTTAAGAAGCAGTGATCCCGAGATTATCTGGGAACATTTTATGGACTCTTTAGTAGTTGATTCGTGGTGATGGACATCGGATTAGGAGCTTGGAGACTTGCAAATGGCTTTCTCTGGCTAGTCCTAGGATATTGGTCAAATCAAATCAGACCTCTTCTTGGGCCTCTATTTCTTCATTTGTAAAAGACATTCATTCTTTCACTTATTTAACAAATCTTTACTGACTTCCTCCTATGTGCCAGGAACAGGGAATAGAAGATATAAGGTCCCTGCTCTCTTGAAACTTATAGTCTAGCCAGGACTAGCCAAGGAACATATTATTTTTTCTTCCTCCTGTCGACTCCCACACCTCAGGCCTCTACATACTGCAGTGCGCATTGTATATGAATATGTTGTTATGTTTATAATCCAATCCCAGCTGAACTGGGTGCTATTTGTTGATCTGGATTGTGTTTACAATGTTGGAAATGCTTGTTCACTGGATATTAGCTGAGTAAATTGGCTCTTTATACTTTCTGTCTTGCCCAACATCAAATAGAATTGAGGTAGCAATGCTGTGTGTGGAGCCTCAAGGGACTGAATCCTGCCCAAATGGTTTTTCATCCTACGTCTTTAGGAAGAAAAAGCATATAAAAAGATGTACAGAAAGCAAGTCATAAAATAGCCATAAATTGTAGCTGCCTTTGCAATGGAAAGTTGGAGGTGACCAAAGCAAACAGACAAAAATCTCTCTTTTGAAGCACAATCACATTTTGAATAAAAGTGTGGTAGGATAGGTGAGTAAATAGCTCATTTCTTATGGTAGTGTGACATATTGTTTGCATCTGAAACTTTAAACTTTTTAAAAAAATATTATTTTAAAACATTTAATTTTTTTTCCAGCTTTATTGAGATATAATGGACATGTAACATTGTGTAAATTTAATAAGATATGCAATGTGATTTTATATATATATATATATATATTTAACACAGTGTCTGTCGACAGAACAGATAAATAACACTTGACATATATACAATGGGACATTATTCAGCCATAACAAAGAAAGAAATCCTGCCGTTTTGACAACTTGGATCAACCTGGACGGCCTTACGCTAAGTAAAATAAGTCAAACAGAAAAAGGCCAGTACTGTATGATCCCACTTGTATGTGGAATCTAAAAAAAATAGAAATCATAGAAGCAGAGAGTAGATGGGTGGGGGGAGTGAGAAAAATAGGTGAAGTTGGTCAAAGGGGACAAACATTCATTTGAACCTTTTCCTGAAGTCAAGTTTGGGGCAATGTGACCTAGAGCAGCACTCCGTCCGACTCAGTGGCTGGGTGGGAAAAGATGCACAAGGCTCGTTCCAGCATTGCCATTGCTTGATTCTACATGGCGTTGTTTATAATTTATGTGAACTCAAAACTAAGTCCCCTCCCTTTTCTGTCCTACTCCCCCATATGTCACACAGTGTGAACATCTCTTTCTCCAGGAAACCCTCTCTGGGAGCTTCCTTCGCCCAAGGCCAAGTGAAGTGCCTCTCCCATGCTTACTCTGTCGCAATAAGTTTTCTTAATTGTTTCCTCCACTAAACTTGGAGCTTTCTGAGAGACAAAATTTTACATTGTTCTTTGTTATATTTCTAACACCTTGCCAGCACGTTGCTGGCACAAAATAGGCACTGATAAATGTTGACTTCAAATAAAATTGAAGCTCCTAGAAGTACTCTGCTCATCACATTGGATAAATAAATATTAATCACAGGTCTGGAAATCCATAGGTGTGTGTGTGGGGGGTGGTGCTGGTGTCATTCCTCCTTGATCTTGAACCCTCAACAAGCATGTAAGAAAGGAATCAGAGCCCTTTACCTTCTGTTTCTGTTTCAGCACAAGATGATGACCACTGTGGTATCGTAGAAAGATACTTATCTTTGTTCCTGGTTTCTGGTATAGACCTCCTAAAATCCTTGGAATTTCTTGAGTGAGAAGGTTGATAAGAGCCTCTTTTGTTCTAAGGTGGCAACTCCTGGCAGGCCCTAGATAACCTCAGGATGGGAGCTGGTCGGTGGAAAGACCAAGCCTTGATTAAAAGTTCAAAACTATTAGCCTACATCCAACCTCCAGGGAGGGGTGAGGGGCTGGAGATTGAGTTCTAATAATAACCAGTGGTCAATGATTTCATCAATCATGCCTATGTAATGAAACCTCCATAAAAACCACTAAACTGTGGGGTCCAGAGAATTTCCAGGTTTGATGAACACACTGAGATGCTGGGAAGGTGGTTCACTCGGAGAGGGCATGGACTCTCCACACAACCTGCCCAGTATCTTGCCCTGTGCCTCTCTTCCATTGGGCTGTTCCTGCATGGCATCCTTCATGACAAACTGGTAATAGTAAGTAAAGTGCTTTCCTCAGTTCTGTGAGTTATTCTAACAAATTATCAAACCTGAGGGGGAATCGTGGGAACCCCAAATGTGTCTTCAAGTCAGACAGCAGTGCGAATGATCTGGGCACCCCATTTGTGACTGGCATTTGAAGTGAGGGTAGTCTTGTGGGACTGAGCCCTTAAACCTTTGGTGTTAACTCCGGATAGTTAGTGTGAGAAGTGAATTATAGGATACCCAGTTCACGTCAGAATTGGCTGCTATCAGGAGGGAAAAGAAAGCCACACATTTGGTGTTATAAGTGTGAGTAAAAACAGCTCAGCCATGAAGATGGCCTCTGCTCTTCACTGGAAGATAAAGCCACCTCCCCCTGCAGGATAAGGCCCAGTCTCCTACCATACAGACACAAGCTTGTACCTGGATGGGTATTTTCTGAGTGGGTTTCTCAGGGAGTTGTGTACAGAGGAGAAGATATGATGTAAAGTTCTTATGAGCAGGAGCTGGTTTAGGGGAAAGATGGAACTCTAGAGCCTCTCATTTGCTCTGAAAATTCTGAAACATCTCAGAGACCTTCCTGGAGAACGATTCAGTTCCTCTCCACTAGAGACAGAAATGTGGACCACATTGTGGAGCCTACAGCTGCTCTCCAGCTTTGAAAACCAACATTCCGATGGTGGCAAGACGACATGTGGCTGTGGCAGTGGGGATGTGGAATGGCGTGGATGACGGCAGCTTGGCCTGCGGTGCGCCAGACGCTCTGTTGGTTGCTGGTTGCTCCCACAAGGCATCTCATTTTGCACCTATCAAAGTCTTTTTATAGATAAAGCACTGGAATCCCCAGGATACAGATCAAGACGTTAATTCTTGAAGAAGAAAAAAATCTAATTTGTCCAATTAGAAGTCACAAAGGTCAATGTTCCGACTTGTGGCGAGGAGATAGGATAAGGACATAATAAGCAGAGCACTTATGTTGCCTCCATTTTATTCAAAGTGTTTTTTGGGGGGTATTTTAATATTTTAAAAAATGAATGCCAATTTTACTTAAATATGTAAATATGAAAAGCACATCTGCAAAAAAGTGTTCATGGTGGCAGGTTTTCAGACCATATACTTCCAATACCACCAGTGTTGGAATTCTCTGACAGAAAAGTTTGAAATGCAAACATGCATGATCCCCGAGGTCTCACGGCTTGCTTTAATGGGGCTATGGCTACTTAATATCAGTGTCTTGAGGTGTTAATCCTGGACTGTAATTTCTTTCTCTATTTCTGAGAATGAGAGAAGGGGTAGATCACTTTATCAATTAAATTTGCCTGCAACATTTGTTCTCCAGCTAACTTTGATGCTTCTATCCAGGGGCGTGCCCTCCATTGCCCCCACCTACTCCTTATTCCAAACAAGACATCCTCTGAAACTCTAGTCCATCTGAAATAAAAAGTCAAGTTGCTGTCTATTAGTATCTAAATACATCACTTGTAATCAATTGGATTAATTTTTCGCTAAATTTGTAGGTATGTGCAGGGTGGTCTGATTAGAAATCTAGCTCATGTGAAGTTTGTGGAATTTACTTGTGGGGGGAGCTCAGGAGGCATCTCAAAGGGAGAGACAGCTTCCTCCGGAGCTTCTGAAACTGAGCTCACTTGACATGCCTCTGTGACTTCTGATGTTTGTGTTATGACATCCATGGAAAAACAAAAGGAAGTTTCGAACATGAGTCCGAAGTTAGAAATCTCCAAGGCAGATGCTCAAAGGCAGAATTGATTCGCTGTGGAGCTGCTTCGTGCATGAACAACTCTATCTTGTGAGGCTAGAGCTTTAAATGACAGTGAATGAGCCTCTGATTCTCCCGACTAATGCTGGGAGTAGGTGAGTGGGTCCAGCTAGTAACATCCTTGTTTCTCCAGCAGAGCAGGCACCCTTTTCCATCTGCCTTCTTTGCATTAAGCTGTTCTCCAATGAACAAGTATTAGTTGACTATCGCTCCATTCCTTACACAGTGCTAAACATCTACTCTACAGGGTAATCCACTGCAGGGCTGAATGGCACTTTGAACATCACTTTGTCAAAACCTCTTCTCTTAAGAGTGAAGAAGCTGAGCCCCAGATTATGAAGTGAGTTGCCTAAGGTCATATAAGTAGCTAACAGTAACACTGAAATAAGACAGATGCCTCCTGACTCCCAGCTGAGTGCTCTGTCTGTCGTTCTAAATATAACAGTATCTTTTCCAGGCAACCATGGTAGCATTGAAAACAAAAGATTTTTTAAATGATTCTGGCTCATTTGGTCACTTTCCCCTGAAAACATGGAGTTGATGACTTATGGTACAAACTGAGAAGTTGAAAATGGTTTCTTGCTGGGACATTACAGTTGAGCAAATATTCCGTCTCCTCTTCCTCCCTACCACAGGAGTAGACTCCTCACCCCATTGGTGGGCTTAGCCATGTGACCTGAATGGCCAGTGAAATGTGGACAACTATGAAATTACCACATCTGAGCAGCGGTGGCCTGTTGTGCTGTGGGTTCTGGGCTGCTTCCCTTTACCACAGGAGAACAAGCTCCAGCTTCCTGCTGATCCTTCATCATGGCTCCTAAAATAGAAAGACACGAGACAGCCCTGAATCCCGCCTGGAGCCCTGCTGCTGAAGGGCTGACCTGCACACTTACAGGCAAGGATGTAGGTTTGCTGTTGAAAACCATGGAGAGGTAGGGAAGTTGTTTATCATACACCATATCATAGCACAAGCTCACACATGCGAGCGACCTGTCCTTAAATATTCCTACCTCGCCCTCACTTTCCACACTGCAGTACATAAGTTTAGATTGTCACTCTTTTTCAGATGAGAAAATTATATCCCAGTTAGGTTAAATGCTCTTTATAGGGGCACACTGGGAAAACATAGAGACAGAGCCTAAGTTAAATCCACATTTCCTTCCTGACTTACAGAATTCAGTTTCCTGTGGTATGTATTTAAGCATGAGACTCTTATTACCTTCAAGGCTGAAAAAAGCAAAGCAATTAGATTTTGTCTATTTATTATCTCCTATCTATCTATCTATCTATCTATCTATCATCTATCTATCTATCTATCATCTATCCATCCATCTATCCATCCAAACTTGTATTTATTTGAACTGAAAAAAGATAGTCTGAAAGTTCTATTTTGTTTACTGTTGTGGAGTTGACATTTTAGAGAATTAAAAAAAAAAAATAAGCTGAGTTGATGATGTTTAGGTTGATCTGCCTGCATCTGATTATGCTTGTTTCCAGATCCAAGCAGTTGTTAATGAAACAGTTGCTGTTTTGTTGACAGAACATTAATTACTTGATCTTAGGACTCAGTAATTGCACAAACCCCCTCTGTATACATTACTAATTACATTAGCAATTATATGGCATTTTAAAGACAAAGAAATGACTGAGGCAATTGCAGTGTCACAGGTAACCTGCTGTTAGATTTCAATCACATTCCTAATGTATCCATGATGTGCTGAAACAAGTTCTAGTGAATTTTGTGACACTGACTTGAAGAAATGGCCTATGATGTCTTACCTATGAACCCACTGCTCAGTGGTAAACCCATCACGCAGGCAGAGATAATGTAGGTAATGTCGCTATACCTTACTAAGCCTCATTTTCTTTCTCTACTAAAAACAAAAATTAGAGAGAGAAAGGTTGAATAAGAAAAATCAATTCACTCATTCAACAAATATTTATTGAATATCACTCTTTATTTATTTAATTTATTGACTATCCACTATGTCAAGTGCTAAATTATACACTTAGTCTATGACTCTGTGAAGATTTAATCTTGTGGAGGAGACAGATGGTAAGCAATAAACACTAAAATAAATCTGTAATAGTCAGGGTGATGCTCGTTAGCTGCTGTAACAAACAACCCCCAAAGTCTCAGAGACTTAATACAATAAAATCGTGTTTGTTGCTCACATCCTGGTCATCTCTTTTCAAGTGATAATTCAAGGGTCCAGGCTCTTCTATAGTGTGACCCCATCATTCTAGACTTCTTAGTTCACAGCTGTGTGGACAGAAGAGTCAAGGATCTTGTGAGAGATTTTAGAGAACAGAGCTGGAAGGGGCATACATCATTTTTCTTACATTTCACTGGCTGAAACTGGCCACAGGGCTCTTTCCTCACTGAAAGAAAGGCTAGAAACTATAAAGGAAAAGGAAGAAATGAGAGTTTACCCAATGTCTGCTGCACTACATTATTACCAATGGTAACTAGTGCTATGAAGGCAAAGTACATAGTGCAATCAAGCATGCAAGGGGGACAGAATTTGCTTCCAGTATCCTTCTTCACTTCTAGTGCTTCCTTCTTCTGGTAAGAGCACCCTTATTGCCTAATAAGGGAATTACTCTCCATCGTGTGTCAGTTTTATAGCGTTATCATTCATATTGCTCTGCACCCCACCCCATTCCTTTCGGACTTGTCATACGGTATGAGCTAACCCAATCAGATTCTCTCTTTGGACCATAACCTCAACCAGTGGGACACCAAGACAGGGAACGGTAGGATCTGATTCCTTGTTGTGAAAGCACGTAAACAGACCAACTATCAGTTCTTACCACTTGGATCCCTGAATCCCTGTCCCCTGTCCTTCCAGAGCCTATTTTTCAACTTTTCCCTTTGAATTTCTGTATGAGCTCATATTGTTGCAATCCATTCCCTCTCTTCCTAGACTAACCATTTGGTTTCTGTGCTTGCACTACAGAAGCCTAATTGATACAGGGTATAATTTAGATCGTGAAGTTAAGTAAAGACCTCTCTCAGGAAGCAGTACTTTTGTTGATAGATGAAGCTTGAGTTGGAGTTAACCAGGTGAAGAGTGGGGAAAATTGTTTTTAAAGCAGAGGAAATCATGTGTGCAAAGGCCCTGAGGTAATGTAATAATGAGCAGGTAAAAGAAAGAGAGGGCAGCACAGACTAGAGAGGGGCTAATTGATTATTTATTTAGCAATATCTAATCAATATAGATAACAATATCCAATAACAAAAGACAAAGGCAGTTAACAGAATATATTAATGACAGAAAGGAAAGGTGGTTAAGACTAAACTATATACATTGATAACAATGTCATGTCATAGGAGTATACATACATATAAGTTTAAGAGACCTCAACGTATGTTTACTATTGATCAAAAATCACTTGGCTAAATACACAAATAACATTAATGAGGCGTATCCAAAAGCAGTGATACGCTTTATAAGATAGTAACTATTACAGTAGATTCCAACAGCTCACCAAACCGGGGGAGAACAGCACTGGAAAAGTCATAAATCAAAACCTTGCCAGGTCTGTAGCTGAGAGAAACTCAGGCGTCTCCCACACCGCTGCTTGTTAGTTCCCAAGAATACTGCTGCTGTTGGCGTTGTTGTTGTTGTTGTTGATGTTGCTGCTAGAAGTCCAGGCATCTTCTGATGTTATAAGCTGCAAGCTGCATGTAAGTTTTTAAGATGTCAACAAATTCTTAAGAACGTTGCTGCTATTGCCATTGTTGTTGCTGGAAGTTAGGGCACCTTCTGATCCTGTAAGCTGCAAGCTGCAAGCTGCATACAAGCTTCTAAAATGTTAACAGTTTTCAAGAAGGCTATCCGTGGGGAACAACACTGGAGAGGTCGGGAACCAGCCAGACCTCCCCAGATCTGCGGCTGGAAATCAGGACATCTCCGGGTGTTGTAAGCTGCATGTTGTTGGAAGTTTCCAGAATGTTAAAATGATGAAGAATCACCAATGACAAATGGCCAAATGACGAAAATTACACTGCCAACTGAGGTTTGTCTTATATATCCTTTCAAAAATGTACCTTAGAGCCAAGCTCTTTGTTCCTGCCTCCCCCTCCGGGAATGACCAGTTCCAGGAGAGTCCGGCAGTTACTGTGATAAAAATATTGTTTATCTGGCTGAAGGGCTAGTTCATCTGGACAAGCAATATCTACTGTTCTTGCTTGGGGCCATCAGCCCAAGGTCTTCCAAAGCCTGGCAACGTGCCTGTCACGTCGACGTGATATAACTTAGCTACTTCTTCACTTCATATGCTGATGCAGGCGAAACAGACGAGAAAAGAGGGAATTCTCTCAACCCCTGATCAAGAATTCCTTTAACCCTAAACCAACCATCACCTCACAGCACAGACAGAAAAGCAACTCATCTCATATCTCCTCTGCTCGGGAGAATGAGACTAAAGGGGGAATTTACTCAATCCCTGATCACAGCACAGAAATCACCTCACATGTAGGAACAGATAAAAGCTAATAGACAAAAGCTTACATCAACCAATGAAGGCAAATTGTCCTCAACATCTACCCTACAGGTAGGCAGTAAACTCTGACATTGCTCTTAGTAATATTTTTTCTGATGTATCTCCTCGGTCAAGGGAAACAAAAGAAAAAATAAACCAATAGGACTTCATCAAACTGAAAAATTTTCACACAGCAAAGAAAACCATCGACAAAATGCAAAGACAACCTACAGATTAAGATATTTACCAATGATACATCTGATAAGGGGTTAATATCAAAAATGTATAAAGAACTCATACAACTTAACACCAATGAAACAAACAATCCAATTAGAAAATGAGCAGAGGACCTAAATAGACATTTCTCCAAAGAGGACATACAGATGGCCAATAGACATATGAAAAGATGCTCAATGTCACTAATCATCAGAGAAATGCAAGTTAAAATGACAATGAGATATCACCTTATAAGTGTCAGAATGGCTATCAGCAAACAACTAGTGTTGGGTAGGATGTGGAGAAAAGGGAACCCTCATGCACTGTTGGTGGGATTGCAAATTGGTGCAGCCACTATGGAAAACAATATGGAGGTTCCTCAAAAACTTATCAAACTACCTTATGACCCAGCCACTTCTGGCTATTCATCAGAAGAAATCAAAAACACTAATTTGAAATGATATATACACCTCTGTTTCTTTGTTGTTGTTGTTTGTTTGTTTGTTTACAATAGCATTGTTTACAGTATTATTCACAAGAGCCAAGATATGGAAGCAACCTGAGTGCCCATCAGTAGATGACTGGATAGAGAAGAGTTGGTTCATTTATACAATGGAGTATTACTCAGCCATAAAAAAATAAAATCTTACCATTCGCAACACCAAGAGGGTGTTATGCTAAGTGAAATGAGTAAGAGAAAGACAAATACCATAAGATTTAAAAAAAAAAAAAAGATTTCACTTATATGTGGAATCTAAAGAACAAAATAAATGAACAACAAAAAAGGTCCTACAAAAAGCGTATAGTGTTTGAGAATCATAAAAAGTTAGCCTATGGAGTTTGAGGAGTGAAGGAGAGTGAAGAAGAAAATGACATAAGATGGAGCTGGAGAGCTGAGAAAATCATAGATTTCCAATGCTTTGTAAGCAACATTAAGGATTTTGGATTTTATCCTAAGTGCAATGGGAAGCCACTAAAGGTTTTACGAGGAAGAGGTATGATCCAATTTATACTTTAAATTTAAATCCCACTCATGCTAATCTGTGGGAGATGAATAGGAAGGAGTCAGAGTAGAAGCAGGCAGATTACTCCAGAGTTTCTAGGAGTAGACAGATAGGGATTACAGTGGCTTTTCTTGGTGAGTAACTGGCAGAGAAAATGGAGAGAGGAAGACAGACTCCAGATATGTATTGGGATAAAATTGACATAGCTTGTTGATGACTGATTTTCTGGAGGCAGGGAAAGGGAGGCATCAAGGATGATTTCCAGTTTCTGGAGGTTATAATTACTGAGATTAAAAAAAATAAAAAACATAAGGGAGAAATAGGTGAGAGAGGAAAAACTAAGAATTGTTTTTTGACATTTTAAATTTGAATCTCCTTGGAGAATTCAACAAGTCATGTCATATATATACATATATATATATATATAATTTTATATATGTGTGTGTATGTGTATATATATGTATATATACGTATGTGTGTGTGTGTGTGTGTATATATATATATATATATACATATATATATAGAGAGAGAGAGAGAGAACCAAAAAAAAATACGTATTTTAAGAAAGGAAAAAATGTATTAAAATTGCAATAATACATACCAATAACAAAAGATGAATATAAGTCACATTTGACTTCTGCAATTACAAGAGGTGCTCAAAGTGGTTACCATCAGCGTAATTTTAATAGTTTTTTCTTTCTTAAATTGTGTATACATTTTTTTGGCACCGTGTGTGTGTGTGTGTGTCTGTGTCTGTGTATCTCGTTCAGAAGAAATGTCTTGGTTAGAGATATAAATTTAGATGGTATGGACATAGATACAGCATTTGAAGCCATGGAGAGGAAACAAGATATCACTAAGGTCCTCCCAGCTTTGATAACTCCTCAATCTAATAACCTAGGGAATGGATAGCCAAATTGTACCATCTACCCACACATCTAACCGGGTTTGGCCAATGCAGTGTCCCTCCACGCTCTGTGCTCTTAAGCATGCCAGCCTGTCCTACCCTTCTCAGCTGGCTCCCTCAATTCCCTAAACTTGGTCAAATGTCACTCCAAGTCATTTCCCCCCACCCTTCAAATCCTTTGCCTATTTTTTATATAATGCAACTATGCTCCCAAATACCAAACTTGAAACCAATTGTGTTCCTCTCTTGCAGCCCCTGGCTCCCTCCGTCACAGACTCACACTAGGTCGAGTCTGCAGGTTATTTCTGCTTCCCTCCCTGATCCAGCCTGGCCTCTCAGACACTCCTCTGCTTTAATTCCAACCTTGGGGAAAGAACACTAGGCCCCTATATAACTTCATGGCGTCTTGGCCATCAGCCTGGCGACAGCTTTCTAGAGTTGAGAGAATGGGTAAAGCAAAGAGAGAACAGCAGATGCTGGCTCCTGGGAAACCAGCCTGGTGACCTGAAACTGGAGAAGCTCCCCAGACGGTGTGAGGGAGATTGTCCCCCTGACCTCTCACCTCCTCACAGCCCTGGGTCATCTTCCTCTGTTTACTGAGAACACGTATGTGAGAAAAGCAGGGCCTGGCTGGACCAGCGAGTTGTGTATGAGGGAATTTGAACTTTATCGGTCCTGACATTTCTGCCTTGGTATGTGGGACTGTTCTTACACATATGGATTGGATCAAATGAGATAATTTATGCGAAAGCACTTTGAAATGTTTCGAGGGCTATCCAAAGTATTGCTTGTTGTTATTACCATTACAAAGGAAAGGCTGTCCTCTTTAATGTCACCAAAATGTTTGATTAAAATTAGATGGCAAATTGGCAAATCTGTAAAGTGCTTTCTTGTGTAGCCTGTCACCTATACCTATGGTTTTCCAGGATGGACCAGATTTCATGTAAATTTTATACTTTACAATAAAAGTGATTTGTTAAATTCTTAACTGAGTGGCATTTGATTATTAAGCCTCTGTAAGACTTTTCTCAAAAATAAATTCATAAGTCAGAATAAAAACTTTTGTGAGACCACATGTTTTAATTTTGAGGGTGTGTGCGTTACATGGTATTGAGTCAGCTCCGTCTCCTGGTGACCTTATGAATGAGCGATGTCCACAATGTCCTGTCCTCAGTAGCCCTGCTCAGCTCCTGTGGACTCATGCCTGTGGCTTCTTTACGGAGTCAGCTCATCTCATATTGGATCTTCCTCTTTTCCCGCTGCCTTCTGTTTTCCCCAGCATTATTGTCTTTTCCAAAGAACCCTGTCTTCTCGTGATGTGCCCAGGTAGCACAGTTTCAGTTTTGTCATTTTTGCCTCCAGCAATGTTACAGGCTTAATTTGCCCTAAAACCCAATTATTCCTTTTTCTGGTGGCCCAAAGTGTCTGTTAAGTTCCTCTCCAACACCATATTTCAAGTGAATCAATTTTTTTCCTGTCAGCCTTCTTCGCTGTCCAACTTTTGCATCTATCCACAGTAATTGGGAATATAAGTATATGGAAGATCGTAGCCTCTAATGATACGTCTTTGCTGTTGGTGATCTTTCCTAATTCTTCCATTGTTGCCCTTCCATGTCTCAGCCTCTTATTGATTTCTTGGCTTCAGTCTCCAAGTGAATTGATGACTGAACCAAGGTAAGCAAAATCTTTAACAATTTCAATGTCTTCATCGTCTATGTTAAAATTGTATATTTATCTGTGGTCGTGATTTTTGTTTTCTTGATGTTCAAATGCAGTCCTGCTTTAGCACTTTCTTCTTTCACTTTCATCAGAAGTGCTTTCAAATCATTGCTGTTTGCTGCTAGTAAGATCTATATATCTTAACTTATTTATATTTCTTTCAATAATTTTCACTCCTCCTGCCTCTGACGCTAGCCCAGTTTTTCACGAGATATGTTCCACACACAGATTAAACAAGTAAGGCCATAAAATGCACCTGTTTGGGGGGAAGGGTACACACCTCCATATTTATTATTGTCATCTGTGTAGAATGGGAAATACTCTGGGAACTCAGAGCACCCCTTTTCCCATGGGTGTCCCACCTGGCAGGAGATCAGATGAGAGGACAATCAATTCTTCCCCTTTTACAAATGAGTACACTCAAGCCAGAGTGGTCTGTGTAGTACTGTGGCGTCACGAGGACAGCCCCTCTGGAATTTAGTTGGCTTTCAATGGAAAGTGACGAGAAAAATGGGGACTGGCCACAGTACTTTAGTCATTCAGTGATATTCAGTGGCAATTGTCCCAAGAAATCCAGAAATCACCAGGCACATCCA
This sequence comes from Rhinolophus hipposideros, assembly GCF_964194185.1. Classification (NCBI taxonomy): domain Eukaryota; kingdom Metazoa; phylum Chordata; class Mammalia; order Chiroptera; family Rhinolophidae; genus Rhinolophus; species Rhinolophus hipposideros. The sequence continues at coordinate 41,191,954 of NC_138062.1, read as the reverse complement.
GTCCAAAGCCAGCACTGATGATAAATGGGTTTATTCTAATAAAACAAGGCTTTTCTCTGTTGTGGGAAATGGTAGCATTCGAAAGAAGTCTGAGTACAATTTGATGGCACAACCCTCTCAGTTCTTGACATACTTGGTTAGCAAAAAATACATAAGGCCGGAAACTCTCAATAATGTAATGATATTGAATTAATAGATATCTTTCTACTTTAAAATTGTACTTTCTTTTCCAATCTTCTACATCATTTTTGTTTTGTTTTGTTTTGTTTTGTTTTGTTTTTAATGATGATAGGTTAGGCCACAAACAAAATATCAAAAAACACCCCAAATCAGAAATTGTATAGTTCGTATTCTAAAATCATACAAGAAAAATAGAAATTAATATCAAAGTTATGAAAGTCCCCATTGCTCAGAAATTAGAATTAGAGCCTGGAAATTATTATACCTGAGTCAAAAATGCAAAACCAAAATTAAGAATGTTATTGTCAATTCCATGGTTAAGCAACAAAAACTGATCCCATTAAACAAAATAGAAAGATGTTTTACAAGGATCCTGATGTGACCAGAATTGAAAGTCAAGATGAACAAAGAAATCTCCGGAAAACTGAACCAAGGTTGTCCCGGGGCTATCATAGTGGGAGCTGATGGTGCCTCACTAAGGCTGCTGGGAACACTGGGAGAAGTAGGTTCAGTAGACAAAAGCAATGCTAATTATGACTCCATAGATGAGAAAACTAGAATTTAAAACCAGTGGGTTGGAGTCAAATCTGTTTTCAGAGAGAAATTAAATAACAAAATCATCTCAATTCTAATAAATAAAAAGTTTAAATAAACTTCACTTAAATTTGCATTTTAATCACCACCACACACACTGTCCTCCAAAAGGAAAGAAGAAAAAAATTACTAAAAGTAACCTTTGAAATTTTTAGTAGAGAGTTAGTCATAAAGCCAAGAATTGGTACTTTGTAAAAAATAATGAAGTACCAAATTACTAAGTCTAACAACAACAACAAATTAGACCACAGAAAAAAAATGTAGGAATAATTGTGTGAAATTCTATGCTAATTAATTTGAAATTCTCCACTCGCTGGTCATGTATGTAGAAAAATTTAAAGCAGTAAAATTGACACAAGATGAAATAAAAATCCTCAATTAATAATCATGGGTAAAATAGAAAAACCTATCGGAGAATTATCTCCAACAAAAGCTCCAAGCCCTGAAGTTTTTATGAGCAAGTTTTAAATTTTTTTCAAGAAAAATAATCTTCTCCTGTTATGTAAGCTACAAAATTATGAGCGTATTCCAGTTTTTTTTTATGATTCAACACATCCCTCAAAAACACAAGCTTGGTACTTCTGAAAATGAAATATATATATAAAACAATCTTACTTTTGACTTGACTACAAATCATATCCAGCACCTTATTTAAATAAAAACAGCAAAATCAGAAATGAAAAAGGTTTGATGATAGATCAATTAATATAATTCATCATCTTTATAAATCAAAGGAGAATGAGTCACATGATTATCTTACTAGATGTCAATATACATTTGATCATTTTAATAGCATTGTTGAATTTTAATAAAAATAATTTTAATAAAACAAAATATCTTAGTAACAAAGAATCGATGACTTCCTTAACCAGAAAAAGAATATTTAGATCAAATTGGCCAATATCATATTTAATGGGGGAACCTTGACATTAAAGTTAGACCAAAACATGTGAGCTTGCTATCATTACGACTTTTTAATATTTTCCTGGAACTCTTAGTTGACCGTATGTCAACAAAAAGAAATATGAAGTATAAATATTGGAAAGGAGAGAAAAATTGTTATTTGCCTCAGAGGTGACTAGAATAATATCCTCGATGAGCTTGGGCTTTTGGAAACCAAATTCCCCTTATTTTCTGCTTTTTGCCCTGTCTCATTTCTCCTCTGAGACAATGAGCACACCGCTTTCTATGTGCTTGAAGTAGGGCGTGAAGGAAAAGGGAGCTGTAGTGGGAAGAAAGAAAAGACAACTGGGAATAGCTCAAAAATATTACTGAATACACACACACACACACACACACACATACACAAATACACACACATACACAGAAAACAGATTTGGAGAAAATAATAACAGGGCTTATTCCTCAATAGCAAAATAACAATTGATTTTTTTTCTTTATGCTGTTCAACAATTTCCAAATTTTCTATCATGCATATTTATTACTCATATAGTAGACAAAAACATTATTTTTTCAAAGTAAAAGGCAAATGGGGGGGGGGAGGCAAGGCTTTCAAATTGTAGCTGAGATGTGGCTAGAGAGGAGGTGGGAAGCAGAATCAAAGGGGACTGGGTCATGGGGATACATTGAAAGAACAATGGCTTTGCAACCAAAAGACCTGGATTCATTTCTGGTTGTGTTACTTATAAGCATGCTAACTCCAAGCAAATCATTTAACTAACTCTCTGAGCCCTGACTTCCTTTTCCTCCTGTTCCCAAGTGGAGAGGCTTCCCTAGAGAAATAGGACTTTCACCTTTCATGACACGAGCTTGTGGCTCAAGTAACCATGCATCACAATTTCCCCAGGACAGTTCATGTTTTTCATCTCATAGTGTTTATTCATCTCTTCTCTTCTCACTCAAAAGTGCCCTAGTTTAAACAATACATGCATGTGGTCACCCCACTCCTGGTGGCTTTGTCCATGGGAAAATGGCTATTTTTGTACAGTTGTAAATAAATGCGGACTTTCATAAACTCTGGCTGCCCGACTTAAGCCAGCTGGCTGCTGGGGTCTTAAGGAAGCCCATTTTCATGTGTGGTCGCTGCAGTTTCACCTGAAACTACCCAGGCACAGCATGATCTTGTCGTGTGGTAGGCACTGATTGGCAGGACTGTGCTTACAGCTATGACCATGGATCTTAGCCAAGTCTGCAGACTGAGTTTAAATCATGTAGTCAGCCCATGATCTACGGAGCAGGAAGGTGTCTTGTGACAGTCATAGGTAAAACAGGGTTAGATCAGATGTCCCAATGTCATCAGTCTTTGTGTTGCTTTGGATCTCATTTGGAGCTGAGGGACAGAACCACGGAGAAATTAAAACTCTAGTTGGATTCCCATGCCGTGTTCACACATTCTAGAATTCTGAATTTGGATCTGAATTTGTTAAATACAAAAGCACTGACCAAGATTTTAGATTACAGGACCCAAATTGTGGCTTAACCCACTGATTTTCTCTTTCCCCCAAATATTCCTGGGTCTGGCAACACTACATACTGGGTTCTGAAAAACTAATCGTGCTTAGATAACTTCTCTGGTGGCTAGGGATTCTTTGTGGTTCTCAATTTTGTGGGATATGGGGCTGATACAATAATAATCTTACGTGTTCTATTAACTCCTAGAATTCTTTTAAAAACGAGGCTCCTGAGAGGCCATGAAGAAGCCACACCCATTCCCATGGAACACAGCCCAGTCCGCAGCTGCTACAGGCTGGGACCCACTGGTTGAGTCTGAGCAGGACGGGAATTGGGAAATGAAATTTTGGACATGAATTTCTTTGCATATCAAAGCCACAGGAAAAAACTAAAAATTTGAATTTGACTTTAATGTCTTTGGACTTTCACTCCACAAGTTAAGGAAATTTTACTCTGGACTTTAATTCTTCTGGATTGAAACGTTTTTTTGGACGTTCTTTCCAAGAGGATTATTTAATGTTTGGACTTCAGTATCTCCCTCAGAATTTTCTAATGGGAGGGAGTTTATATTTAAATGTGGTCCCCTCTATGTCGCTGGCAGTATGTAATTGAGTATCATTATTTTGTTATTTACCCACATTGCAGAATCTCTGAAAACTGTTATATTAGAGAACATGGTTGAACACTTTTGGAGAGAGGAAACCAGACTAGAGAGTGATTTTGCACTTCATGAAATTAGTGTATTCTTTTGACCCATTCAGAGTCTTCTGGGGGCAAACTCTAAATTGTCCACCTGTGATCCCAGAAGAATTCTCTGAAGAAGCTATGGCTAGAATTGGGGGGCTGGCCTCATAAAGTGGGAGCAGCACTGCTAAGAGAAAAAGTTCCCTCAGGAAAAATAGCCACATCTGGGATGACCATAATGTTGATGGCTAAACCCAATGCGTTAGGAAAACAAAAGAGCTGGGATGTATTAGGAGAAATCACTTCCCCTCCTCTCCTTATGTTTGTATGAGTAACAAGGCTGGCTCTCCCGCCCTCCCTCACCCACTCATCCATGGAAGAGGATGGAGGCACCTGATCTTAAAATGGCAGCCTTGAGTAGATGCTTCTAGTTGGGTGAAGCTCATTTATCAAAAGCCTATAAGTTTGAGGGACATGCTCTCTCCCCTCTCGACTTGGATTCATGGCCAGTGAGTGTGCTGTGAAGACTCAAACTTGTCCTTGGATGGGCTTCCCAAGGTCTATATTGATTGATGTGTGTGCCTGCAGGGAGTGTGGTGGGAATATTAAGAGGTTCATTGCATATCTCAGGCTTGCTCCCCAATAATTTTTATCAATAATGAAGCCGACATTTTTCTCTCTACTTGCCTAGCTCCTGTAGTTTCTGAACTTGGGTAAGAACAGGGGTATTATTAGTTTACTCTATAATACCCCTGTTCTTAATACCCCTGAAACACCAAGAAACCTCATCTATCTTTAAAGGCAAATAATAAGCCCCTCTACCGTACAAAGTTGTATGGACTGGTTAAGTAGATAATGTATGTGAAAATATTTGGTAAATTACGAATCATTATGTAGCTCAGCCAATGATCATTGTTACTTTTATTATTTCTAAGATAACTGTCACCTATTTTGCAAATCAGAATTTAGGAGGCCCTGCTAGCTGAGGGTATTGGTAGAGTGAATAACCTCTGCTTATTGACTCCCTATTCTGTGCTGCGCACTCAAGACAGCTGTCCAGTCTGAGCATTTCTTGCTTTGTTGAATTACAACTTTCTTCAGAATGTTGGGGAAAATAAGAAGTTCCTGAGAGCACACTGCAACAAGAGGCCCTGAATGTCATTTCTCATAAATACAGGGAAAGAGTAACATCGTTTAGATGCTACTTATGCAAGAAGCGTTGTGAAGTAGCTGTCCCCTCTATTCTTCTTCAAGGTTGGAAGGGGCCATAGGTTACCCACGTCCTCTCTTCTAAGTTGGTATCTTTGTCAACTTCCCATTAGCCCTTCTGTCGACACCCCATACGGCCCCAGCTGCCCGGTGAACCCTACCCCCCAAGCAGAGATAATGAGACAGTGCTACTTATACAACCTGGTCTGATTAGAGTCTCAGATCTTTGCACCTCAACAGCTGTGTGTTGTCACCAATGGAAATTTTTAACTCGTCTGCCAATTCCCTGGTCACCCAAATAAGTGACTGAAAGAGTGGCTGCTGTTTCATCGTTTATTAGAACGGAATTTAGGTTCTGATAAATCCTAATGCTGAAAATTAGCTCTGAGGAAACTGTGACTGTAGTTCTGGGTCTCTGGCTGATAGGAACAAGTAGAATTTATTCAGGTGGTTTTTTTTTTTTTTTTTAATCCTGTAGCCAGTTCAGCACATAAATTACTTCAGAGCTATTTTTAAAAACGTAATAGGACCAATACTTAGGAGAGCCAGGAGCAGTGTGAGGAGGATCTGAAAGCATCCATTATGGGCACGACACTCGCTTGCCCACAAAGCCTTGCATGATGTTGAAAAAAATCTCTTCCTGGTCCTCCTAGTGGCTGAGACATGTTGCTGGAATCCTCTGGGTGCTGGCCAGCCTTGCCATGGGTGGAGGAGTTATTTTAGCTGTGGAGCATGTTGGAATTAGCCTTTAGATATGGGCAGAGTTAGGGGCATCACTGGCCTTTCAGACTGTGAATTCACCCCCAAGAAGACAGGTCTGCAATCTGCTCATTCACAACTCTGGCACTGGAACATTCTTTTTTTCAAGGTCTGCAAAGAAAGAGGCTTTGCATTCTTGGTGGTGTGTTCGAGTACCTCCCACCCATTTCAGATGGAAAATTATTTTTCAAAAGCATTCTAGAACATCCCTTCTTGTTCTGACATCATGGAACATAAACCCTCTTTTCATCACCACTCCCCTCTGACTCTATTACGTGTGATTCTTGGAGGTTGTAATGAATTCCACTCCGTTGGCCTTCCCTTTTTTCAGACTGAAATGATCAATAGATCAACCAGAATACACTGCGTTCCCAGCTGGGAACCTCCGAGGGAGAGAAGAGGCCACTAAGGAAGTTATAAGATACAGTTCCTGGCCTCATTGGAACTTACCATCTAGTGAACAAATGCTTTAATTTTTCCCTGTCAGGGAGATTTTTCTTCTTTCTCTCCCAAGCTTTTGTTCCTTTTGGCCACGTCCTTCCCAAACCTTTCCAAGTTCTCCCAATTCTTTCTTCGTTTCCAAGGCTCAGCTTGAATCTCATACAGGAAAACAATAATCTTATTTTAAAAGATTTTTCAATTCAAAAATATATAACATCTTGCTTATATTATTTTAAAAATTCAAATGGGAAATCAGGGGATTAGAGGCAGGGCTGGATTCTGGCTCTGCCACTGCCTGGCTGTTTGACTTCTGGCGAGGTCTCTAACTTTTCTCAGCCTCAGGTAAGTCACGTCTAAAATGGAGAGAGCGATAGTTGATTACAGGCTTGGTGGGAGTATTAGAGACTCAGTATGGAAAGCTCCTTCTACTGACGTCTTAAAGTGAAAAATGAAAAACACTGAATCCTGTTGCATTTTTATGGAGGAAAACAAGCACATGATTCTCAAAAACAGAAGCAGTGCTCATAGCACCTCCTGTGATACCTGCCCTCAGACAGAGCTGGACCTGTCCCAGCAGCTCTTACGACCGATGGGTCACACCTCTCCCACCTTGCAGATCATCTTGGGGCTGTGTGCCCATAAACTTGCCTCTTTTGAGGGTTTGAGGCCCTCAGAGTAACGTGGGGCATCTCTTCACCTGTGCCTCCCAGCTTATAAAGCACTTCCACTTGTATCATCATATTATCTCATTTAATCCTTTCAGCAATCCCAGGAGCTAGTAACATGGGCTCGTTTTACAGATGATAAAATGTAGTCAGACAAACCAAGTAATTTTTCCACCATCAAAATGCTCATGAACAAAGTCGCTGGAATGTGGATCTCAGTCTTTTGACTGTAAAATTCTTGTTTCTGCAGCCTCTCCACCCCAGGGTCCTCTGTTTCCTGCTTGTAGGCTGTCTCTTTCACACACATACACATACACACACACACACACACACTCACACACACACACACACTCACACTCACACTCACACTCACACTCACCACCCTCCTCTGCAGCCTGGAGCTTAGACCACCCCCAGGTAGACAGAAAGCTCAAATAGTCCCCAAGTTTGAATTCCAGGAGTGCTGCTTAAGTGGTCAGCCCTCTCAGATGGAGGAGTGCATGCATGACCGTGAATGTCCCAAAGAGTGCCAGGCTGTCCTCCGAGCCTTGCTCAGCCTTCCTTGTTGGTTTACTCTGGGCACCAGAATGTTGCCTGAAATAGTTCTGTCATATCCAGAAAAACATCTTGAGTGGTTTTAAACTCCAGAAATCATGTGCACAAAGATGGCGACTCTGTGTACGGCTGTCGCCCCACAGCAGACTCATAACTATGAGTCTGACTACGAGTCGAGCAGACTCATAGCCAACAAATGCCTGTTAATATCTATGGTGGCTTTTGATATTCACCTATTAAATTTTTATTCCTCTTCACCCAAAAGCTTAGCAAATGGAGACAAGGGGCATCTTTGAGCTGGTTTCTTTTCCTAAGTTCCTGTGTTCCCTCTTCCTCGCCCTGCTCTCTCCTGGGACCTACCGGGTGCTTTTCCTCAGTCTCTGCCCACATACTTGATCATGGCGCTATCTGAGCTTGGCCCACCCTCACGTGCTCAGCAAAATGTGTGTTGCTTCCTCCTCTCGATGAGAGGGAAGCAGCTCATTCTGTTTCCTTGACCCTGTGGTTTTACCTCTCGGTTGATTCTGGACACTCTGTGTTCTCTGACCAGCTGCGGTTGTGCTATAGTGAAGGGACAGACGCACTGCATTCCACTCCTGTCGGACAAAACCTGGGTACCAGGATAAAATTGATTCACTTGTGGACAAAAGCTAGGGTACCAGCACACTTTGTCAACGTCCTTTCTGACCACAGCAGACTAGACTTCTGTGATTTTTCTTTTATAGTTTTATCTCCAATCACGAATGGGCTCACAGAATGTCCAGGGGAAGACCTTAGCTGGCATCTCCATTTAAATAAGAAGAGAAATGGGTGGTGTTATTAGAGTCCTGGAGAGTGGGGAGGGCTGTTCCTTTTATCTGCTGTGTCCTTTGTGCAGACTAAGGACCCCAAGGTGGGGAGTAGGATGAAGGCAGAACAAAATAGGCCTCACCGACTCTAAGCCTTAGACATTTTTTCTCTTGGATTTATCTTTCTGAGTCTGTGTGTTTGTGTGTGTGTGTGTGTGTGTGTGTGTGGTCTTTTCTTTTTATTTTTTTATAAAAGCCACTGTATGAAGGTATAATTGACATACAACAAAGTACACATTTAAAGTGTTCTTTAAAATTTCTTACATTTTCACACATGTAAACACCCGTGAAACCATCACCACAATCAAAAGCTTCCCCATGCCCCTTCATAATCTTCCCCTTCACTCTGGCAACCACTCATCTGCTGTCTGTCCCTATAGATTAGTTTGCAGTTTCTAGAATTTTACAAAAATGAAATCAGACAGTACGTAGTTTAAAGAAAAAACAATTTATTGTGTCATAACTTACATACAATAAAGTTCCCTGGTTTTAAGTATAGAATTTGTCAGGGTTCTCTAGAGAAACAGAAAGAGAAAGAAAGGAATTGGCTCACACAATTATGGGGGCTAGAAGTCTGAAATTTGTGGGACAGGCCAGGGGGTTGGAAACTTAGGCAGAAGCTGGTGTTACATTCTTGAGGCAGAATTTCTTTTCCTGGAAGCCTCAGCTTTTGCTCTAAAGGCTTTTCAACTGATTGCATGAAGCTCACCCACATGATCAAGGGTAATCCCCTTTATTTCAAATCAGCAGATTGTAGATGTACAAAAATACCTTCACAGTAACACTTAGATCAGTGTTTGATCAAATAAATGGGTGGTACAGCCCAGTCAAGTTGAAACATAAAATAAACCATCAGGTTTATTTTTATAACTCAATAGTTTTAGCCTATTTATTTACTAAACTTCTGCCACCATCAGCACAACATAATTTTAGAACAGTTTCATCATGCCAAGGCTTTAAACCTTTTTTCCCTTGGAATTATCATTCTAGGTCTCTTTTTTGCCACCAAGGTAATCAGAGAGGTGAAGGGACCAAAGCTACCTCTAGTCTAATTCTTCAGATTTTCTAACCTAACAAAGTTTAGCAAGTCTTTTCCATAATTGCCTACATCTATTACTTATCAATATATTAGAATTGAAAACCATCACTGTCTAACATAGGCTGTGTCTTTATTCACATTTAGGAGCACTGAATCCTACTGATTGGTACTAGTTCTGCTCTGTGCTAAGTACACTCACAGCAACATCCTATTTGATTCTTACCACAGCCCCACAAGGAAAGTAGGAGTTGGCCCATTTGGCAGAACAGAGACTAGATTCTCTGAGAGGCCAAGAGCAATCAATAGACCAACTGAGATTTGAAGAGTGTTTCTGATTTGAAGCTTTTCCATTGCAGCCCAGTTGCCCACTTTAGATATCACCTGCTCTCTGTTCTTTACAGATCCTAATACAGCATCATAGATACATATATGCCTAAACCTTGTGAGGATGAAGAAATACCTTGTGAAGTTCCTGAATGCAGGAAGGTTGGCTGGGATGTGAGAATCTACAGGCAGCTTCATTTGACATTTCCACGCACACTTGAGAAAGGACATCACAAAAGAGAACTGGTGTATTTACGTAGTTTTCTTTGTAAAAGCTGTTGATGTCCTTGGTTTTTAGAAAACTAAGCTAGAGCATGCTGGGGAAAGTATCCTTCCCAGATTTATTCCCTCTCAGCTTTGTATTGCCAACACTGCAGTGTTCTCACAAAGGAACACCATCCTCTACTAGACAGAAAGAGCTTATATGAGGGACCTGGAGCATTTGGCCGAACGTGTTGTGTCTCCTTTGCTTCTTCCCCACCTCCTCCAACTGCTGCCTCTGCCACAGGCTCCTCCTCTGCCACTCTGATGAATGTTAAAGTGAGCTAACACGTTCTGCTGTCATTTCCCAGGAATGAATGCCATCCATCATATGTGCAGTGTTCTCACAAAGGAACAGCCCTGTCTCCACTCCTTACATCAAGGTATGTCCTACCGGATAGAATCTTGGTGTTCCATTCCAAGATTTGACCACTCTTACTTGAGCCTCTGGCCTCTGAGAATTTACTTAACTGAACTTTTCTTCAGCATGGCAGTACAAACTGCCATGCTAGAAAACTCTTGTGTTCTTTGTGTTAAGATCAAATATATACAATATTGCATATTGGAAAGCTGCTAAGAGACTAAATCTTAAAAGTTCTCAGCACAAGTAAAAACATTTTTGTAACTATGCATGGTAATGAATGTTAACTGGACTTGTTGTGGTGATCATTTCCTGATACACACAAATATCAAATCATTACGGTGTATACTTGAAACTAATATAATGTACTATGCCAATAATACCTCAATAAAAAGAGATCAAATACATACCTTCTTCTCTCTTTATTTTATCTCGTCTTTCGCTCTGACATTCCAATTCAAAAAACAAAACAAAAAACCCCCACCGAAACAACGAAAAGAAACACTCAAAGGAATGAGAGAGAGAGTAGTAACCAGAATGGAAACTATATGCCGTGGAAATTAGCTTAGGCTCACAAACGTGCGGCCTTTAGCCAGTACAATATGATGCAACATAGAAGAAAAATCTAGCCTCGTGCCTGAGCATTTCCCCAGGTTTCTGGGCACATCATCTTCTTTACCATCAATCATTACGCCAACCCAGCTAAGCCTAAAGAAGGTCCAGTTTTTAAAGGCATATTATACAGCAAGAGACATCTTTTGGTTTCCCTGCAAAGCCAGGGTAAGTGTTCCAAAAGAGCTGGCTTGATTTCTGTTGTCACCTCTTGCACACTCAGTGAACTCAAGGAAGTGATAGATTCTTGGGCCTCCGCCTACACATGCAGAAAGACAGTGGAGACACCAGCTGCCTTACATTCTCAAAGTTAATAAAATGAAGGCGCCAGAGCATTGCTCAGTAGGTGATTTTTGTGGCTTATGCCATAGAACTTTGTGTGTCCTGGATTTTCCAGGAGAACCCCAGTTTCAGATGTGTTTATACTCGCCAAGTCAGAAGTTCTGATTTTTGGCTTACAAAATATGATCACCTTGGTTATAGGTGAGCCTGTGCTATGTGAGGGCATGTTGGAAACTGATTTTTCCCAGATAGCATCAAAGATGACTCTGAGTTCTACCAAACTGTATCTAAATGAGTCATATTATTGCAATGATACAGTGCAGTTACCAGGTGGTTCTGCTAATAATTAGAAACACATTTCCATATTTCCTAGAACCAAAGAAAGGAAAACATCACCAGGAAAATGTTACATGTGGGGACAATTATTCAATAGGTCCTTGGCTGGGATTTGTGGATATGAACATAATTCAGAGGCAAAAATGAAATACTGGAACAATACATGGAGATTTCTTTTATTGATGCTGAATTACAGAACACAGGAATTAACATTCAGCCAAGTCTTGATTATTCAAAGAATGATGACCCAATTTGTAGCTTACCAAACCTTTTCCTCCCCTTTCTCATTGCCACACTCCAGTGCTTCTCAAATTTGAGTAATGTATTTAGGAAAAAAACCTTAAAAGGCTACAGTGTTTCTTAAATGATTTATACTGTAATTGTACTAAAAGTTGAACAGGACTAAAATTTAAGATTACATTCTTAGATATTCAAATATGCTTGTTTTAAACAAAAATAATTCATAAAGTAAAAAAATCAAAATTATAAAATCGATAATTTGATTATTAACAACATTAATGTATAGTGATGGGTGATATAGTTTTGCTGAAATAACTTGGGACAGTGCAGTCTTTCCATGTTGCCAGAAGCAGGTGAGAACCAAATGTTAGAGACCCACAACTCCCAGCTCTTCCAATGGGACCTCACACTTCTCCGCCCTGGGATTTATGAACCCCAGCCTGAAGAATACTGCTTTTATCCACGTTGAATTGATTTTCTCTTCCCATTTCTGTATTCCAAGATCTGCCAGGGCAAGGAGACAATGTGAAACCCAAATGGGTCAGATAGCCTTCTCTTTGATAAAAGTTGTCATTAAAGGGACCTTAGGGTGATTTGTAGTTTTCAATTAAATAAACTTTTGACCTCCTTCATTGGTTTCTCATGGCCTGGCTATTGGAGGATTATCTACAATGTCCCATCTCTAGGAATGCCTGCTTGCTGCACAGAGCTGGCTGTAGCCTGGCAGACACATGCTTTTTCCAAAGACTCCCACACTGATCTCCAAGTGACTGGAACACATCTATTAAGACTCCCTTACACTGTGAGTAGCTCCACTTGACGGAGCTGCCAGCTCATGTATTGTGATGTAAATGGCGCTGTTCCACACCCCGCACTTTCATCTTCTAAATGTTTCACAAACACTGACTAATTAATAATCCTCTTTTCAGTGCTGCCAGGGATGAGTTGTAAGGAAAGAGTGATGGGTGGTTTTCCAGATAACACACATGTTAATTTTTATCCCGGGCTAAGGAGAAAGAAACAAAAATGTGTAGAGCCGAACATTTACATTGTCTGGTACTTTCACATCCATTATGTTATTGAAACCTCACAATAATCTTGGCAGGAAAAGAATCTTGGCAGAAAGGGCTTCTTACCACCATTTTTACAGAGAGGGAGGTTGCATCTCCTAAAGATGAGTTTTTGATTGGGATACAGGTGGGATTTGAACTCAAGTCTGCTCATTCCCAGGGCTCACACTCTTTCTGCTACTCCACAGTGTATAGGATGGAAGTTCAGCTTTTTCACTATATTAGCTGTTGTCATTATTGTTGTTAGCAACAAGTGTTATTAAGATTTAATGAGTATAATATTTAAAATGTATGTAGTCACAATCTTTGAGGCTCTTAGAGTTTTATGCAATTATTTTGCTCTTGCTCAGTTCCGAAATAGTAAATATTTGGATTTGATATTAGAAGTCATTCTGGCCTCATTCCTGTCTCAAAAAGCAATTTTTCATGGGTTCAAACTCTTGGACTTGCAAAAATCTGGAATTGAAAACAATGCTTGCTTTGTCCTCAAAAGTTATATTCATGACACACCAGATGTTCTGGTCTATGATAAAAAATTCTTCTTAATTTTTGAAGGAAGAAAACATACACTGGTGAATGGGACACATCCTTTTCTCTCTCTCTCTCTCTTTTTTTTTTTTATTATTACTTAGAAAGAAATGGTACTATGGCTTCTCTTGGGTGTACCTACCTCTCCCAAGTACGCAGAGTGCTAGAGAACTATTTCCCGGACACAGGACCTGTTGTTTGACCCTAATATTTACTGTCAGTTCGAAGGATATCTATGGCCAAATAATGTTCCACGTTGCTGTTCACTCTTTTTCCACAAAATAGACTGGAGTCAGCCTTGTGCTCTGATTGCTTCCCTTTTATCACCTGTCTGAGAAGCAGCTAGATCATGTGAGAGGAAGATGTTAACTGACCTCAAGGCAGGAGCCAGTGCTATAGTTCTGCTCTTTCAAAGACGATGAACCAGAGAACACTGAATCTCTATGTTCATTCCATCCTCGTCCTGGCAAGTGGGAGAGCTGGGGTGCAAACCTGAGGCTGTGGGACACCAAAGCCCATGCCGAAGCTGTTACTGTACTTGAATTAACTGAGCCTCTATTACATGGAGGTATTTTACATATTCATTCAATTGTGATTTTTTTATTGAGTGCCTGCACTGTACCAAACAGTGTTCTAAGTGCTGAGACTAGAACAGTGAAATAAACCAACCAAAGACAAAAGTTCAGCACTCATGGAGCTTACATTCTTTAATGTATATATATGTTTTTACTTAATCATGATAACTATTATATATATAATTATATTATATATATGATATATATGTGTATATATGTACTATGTGACTCCTTAGTGAAGGAATCTTGACTAAATCACTGCACTGAGTTTTAGTCTTCGCAAGTACGAAACAAGGACACCCACAAATACATATATATACCCAGGATGCCAAAAAATGTCTACAAGTGGACACTTGGTCAACGTTGCTCAAGCAGTAGTTCACCATAATCAGAAGTGTCTGGACGCTGATGGTAACCACTTTGAGCACCTCTTGTCATTGCAGAAGTCAAACATAACTTGTATTCATCTTTTGTTATAGGTATATATTGAGTATGACAATTTTAATACAGTTTTTTCCTTTCTTAAAATGTGTATACATTTTTTGCCACCCTCTTTATGTATATATGTGTGTATAATATACATATGATATACATTTGTATGCAAGGTGTGATAAAAATATATGGTGCATGCTGCTGCCAAGTGCCATCCAAAGGAAAGGCAGGGATCTTCAATACAGGAAGTGGCGCGTCGAACCTTAGTAAGAGTGTGAGACAAGTTTCAACTTGTTCGGTGAAGTCAGTCAGGTGTGAGCTACAGTTGAGAGAAGATGTGTTTTAAAGTGTGCTGTAAATCATCCTCCATCATGACAACGCTCCGTGTCACACATCATTTCTGGTATATGGCAATTTCTGTCAAATAAAAACAGTACAGTGTGTCCTCATCCACCTTATCCACTGGATCTGGCACAGTGGACTTCTGGCTCTTCCTCCAAGTCAAAATGATTCAGGACATCGAGGCAGCCATGACAGCACAACTAAAGACACTCACGGAGGAGGACTTCCAGAACTGCTTCAGAAAGTGGCAAGAACGATGGGATAAGTGTGTTTAAAGTGAGGGGGAGTATTCTGAGGGGGATTAGTGGCAATGTGTCTTTTACTGTAATAATTTTTAAAATTTAAACATTCACCTTATTTGTTGGTCACATGTCATATATGTATATTCATATACCTACATACATATATGTATAGTTTTTCTTGTTTTGCATTTAAGAAGATTAAGAGAATGCATTAATTTATTCAAGATTGCATAGCTAAGGATGGTAGAATTTGAACTGAATTCAGGTCTCTGAATTCCAGCCATTTCCATTTTATCACACTGTCTTCTATGGATATAATTTATGGAAAATAGAGTTTTGCTATTTAAAGTGGGATTGGCTTTAGAGGGATAACCAAAAGCATTGATAATATGACAGTTTATGTGTCATTTCAACATATTTCCCAGAGTCAAGCCATGGGTCCCTTTTTGTGTATTATTCATTGTAACAAATTCCAGTTGGACAATGTTTTAATACAAGTTTTGGGAATTACCTGTGTCTCTACTTGTATTTTGCAGGAGCCAGTGCAGACGGTAAGGAATGTAGCCACTGCACGGGCCCACTAGAGCTGGTGATCAAGGGTAATCTACTAGGGCAAAGGTAGAATGGTGGTAGAATGAAGGAGTTCATAGCACTGTGCAGCAGTCCCTTCTCCTTGAATTACCATGGTGCAATGCGGAGAATACGAAGACATCAGATTAAAATGCTAAGACCTTTTCCATCAATTCCCACTCAGAATCACTCAAAAGAAAATAGGGAAATAAGAAAGAGAGGCATGAATTTCATCTGTGATGAAACTAGGATAATTGGTTACCCTGCATCACAGTTTATGAGAAGGGGATGGCAATAGCAGGGAAAGTCAAACAGGAATGTGTAGAGACTGAGAAAGGGTGCTTCAGAGGCAAATGTCAGACAGAGCTGGTGGGGTACAATGTGACTATCTTAAGGGTCAAAACCAACAGTCTCTTGTTGAAACAATTGGAATGAACATATAGTCTGACACATGATGAACAGTAGCCACGACTAATGAGGGAATTACCCAAACAAGCCATATATGCAAACAATTCCACAACTGCTAGTCTCTCTCTCTCTCTCTCTCTCTCTCTCTCTCTCTCTCTCTCTCTCTCTCTCTCTCTCTCTCTCTCTCTCTCTCTCTCTCACACACACACACACACACACATCTCTGAAGTAAGAATTCCTGTCAGCCTAGTACATGGTCCTAGACACCCCCCCCCCGCCCCACATGTCTAGCAAATAGCTGATCCAGGAAAATCTCACCTCAATCAAAGATTAGTATTATAAAAAAGATATGAAGACATGATTTATATCCATATGTCATGAAGGGAAAAAAGAAAAGGAAAGGAAAGCAAATGATAGGTGAAGGACACTCACCAGGAAAAACAAAAAGTTTTCATGGAGCTGATGGTAATTCTGATCAAGCTCATTGTAATCATAATGAATAATGATTAAATAAATAAAATACGTCTCTATAAGAACAATAGCTGAAAACAGATGTCATAGTTCAATGAAAATAAGCAAACAATAGAAAGCAATGGGATATAAGCTGGCACAGCTTACCAAAAAAAAAAAAAATTAAAGAAAAAGTAAAACTATCTGAGAAATTAAATCCATACTCTAAGGAGGACAGTGACGAAAGTATACATGTGCAGTGAGAGTAAAGAGCGGCTACAGAGAATGTGATATGTACAAATAATGGCCACTAGAGATCCAGCATATTCTTAACTGGTGTCTCTAGCAAACAGAACCAAAATGAAGAAACAGAGAATGTATTTTAATGTTATAATTTTTTAACGTGTCCAGAAATAAAAGAAGGCTTAAATCTACACCTTGAGAGGGAACATTATTTCCCAAGGGGAAAAATTTACACAGAAACTAGCTTAAAAAATAACCAAAACCTTTTATGAAGTTCTCAAAAAAAGAAAGTGTAACCCCAGAAATTTTATACCCAAAGAGTCATTCAAATTGAAATAAAGAAAATATATACATACACACGTATACACCAAAGAATTTAATTCACTTAACTCCTTCTTGAATAAACTGCTGGAAAACAATCTTCAGCCAACCAAGAAAGAAAAGGAGAAATGGTAGCATTTGAAACAATGTAAAATCACCATGTCTTTTCATTTGCAATATGTTCCTCTCTTTATTCTCCACTTCAGTGATTGTTATCACAAAATCCAATTGTCTAACTAGCAAATCAGGAGTTATCCTCGCCACCCACCACCCTCATTACCACATCTAACCACTCGGTAAGTCCTTTCAAACTGCAAAGCTTTCTCTCAAACCTTCCCTCTACTTTCCGTCTCTCTTGCTAATCCTTCATTCAGGCATGAGTCTGTACTCTTGTCTGGACAATTGCAGTAGTTTCCAAATTGCAAGAATAATTTAAAAACATTTACACTTGGCATGCCACAGGCACTGACTACTCCGAATGGATACCAGCCATGGACACAGCACACTGGTGCGTATCAGCTCTGATCCCTGGCCTAATTGGTCTTGTCTCCAATATCCACTTGCCACCATCCATAATCAACTCTGTAGCTACTGTGACTTTTCTACAGTATAAAGTTGATTATGCTGCTTCTTGACTTACGTTCCTTCAATAGTTTTCCATTACCTACGGCGCAGTCCTACGGATGAAGTCTAAACTCTCTGGCATGGTAAACAAAGTCCTTGAGGACCCAGTCCCTGCCTAATTCTGGAAGTTTTAAATTTCATCACTCTTACATGCAGTGCCCTACAGCCACTCTGGACGTCTTCCAGTTTGGTGAATGCGGGCTCTTTGAGATTCCAGTGTGTGGTCAACAAGTCAAGTGTCATATCTGGAATAGGAATGGAATGTAGATTCCCCTAAAAGGCCCTGATTCTGGGTCTGGAATTATATCTGAGCATCATGAAAATCCACATAGAATACGTTCCCCGGCCAAGAAGCAAAGCAACCTATCCAATGGGCCACCACCAGCCAGAGGTCTCTTCTTCCTCTCCCTGCCATTTTGAGTTTCCTGTTGATTAAACAACCAGCCACTTTACATTGTAGACATACTTCACTTTTTTTTTTTTTTTTTTTTTGGCTAATTGACAAGATAGACCCTACAGAGTAGATTCTCAAAGTGATGCTATTTCTTCCTATCATTTGTGACAGATCTGCTACCTCTCCCACATGACAAGGCAGAGCTGCCCTTAGGGATCAGAATTCAGTCTGCTCATTCACTCATTCCACAAGTGTTTATTTGTTGGGCACCTGTGGGGACACAGTCCCAGAGAGCAGTTTCCAGGCTCTCAGCCTCACGTGGACAGGTGCAGTCTCAGGTAGTAGATGGCCATCAGCTGTGACAAGTTGGCCATCAGCTGTAACCAGTGAGCCACTAATGTAACTGCCGTAGCTACGCTAGGGGGTTGGTTGGGTTGGCAGAGAAGTGGACGGAGGGTTGTGGCTGGCAAGTGCAGTGAGCAAGCAGATTACATTGTGGATCATGTTGATCCTACTTCCTGTGTCTCACCCAGCTGCCAGCGAGAATGGGGTGCAGAAAGATATTGGGGTACTGGCGGATGTTTGCTTTTGTGACTCCACCAGCCACCGTAGAGAATATAGTGGTATGGCTCCCCTGTCTATGGCTCCGTTGTTGTTCCTTTTTGGCCTCACCATATCCTGTGTTCTTCTGCGGAGAGCGGGAGCTGAGTCTCTGCATTACAGCACCTCAGGCCCTGCGCTCAGTGTTCCACATACTTTATTGAGACAGATATAGTCCTTGTTCTTATGAGCCTTCAGTCTGTAGGGGACAACAAATGAACACAAATTATAACAAGGACACAAACAGGGTTCAGTTGACCTTGGAAAACTGGTGAGGTCAGAGGTCAGCAAAGGCCTCCCTGAGTAGATGATACTTAAACTGAGGCCTGAAGCATAAGAAGGCACGAGATATGCAAAGATCCAGTGTGTCGGCAGAGAGCTAGTCTTCACAGAGAAAAGCAAAACTATAGTGGCTTTCTCAGATTAGTGCCTCGAAGCAGCATTTCATCCACTTATACAAGGAACACAATCTATGCAGTTTGAAGATATCGATATTCTTGTAGAAATGAGATAATCCAAGTATGCTTGTGAACAGTTTGGTTGAAATCCATGTTTAGGATCATATTTTCCTGGATGTGCTTTGTGAATTTCCCTTTGTGTCTTTTTTCATGAAGGCCTTCCCATCTGCAGAGCTCATTACCAACTGTGGGGACAGAGCCCCAGAAAGCAGTTTCCAGGCTCTCGGTCTTACATAGAAAGGTGCTGGCTTAGGTAGTAAATGGCCATCAACTGTGATTGGATGGCCATCAGCTGTGGCTAGTTGGCCGTCAGCTGTAACCAGTGAGCCATTGGCCACTAATATAACTGCTGTGGCTACGCTAGCAAAAAATGGGGGCTGGCAAGAAGATGGTGGCTGGCAAGCACGGACTGCTGTTAGGACGGCGGATTGCAGATTATGTAGATCCTGCTTCCTGTGTCTCCAGCCCAGCCGCCAGCGAGAATACATTGGTTTGACTCCCCTACCTATGGCTCCATGGGTGTTCCTGTTTGGCCTTACCATGTCCTGCGTTCTTATGTGGGGAGCGGGACCAGAGACCCCGCCTGACATCCTGCACGACACCAACCTCTACTGCAAATTCCTATCATTCTTTGAAGGCCCAGTCCAGCCCCACCTGCCCCCATGGGACCTTCTCTGACCACTTCAACCCTCTGGGATTGCCATCTTCTCTGAGCTCCTACAGCCCTTCTATCTTCCTGTAAGAGCTATTTTCTATGAATTAGTTCCTTCCAAGGGCATGTGCTTTGCTCTTTTCCTATGTATTAAGAATAGGCATCAAGTCTTTGTGACCAACCTCCAATTCTTCACCCAGTGTCTGATGGATCAGCTATAATATTTGTTCAACATGAAGTTTCAAATCTAAGTAGACCACCCACTTACCTCAAGAATTCCATATAGCCAAGTCCAACATAGGAAGTAGGATCCTTTGAGTTTTTATGAAGGAATCTGACCAGATGGATATATAGATAAATATATACAGAAAATGACCTAAAGTCATACAAATTCTCTCTTCCAAAGAAGCACTTCAGAACACTTTTCATGCAAGCAAACGCAGTAGTCAGATTTCCTCAACCAGAGTTCAAGGACTAGCAGTTATGAGCAAATTCCCAAACTTAAGGACAAATCCCAAACTGAGTTTTTTTCACTTCAAAAAAAAAAAAAAGAAAATGACAAAGTTCCAATAATTTTTACAGTACAAAAATTTTATTTTTTGTTAGGATAATTTAAAGTTTAAAACTGAAGTAGACATATTCATTTTACAAACAAGATATTCTTTCATAAGTAAGACCATTAAAAACAGTAAACAAAAAAGCTGTCTTTACAAAAAGCTCTGTGCATAGCAACTTTATACTGTATATAACTGACAAAGCAAAACAAGAAAATGAAACTATACAGTTTGAAAATGAGACCTTACTGTACAAAAGGTAGAGAAGATAATGGTTTTTAAACCATGCATATTGAAATGTGCAAAGAAAAACTGGGGGGAAAAATATGATGCTATAACAACAAAAAAAATGAGATAAATAATGAAGTAAATTGTCCCTTTAAATGAAAATTCTTACACAGCTCCTCTTACAAAGCTAGGATAGAATTTGTAGTTACCTATAGAAATACTCACCTTCCAAAGTGGCACAAAAATAACCTGGGACCAAAATGATTCAATAGCAATGACTAAAAAGGACAGAGTAGCTTTGCTTTAAATTTATTAGTACACTAAAAATAATCCTTACACACATTTGTACAATTAAATAGATCTGTTGCTGCCAAGGTTCTAGCTGAATGGTCAAGGATGTCTGGTATTTCATGACACACATTTTTCGGTGTAAAGCTACCAACAAATTCTACAATCATTTTGAAGACAGTACTGCACTCATCTTCATGCAAGAGCAAATATCACAGATTCTAAAAGCAATGCTACTGAAAAAAACATTTCCTTATGTTGGATTGGCTCAAATCCAGGTCTAAATATGCTTGATTTTGTTCTGCCTTCACTTTCAGATGGTAATGTTTGTATTCCACACACTCTTCCCCTCCCATCAAATTTTTCACCGGAGAACTTTCTCTGGTGTGTTTCCCTGTATTTTGGTGCTTTAAGCCCTGACTATGAGGGACTGTCAGCCAGAGTTATAAGCATGCCAGGTATACAAAACCTTGGAATCTCATGTGCATAGAAATAATAGTTGGGTCATATTGAGTAATTCCAGAATAAAGGCAAAGAAGACCTTTGGGGTTGGGTAGATGTGGGCATGTATCACCGGGGCAAACAGGAGGGAGGCAGAATTTACGAAGTCATCTAAAATTGGCTCGTATGCACTAAAGATGTTTTTCCACGAGAACTGCATCAATTTCTAGTGTTAGAACCCCAACCAAAAATGCCAAACTGGAGTCTGTGTATAGACTATATTGTGGTGCCAATGAGTCAACAAGGAGAACCCTAGCATGGGGAAAAAAATGACATCCTTATTAGTAATCCAAATAAGTCTGGATATATCCCCAGGATCACACAGGCTTTCAAGAGTCAGCCACTCTTAGCAGCTCCTGCAGTGTTTCTCTCCCTAGGAGCCACTCCCAGAACTAGATAGAGAGCCCATCACAGGTCTAGATAACTGAGTTGTTTGGAACACAGATGCCCCCCATCTCTGACCTTGCTAAGAATCTGAGTTTCCATTTCTTTGAACATTAGGAGAGGGATTTAGGGCTTTTACCATTTCTCTTCCACACCCCATCCCATTCCTGCCTGGAAACTGTGTCAAGTGGGATGCTTAATTTTTTCAAGAAAGTTTAGTTCCGTGAAAGGGGAAATCTGCAAAAAGAAAAAAAAAAAAAGATTTGGACATTCTAAGAGTCCAAGAAATAGAGTCATCTTCTTCAAACCCTGTTTCTGAAGTTCTGTGGGGCTTCTACCTTGGTGTTGAACAAGGTAACCCAAGAGGAGGGAGAGTATGGCTCTGTCAAGAATTCCAAAGGGGCTGCTGGGTTTGGGAAAGTCATGTGGCTTTGGCTCTTCTTTAAGGTCTTTCCCTGGGATGCAAAGCTGGGGACACACTGAAACACGGGAATTGTCTGCATGCTCAGGGGAGAATGTTGAAGCTAATATAAGTTTTTAAAAAATTTGCAAAGAGTGAATACCAAAAGGGACATGTAGACTATTTAGAAAGCAGATGGAGCTGGGAATGAATTGATGGGCTTGAGTGTCTGTATATGTGTATGGACTTGAATCTATTCTTTCTGAATTTGTTCTGTAGGAATCTACATCAGGTACCTGTTCTTGTCCATGGGTCAATAAAATGATGGAAAAGAGGGGGATGCAGGATGGGGGATAAGAGTCTAGTAAGTAACTGCAGTAATCATCACACACCTTTTAAACTTGTTACTACATGTTTCATCGGTTTCATTTTACATCAAGAAGAGAAATTCCTCTCTTCCAAAAAGGTCTTAATTTCTACCTCTACTTACAATAAGTTACACGTTTATTTATTTAAATAATTGTAAAACATTTTAAATTTTTTCCCTTTTTTCGTTTTTTGTTTGTTTGTTTGTTTGTTTTTTAAAGAGATTAAACTATAAGCAAACACACATACAACAACATTTCATCATTCAATTCAGGTTTCGTTTTAAGAAAGTCTTCCATGCTGGTACCCTGTTTTGTTCATTTTTTTTTCTGCATAAACTAAATTGGTATCTGAAAGGCTTCATAGAAAATAGAAACTTTCAATTTTTTTTTTCCTACAAAGAAAAACAAATAGTATCCAAAATATTAAGCATGAATTGTTTGCCAATTTTTTTTCTTAAATATTTTACAAACATAGGAAGGTGGTTCTTACAATGTTCATAACAAAGAATTAATTGCATTTCTGCTTTTAGCACTGACTACGTCAATGACATCTTTTGTCCTTGTCCCCAAGAGGGTCAGTTTGTGTAGCCACCATCAGAGCTACATGAGAAATGTGAGACCAGATAAGACGCCGCTCCTCATATACCCAAATCTGTCCATCATGTTCATTTTGGGGGTACAACTCTCCCCACAGAGCTCATAGTGCTTTCTTCATTATTGGTCCATCAGAGTAAGTAGTTTTGTGCTATAAGAAAGCAGTTCTTCCTCTTTACATCGGGGGCACAACAAGTCCGGTCATGGCTGCAAGGAAAGGGTGACACGGGAATGAGACTTGGAGGCTTTTTACAGTAAAGGCTATAACCCAGAGAGAGGGGCCGGCAATGGGATTGACAGAGTCTGATGTAATCCAGGGAGATGGTGCCCTCCACTGACATGGGAACACATTTCTTCCAGGTTCGGTCTAGCAGTCAGTCTACTGAGGTACCAAAAGCTCACAGATCACTGAAATATAAACAGAGCTTGTGGACAGATTGCTTGGGAAGCCAACCGTTATGTTTTGTTTGTTTTATATTAATGGGTTGTATACATGACCTAATGGACATAAACATGCAAACTAAATTGTACTATATGTATGATATATTTTTCATTATTAGACTAAAATAATTTCTAGATTCTATTGTTCCAAATCACTTAATTGGAACAGGAAAGAGAACTCCAGATGCCAAGCCTATTGAGTTACTTCCTAGGCATCATTTATAACAAATCAGACTTTCTCTCTGTCCTAGGTTTCTATCCATTCTAGCTGAAATTGATTAGCTTTTTTTTTTCCCAACTAGCACATCTTCCTTTGGTGCTCACTGCTGCTACCGTGTTTCCCCCAAAATAAGACCTAGCAGGACCATCAGCTCTAATTAATATAAGATCCAGTCTTTTATATTATATTATATATCATATCACATCATATATCATATCATATTATATATTATATTGTATTGTATTGTATTATGTTATATTAAAGATCCAGTCTTATGGTAAAATAAGACCGGGTCTTATATTAATTGTTGCTCCAAAAGATGCATTAGAGCTGATTGTCCAGCTAGGTCTTATTTTGGGGGAAACACAGTATGTGATGCTCATTCACTCACAAATGCTGATCCACTGGCCTAGAGGACTTAATTTAGCTCCTAGTTTGGGAGTCACTCCCATCTCCACTCTTCATCTCCTGTTCAAGTGCGATGTCCAGTGCCTCCTCCATCTAGTCAAGAGGATACAGACAATACCTGTCTGGGTGGCATCAGGTCCAAGGCTTTCCCTTGAAATGGGAAATAAAGCAGCATGAGCACAACGTAGAAAAAATCACGCAGAAAATATGCCCGTCTGGCCTTGGCTTTCAGGTGATGAACCCACAGAACTTTCACATTCTTGGAAACGGACAGAATAGTTTCCTGGCATCAAAACTTCAAACCATACTTAGAATTTGATCCTTGAGCTTTATTCTCTATATCTCATCAAGGTCTAAGCAAATAGCATAGAAGCATTTTGCTGAGTGGTGCTTACTAAGCTTATAAGCAAATGGCCAAAATTCTTCCTACTTCCCCCCAACACACCTCCCTCCCCCTCCTCCCTCTTTTCTTCCTTCTCTCCTCCTTCTCCTTCTTTCCTCCTCCTCCCTTTCCTCTACCCCTTTTCTCATGCCAGGTAGTCTTCTCGGGCGAAACTGTCAGCCATCTATTTCCCTGCACATACAGCCTTTATTGAATGTTTGTGAGATCTGGATTAAGGTCTTACACAGCTAGCAAAGCCTTAATTATTTTTGCCTGTATTACTATATATTGAATCGATGTAACTTTTCAATAAAGGCAGTTCAATTCTGGACACTCCCTGATGATTTGGAGATATAGCAACCCCGGTAATTATCCTAGAGTGTAGGAGGTTTTCTTATTTTATTTTATTTTTTTTTTCCTGGAGGGAGCTGGAAAATGAATCAGGTGCCTAGTGCATAATATTATCTTGACAATCTATACTCATCAGCGGTACATGCCTGATAGATGAGGTGGAGGGTGGGACAATGACGCTGCACACATAATTCTCTGGCAGGGGGATTCTGGCTCACATTTGCAACTTTACCTTGTCTATTACACTTAAAACTCATCAGCCCCTTCCTTTTTCTGGGCCCTCAGAGAGTTACCTACGGAGCTTATTAAAAGGCCAGTACTGCTCAAAGAACAAGATCCAGCACATGTCAGAAGAACAACAGACTCCATACATTTTCCTTCTTTCTCGTCTCACATCAGGCACGGGGTGGACTAGATCTCTGCTGCATGGTGACCCTGACCTTTTGCTCATGGAAACCACAGCCAACAGACACAAAGCAGATATTAAATGGAGGAAAAGTAAGCACTTTCATGGCCGGGGGAGGGAAGAAGGCTTAACTGTACTTCATCCATTTTCTTCTTACCTTCGGGAAAGCAAGAATCCCCGCTTTGGTCCAAGTGGAAAGTAGGAATGGATGACAGGTGAGAGAGGAATTGTACTAGTTTGTCCCCAGAGAGACAGTGGGGTGTCAGAGCATAGGCTCTGGAGTCAAAATGTCTGAGGTCAAGTCATCCGTCACTTAACTGTGTAGCCTCGGGCAAGCTACTTAAGTAAAAATAGTGATAATGGCATGACCTTCCCCTTTGGGTCACATGTGAGCCTTGAACAAGATCATTTGTGTAAAGTGCAGAGTTCAGCGTCTTGCGTGTACATGGTGCTCAACAACAGTTCGCAAGTGTTAGAGGGCATTGGTGGCACATGCCCTCTGCATGTGACTAAGACCATCACACCACAGTCGAGAGAAGAACCTCTCCACTGGCCTGTGATCACACAAACACCTCAGAGGACACTGTCACTCTCCCACCATCTCTCAAAAGATGGAGCGTCCTTCTTATCCATCCTGCAACCTCAGATTCCTTCATTCTGTGACTGTGGGCTGTGCATTCAATGTCAGAGCATGGTTTTCTCCCTCTCAGCATCAATGGCACTTTGTAATGTAGGGCTTTGAGCTTCTAGTCACCTGGTCCCTAATGAGGAAGAGTGGGAGTCAAGGCCTCTGAAAGGCATCCTTCATCAACCCCCACCTTCTCTCTGTTGGGCTGTGTGAAATATCCTTCACCTTTCTTGTTCTTCACACAGATTACTTCACAATAACCTTTGGCGATACTGTGATTCCCCCAAAATAAGACCTAACCGAAAATAAGCCTTAGCATGATTTTTCAGGATGCTTGTAATATAAAATAAGCCCTACCGTATTTCTCCAAAAATAAGACCAGGTCTTATATTAATTTTTTTCTCCAAAAGACACATTAGGGCTTATTTTACATTATGAGCATCCTGAAAAATCATGCTATGGCTTGTTTTCTGGTTAGGTCTTCTTTTCGGGGAAACACGGTAGCTTTCAGCTTTCCTATTTAACAGACTAGGAAATTGCAGCTCTCAAATGGGAATGATTTGTGGAGATTCACACAGCCTGCAAGGAGGTGAGAGAGAACTCCAATACACAGCTGATGAGTCAAGTCTAGTGCTCTCCCAATGGCTGATACTCCGAATTCTCCTATTATCTCTCCACGTATTACTTTCCATGTTCATAGTTGTTTGTAATTATTTCAGCCTACAATCCTAATGTAAGTGCTTCCCATCACCTCCTCCTCCTCCTCTTTCGCACGTCCTCCTAAGGTTCAAATCACCAGAAAAATTTGGAGGAAATTACAGGATCCAAAAGAGGCTTGGGACTTCCCAGTGGTTCTATAGAAATGAAACTAGAGCCCAGAGCCTGTGTCTACATGGAACCAACTATTATAAGTCATCACTCCTACAGATACAGTCAAGAATGTGCAGCTCAGCCATTCTCTCAGCCTAAGCATTCTGACCTGTGGTGACCAGAAGCTCGCATGGCTGAGGACCCTAGAGAGTGTCTTCTGACTATTATGACTGCTGTTGCCCCCACAAGAAAACCTCACTATAACCATACAGACCCTTGCAGCTCTTTGGGCCAACTCAACACTGACTGGGTAACACCACAGGGCGCCTTGGGCATAGAGCAATAGGCAGGGTAGGGATTGCCCACCAAGGGACCAGTGAAAAATTCATCCTGGCATCCCTGAGGACCGAGAGTTGAGCAGGCTGCAAAGGTGGGTCTCCCTGGACAGGACAAATTTGGAAGAATTGAGACAACCAGCTCTACTTCCCCAACTCCCGTGCTTTGTGAGAGAGGAGGTGGGGTAGGGGTGGCAAATGGAAGTCAAGTCATACTTTTTTTCATCAAAGTGATGCTGAAAATATTTGCAAGGGTTATCTGGACTGAGGAAAGGGCTGCGCCCCTCCATCTTCCTCTCACACTTGCACCCCTCCTTAGTTTTTCTTGGGCTTCTCATTCTGCATTTCCCCAAGGAGACCTGTGTGGGCCCCACTTGGTTTAAGGGACATGACTAAAACCAGAGAACTTGGAAAGTTCACTGAAGTGGTTGTGGGGAAGGGGAAGGTACAGCAAATATTTGGCAATTGTTTCCATTTCCCAGTCAGGAGATGAAGCCATCATGGAACAAGTTCTGCTCATGTGCTCTAAGGGTGGGATGGAAACCACTGGCTTGATGAGAGATGGAGCAGATGAAGACACTTAGCTACAGGCTGAGCCTGTTTCTCTATTAATCAGGCATCTGGATGAAAACTAATATATCTATATTTTCCCCCCCTCAAATATACAGATATTTCCAACTACTTCCATGTCGGGTAGCATATCGACCCAATGACTTTGTCTAGTTAAAACGAAAATTATTTACAGGGAGTCCTGCATACTAGGTTTTCAGTTCTCATTTGACAGTTTCTCTTGTCAAGTGACTTCCAGGAGACACCATCATCTCTGATGGTAGGATGGGACAGGAACCTACCACACCTCCCAGAGCTCTGCTCAGCCACAACCGGTGAATGATCCTTCACAGTGTCCCCGAAGGACCAGGAACCTATTTGCTATCATAAAGCCAGTGGGCAGATGCTGTCCCAGAGACAGCACGGCTCATCCAAGGCTCTGCTGACTCCAGAGGCATTGGTCCACAAGGGGTTAACCAAACTTCTGCCCTTTTTGGTTTTATCCAACACTGCTGAGTCGTGAGTGTTTTTATGTCGATGTAAGGAGCAGCCTAAACATAATGTGGGTCGGCAGGATCCACCGCGTTCAGCAGTTTCCAATTTGTTCTTTTGCCATCAGCTGCCTCCCATTCACACTGAGATGATTAGATTCTCATGTACTCATCACATTTGTGTTACATCATGTCATATTATATTTTAGGACATCGCTTAGAAATGGCTTTGACGGGAGATTCATTTTTGTCCTTAGACACAGTACGACGTCTTTTTTGCTTTCTTCCCTACTCCACACTGATCGGGCACCTGCTATCAATTTGACCAACATGTAACCAGAGCACTCAGAGCTCACTAGGGCTCCTGATGGAGCCTGTGCTTTTGTGCCTTGAGAACATCTAAGCACCACAGATGGCAAGCCAATTAGGTCAGCAGTGATCACCATGTGACATTGGGAGTGGTGACCAGGCACCCTCTGGGAAACAGTGACATGGCCTTGTGGAAAGCAAAGGTCCAGGGAGTCCAGACACTCCTGGGGGGTAAGTATGGCTCTCCCGTAGTTAATTCCGGGACCTTGAGGAGTTGTCTGACTTCTCTGTTATCCGCCATCCTGCTCCCAGGTGGAGTACTAGCCCAAATGTACAAACCATTTGTGCACCAAGATGAGAACATCAAAGCATCTCTTTGCAGGTAAATGGCTAGAGACATAGGAGGATGCTGTGCTGTCTGCTCTGACTTTGCTGGTCCTGTGGCACAGGTATCACGCTCCGTCCCAAACTGGAACCTTTGCTTACCTCTGAATCCATTTCCATTGCCACTGGAGCAGGCGGGAGAAGGGGAGCCTTGGGGCCTGATGACAGGGGCAAAGGCACTCTTCTGTTTGACAGCAGGAAAAACTGAAGAGGAAAATGGGAGGATGGAAGACGTGCTAGAAGATCCAACAGTAGGACTTGATGACATGACTGGAAAGCAAACGCACAATCCTCTTTTAGAAAGGGGACATATCGAGGAGTTCTTTTCAGTACATAGAACCTGTACACAGTTACTGAGAAATTACTAATGGGTTCCAGGCATTGTTCCAGATTCCAGGGCTTCAAAAAATGTTGAATGTGCCAATGACTCTGCCCTGTCCAGCGGGAGAAGAGTCCACAAAGAAAACAACTAAGAGGGTAAAAATCCTGTTGGAGGAATGTACACGATTCTATGGAAACAGCAGGCAGAGTGGTTTTCCGCCTGGGAGAGTCAGGAAGGCATCACCTGATTTTGTGATACACTTTAATTCATGAGTAGAAGCTTGACAAGAGAAGATCAACATCTGAAAACTCATCACATCTACTCAAGAACTAAAACTTCTTTTTCACCCTGAAAAGAAGTTCTGTCTGGGAGCTTTGGACTTCCCTGGCAATTCTGGGGGCTCTGGAGTTCTGGGGTATAGGGTTAATATCTTCTCAGAGAGTACCATGTCTATGGGCATTTCCTCATTAAATGTAAAAGTTTGTTAACATTGAAGAGAGTACCTCCCTCTCCCTCTACTCGCAGAGCTCCTGGGAAATAAAGCTGCAAGTCAGCCTCCTATGATGTAATGCATAGAAAAAAACACTAATATTAACATTAACAGTACTTAAAGGAAGCCAAAAGCTAATGTTGTAATTTCCAAGAAAAATAAAGGCAATTTACACAATGAAGTACTCCACCTCTTATAGTCAGATTCTCCACCAAGTTACAACACACAAGAAGATGATTTTATCTTCTGTGTTCAACTTGCTCAACAAAGGGGTAAAATAGAGTTCACAGAGGTAAAATTGTTAGACATAGCATCTTAGAGTAGAAGGTCAAGTTGCAGGGTCTCACTTTAGCGTACTCTCCAGAATTCTGAACTGTCCATGATGTGTTAAGAATTACTAGAATCTAAATGCAAATCCCATCTAAAGGCTGGGAATGCTAACTTGTTTCATAGCCTCAGTGGCCCAGCTACTCCACAATTAAAGTTTGAAAGTGAGGATGTAAGTGTGACTTATGGTTCAAAGACCAAGTACAAGATGAATTGAAGGCCAAATGTTCTGATGTCCTGTGTAAGGCTCCATCCCAGCTTCCCCTCTCTCATAATAAAGATATACTTTGGGCTATGTTCACACAATTGCATTATAAAGCAATCAGGTAGCACACCTCCACATGATGTCTTTTACAGCCGACTGCAAATCAAAGACTTCAATAAAAGAGCTTTATCTAAAAACGACTTACTGTTAGGTAGTCCTGATTTAAAAAGCTATGTGGAAGAAAGCATCTGAATACATCTCTGTCTTTTCTCACGTAATATGAATCAAAAAAAAAAATTGGAAAGGAGGATAAAGTCCTATAAGAATCTCACATAATACTTGAACATGCAAATGAAGAAGACATTGGGTTAATTCACTAGTATTATCATAGGCTAGGATACAGGGTTAAGCATTGAGAGTGAAACTTAGTCATAGTTCCAAGCACAATCTCCTCTTCTAGCCTTGGTTTTAGCATCAATGGAATGTGTATAGGAGCAGGAAGGGAGGGAACCTCCCCCCTTTCTGTGAGGCAGAGAATTAGAGACCAAAGAAAAGCTGACACTCAGGAGGGCCGAGTCTGACCCCAGTCCAAACTCGGCCATAATGTGTGATCCATGCAGGCACCCAAATGGCACCTGGGCTTCTGTGTCTGCAATAGCAAAACCTCCCCGCATACATCACAACACAGAAGGGGTTTTACAATGTGAATTAGGCACGTACACACACGTACACACACACACACACACACACACACACACACACACACACACACTCGATTCCATTTCTATTCAGCATATGACTCACTTTTACAAATATTTCTTTGCTAATAACAGATCCCAACCTAAAGTAGGCTCAGTAGATCAAATGTGGCTGCCTCTCAGAAGAGGAGTCACCTCAAGCTTTACTAAATGACATAAAGGAATTGTTGAGAGTTGAATAAGCAAAGAGCTATAACATACCCATTTAAAATACTTTTTACAAAACTTTGTCAAATGCCAAATTAGTACATCCAAATCAATTTAAAATTTAATACGACTATCATAAAAATCCTAAAAGGAATTTTAATGTGTGCCTGTCGACAAACATAATTTCTATGTTTACCTATTTAAAACAACAACAACACTGTAAAAGCCAGAAAATCTTGTTAAAAAAATTTTTCAGTAGTAAGAGGCATTTATCTTAACAAATATTAAAATTTATAATAAATCTACATCAGTGAAATCAGTGTTATACTAGCATAAATATAGGCAGACAAATCCTTGGAGAAAACAGAGTTCAGAAACAGACCTGGGTATATGTGAGAATTAAAATTTAATAAACCTGACATTTCAAATTAATAAGGAAATGAATGCATGGAAACAATAATACACTAGCCACGTGGAGACTAAATTTAGAGTGCTTCCTCATGTTAAACGTAAATCTAAGTGGATTAAAGAGTTATTTGTAAAAACAAAATTCTAAAGGTGCTTGTAGAAAAATTAGGAAGGTTATATAATTTATATAATCCTTTCAACCCCCAAGCCTAAACAGAAGGTCATGACATAGATTTGCCACATGACAAAAAAAACTTCTGTAACACATAGAGAACAGGGAAATAAGCAAGTACGGAAAATATTTGTGGTAATTATTTAGATGTGTGCATATCCTCACTAGCTAAGTTTTTAGTGATTCATTAGAAAAAGAAAAGCATCCCAGTAGAAAAGTGGGCACAGGACATGAAAAAGAAAGTCACAAAAGAAGAAATAAAAATGACCAAAAGACCTTGATAGACCAATAAATGTTCAAACTAGTAATCAAATGCATGTTAAGATAGCAATGAGCTGTTATTTCCCACTTACAAAGCTGATAAAGATTAAGAAAAATTAACAAGGCAGGAAAGAGATACTTTTCCTTTACTAAGGGGGAGTATTAACCTTTCTGGAGGGACTTTGGCAATAGGTACCAAAGTATTTGTATTTTTAAATGTGTGTATTTTTACACCCAGTAACGTAATTTCTAGAAGTTAATTCCAAGGAAATAGTTATAAATGCACAAATAGATAGATCTAAGGGCATTTTTATAATTGGGAAAAAACGGAAGTGACCAACAATAGGGTAAACTAACTACATTAAGTCCATAAAATGGAACACTATGCATTCCATTATGCAACGTTAAAACGTTCCATATGCAAACGTTAAAACTAACGTTGGAGAAGACTCTTTAATAACATGGAAAGACATGTCTCCTCAGATGAATAATGTAGATTACATAATAACATATACATCGAACCCACTTTTATTTTTTGAAAACACAAAGCAAAAATCTAGAAGGATGTGATTTACAGCCAAAGATTTAATGATGAGATCTCTGACTGATGGGATTATGAACATTCTTAAATTTATTCTTTCTACTTGTCTATATTTTTAAAAATTTCTGCAATGAATATGTATGACTTCTGATGTAGCAGAAACCAGTAAAAGCTGTTAAAATAAACTCATGGGAAAATCTCTATTGCTTTGGTAAAATATAATATAATCCTTAGTAGTAGGCATAATAGCTATCTTAGATACTAACATTCCTCTTCGATTTAAAGCTTTATGTCCTGCAAACGAAAAAAAAGGTAGTCCATTTACCTTTCTGTTACAAAAAAAGCAAAGAGACTAATAAATTCTCAAATTCCTGGGAAAAGCTTGTTCACTGTAGTTAACTTCAGTAAGCAAACATCACTCCTAATATCTGTTCTCCGTTCTTGAGACACAGGTCTGCACCCTTGAAGGACTTTATAGAGCCTAGCTTCACATCTGTGAACTTTGGTAGTTTTACCACTTTTCTTCTACTCCCTTTTTCATTGATCTTATGGCAGAATCCCATTAGCTGTGTATCCAAGCAGACACTGCAATTTTCAAAATGTGTCTATCCATGACTAGAGGCTATACTTTAAAAGTTAACAATGGTTATCTCTGCATAGAAATAAAATGTGTCATTTTTTTCTTTATTACGTATACATGCTTTTCTAAGAGTCTATAATGAGAACATTACTGTTGTAATAGGATATTTTTTCTTTTCTAAAGAAAAAGACAATAGAAATTTATCAAAATGTTAACAAGATTGTTTTTTATGGTGGGAGTAGGCTTCCTTTTTAAAACTGCTTTCATGGGCTCCAAATTTTCTACAATAATCAGTTAATATTCTACAATAGACACTGTCGTGGTGTTTCGTTTTGAAAATATAAAAATATTGAGGGCATGGTCTAAGACTCTGTGAGTGAAGTAGGAGCGCCTGAGGAGTGGTTGGATTTCTGTCTTATGGATTCTGTTCCAGACTTTGGATTTGCTAGGTGGCTATTCTGCTTTGGAAGAAGTGGTCCCCTGTGTGTTGCAGGCTTGTTGAGTAGGCCATCTTTGGGAACACCAAAGTGCACCCATTTTGGGAAAACTGATCACACATCTTCACAATTGAGAATTTCTCTGGACATCTCTCTCTCTGTGGATAAAGGCCAAAGTAAAGGCCAGCACGTCTGGCCCAGAAATCTCTGCAAACATGGGGAGTTAAGGAAAAACCACTTTTCTTCTTATAAGGATTGATTGGCTTGCACAGTCCCAGCTGGACTTCACCGGGCACACATCCTCCTTTGCATTGAGCCATTGCATTTGTTGGCGCTAAGGGGTCTGTCAGCATTTCATTATAACCCCTATTGTCAGGGGTTTAGAATTCAGCCATAAAAACTTGCACTGAGCTGGAACTTGGCACACACTGCTACCGCCAGGAAGTGAAGTTTGTATGTGAAATTGAAAAAACATCTGTTTGGCCATTTTTGAAGTAGTGTGAGAGCAAAACTAGTAAAGATGCAGGTTTTTGATACTCTGCGTTGGCCATAATGCAAGTGAACTTGACCAAAAGGCTTGGCTTTATTTCTTTTTAATGTCTCTGGCAAGTGATTGCTCCATGGCATGCTCCGGCCATATTAGACTAGTTTAAAAAATAAAATGAAAAACTGTAGAATGGTGTTTTCAGACACAAGCAACTGAATCGACGAAATGGTTTCCCCTGGGCTTTTCTTTTTTGTGTGTGTATTTCCCGGAGAAGTTAAAACTTTGCTGGTTAGAAACACAGGTCAGATGCTATTGTAATGAACTCCATAGGGTATTCGGTATTTTTGCAGTAGGGGAATTTTATTGTAATGAATGCAGTGTTTGGAATCCCATTCCCAATCTGCAACTCCTTTAGAGCCTCCCTCAGAAAATGAAGGTGCAAGGATCATACAGACCCAGTAGGAGCAAGGAGGAGGTTCTTGGCTATATTTCCCCACTCCTGTTGGGCAGGACACCTTTTTCTTTTTATTCTGTGCATGCTGTCTTGTTTAATTTGAAGATTTGAGGTGTTAATATCTTTCCTGTAGCAGTGGGATTGAGTGATCGAGAAGGGATACTGGAAGGGATGCTGGTGGGGGAAGAGTTCCTCCCTATCAAATGAATTATCTACTAAGAAACATCAAGCAACTGACGCTCACTGGGCATTTTCATTTACGTATTCATCATCTGTCTGTCTATTCATCTATCTCCCTCTCTCTCCTCCTCTACCTCCCCACTCTCTCACCCCACCCACCCAAGCTTCCCTATCTTTTTTTCTCTCTCTCTCTCTCTCCCTCCCCATCACTACACTACACACTGTATTATTATATTGATCATGTTTGATCTACAACAATGACAATTTCCTATAGTTCAACTTCATACACATATTTATTCAATAAATACTCGTATATGACTGAACATGTGAAATTGTTGTTTTTTTGGAAATCAAAGAGAGATAATTTCATATGGGTCAGCCCAATCATGTATTATAAATATATAAAATATTTCTTACATTATTGAATAATTTAAAAACATGGTATTCTGAAGCTGATAACATGTATTCTAGTCCTATTTTTACAATTTATTAGCTATGAATCCTTGAGCAAGTGATTTTATAACAATATCTTAGAAGGGCAATGGTGATAATAATAATTATTACTATTATTATATCTACATCATAATTAGGTTGTCATGAGGATCTGACTAAACTCTGTGAACATGCTTTTTAGGCTATAGAGTGGAATGCAGCCACAAATTACTTATTGTTGTCACCAATGAATGACTGGTGACATTATTTACACAATGGCTCTCTTGCCCTTGAATCACTTGTAGGAGCTGTTAAAAATGTGGTCCCTTCTGCACACAGGATCCCCTCCCTCTCCACAGAGACGCATGGGAGAAACCTAGATTTTCTCCTGAGCTACTAAAAAAATAATGTGTGGACATAAAATCTTATAACAAATATAGTGTTTCTGTCTTTGCTTTACCATCTTGTAAGCTTTTGAAGCAAATTAATGGCTCCCTGGAATGACCGAATGGCACTCCTTCTGCCCTTGGCTTCAGCTAATACTCTTTTCCATATTTTTTTCTTTTACCTCAGTTTCTTTTGTTTCTACTTTATACTTTCATACTACCCGTCTGAACACTAATATTCCCCCAAAACATTTTTGGAACAAGATAAGGTAAAAACAAGTAAAGAAATAAATAAAACAAGCAAGCAACCGTTTGTTTACCTCCATCACCCTGATCTAATTGATCTGGGCCTCATGACAAGACACAGCACAGAACTCATGTCCTTGCAGCAACACGTCTTTAGTTGTGCTAGAAGAACCAACCTCTACTACCCCTGCTACCTGGTTACTGTGTTTATCACATGGAGTGTTGCGTGTAATTCATCAAACAGATAACTCAGAAATAACTTATGAGTGTGTATTGCCAGGGAACCACAGGCTCCTTAGCCCTGGCATGACACTTCTGATCTGTGGTGGAAATGGCTGCTTGCCATCCTTGACTCGCCCTTGTTCCTGGCATGAGGGAACCACTCTGGGTGAACAGAGGGTCAGTTGCAGAGCCTTGCAACAAGATCCAGCATTTCAAGAACACCTACTCAATCATTCAGACTCTCCGTGGTGGCCTCTCCTCTGGCCTGAAGTATTTCCTTAACTAGGTTTGAAAAACACATATTCTCTTGGGCTCCTGGGAACATTGTGTAAGTACTGGGCTTAGTCTCCAAAGCAATCTGAATGAGTTTTCATAACTTCCTAGGACATCTACCTTGCCACTAGCCCACAGATTAGGATTAAGAGATGCTGTCTCTATCCATTCCTCTATCCATGGACCATAGGTTGCTTCCATATCTTGGCTATTGTAAATAATGCTGCAATGAACATGGGGGTGCAGATATATTTTTGAATTAGCGTTTTCATTTTCTTTGGACAAATACCCAGACGTGGAATTGCTGGGTTGTGATAAGTTTTCTCAGTGACAGATGATGACTAGACTTAGTGTGGTGATCACAATGTAGGGTATATACATGTCCAATCATTATATTGTATATCTGAAACTAATATATAAACTGTATACCAACTATATATTTTTTAAAACCGTATATAGTATAAGGTTCTGTCTCCATGTATCACACTCTTACAAGCAGTCAAGGTCCATCTCTCTAGAAGGAGGAAAGAGCTACATGACAAAGCAAGAAGGGAGCATGGTATGAAACACAAAATAACTTGAAGCCATAAATTCTGTATCCAAAGTATTGCCCTGATCTACTCTAGCTTGAGTAAGTCAGTTAACTGCTGTGCACGTAAACCTCCTCACCTACAAGGAGATAATATTGACCTCAGAAAGTTCTTATGAAGATTAAATAAATATCACATCTGAAAGTGCCTAGTGAAAAGAGTACATTAGGTTAATTGAAAAGGAATCTCAATTCCTCATTCCCATCTACACAAACCATATACACTCTTTCTCTGTAAAAAAAAAAAGGGGGGTGGGGAGGGGAATAGTTTCATCCCCTTTCTTTGCCCCAGAAGGTTTTGAGTAACCAAATGAGTCTGAATCCAGCTAAGGGAAATGAACAAACGGCAGGAAGAACATTTCATCAGGAAATTGGACTCTTCCTCCACAAATCAGTGAGATGTAGGAATGCAATTCTCCTTCAAAAGGTTGAATAGCAAAACCCACGGACAGAGAGCAGGGAGAGGTGGGCAGTGGAGAGGTCACTTACTTCCATAAGGGGAGCCTGTGGGGGAGCCATTTAGAAATCCTGGTGACCCTGGAACGCCCAGGTTGGCCATGGGGACGTTGCTGTAGCCATTCATACTGTTACTGGAGGTGCTGTAATTAGACTGCTGAGGAGTGGAGCTGGAAGAGTAGCCCCGCGGAGAGATGCTGCTTGTATTGCGGATGTATCCTAGGCAACAAAGAAAATTCTGGGTAAATGAACCAGCGCGCACGCACATGGCACAGGCCAAATATGGCAGCACAGATCCACATTGGTCTCCAGGCTATAGAGGACCACCAAACCCACCCCAGACAGGGTAGAAAGTGTGCATTTTGCCTTCATCCTTTTATACCTTCCTCTCCCTTCCCCATCCTATATAAAGTAATGCCCCATAGTCCCTCTCTCCTCTTCTTTCACATATGCTGTCAACAGCTCCCATTCATACCAAGGAATGAATGACTAATGGCAATGGGCGCTGACATATCCCAAACCATATTTCAAATAACACTAGACCCTATAAGATATTAATAGGTATCACTGAAAAAAGCATTCTATGATCAAACAAAGCTTGGCAGATGTTGCATACTGTAACCATTCCTTGAAGATTTACATATGAAGGGCCTAGCAAATAACTAAATCAGTTTAACTTTGCTAATTGAGTGTTT
Organism: Rhinolophus hipposideros; assembly: GCF_964194185.1. Classification (NCBI taxonomy): domain Eukaryota; kingdom Metazoa; phylum Chordata; class Mammalia; order Chiroptera; family Rhinolophidae; genus Rhinolophus; species Rhinolophus hipposideros. The sequence goes on along the minus strand of NC_138062.1, from coordinate 41,154,144 downwards.
CCTAAATTTAACATACCATAGCTTCTTTTCTGGGAGTGGTGAGGAAAAGGTATTCTAATGACATCTCAAGAACCCCTAGTATTCTGCAGATTACAGCTTTGGAAATGTTAGTGTAAAGTTGTTACCATGTCCCGTGTGGGGGTGGAGAACATTTTCATTCAAAAATGTTGATAAGTTCTTCTAAAAGTGCTGTTGTTGACCAAAGACTTGGAAGCATTAGCAATTGAGTTTGGGTAAATTCAGCCGATAAGTGGGATGGGGGAAGGGAGAATGAATCCTCCCCATACTTCTGAAACCCAAGCACCAATATATCAACTGATCTATCCTGAAATAATCCACTTTGGGTAACTGTCTCTAGAATTATTTAGGAAATGTCCCAAATTTGAAAACAAAAAACAAAACAGAAAAAAAAATACGGTAATATTCTATCCACCCCACCCTTCTGTAAGAACTAACCCTAGGCATAAGAGTAAGGAATTCCTTCCAATGGCTGAATGAAATTAGAAACAAAACTATTGCAGGTTTAGGGACATCATTAAGAACATTCATTTCTTATAAAAAATATTTATAATATATTTAGCACCTTCATAAAATCAACTTCAATGCCCCAAATTTGTACATGATATACTTTACATGGAAAAGCACAGTTAACTGTTTGTTGCTATACATTTGTTGCTATACATTTGTATATGAGATAATACACAAACAGAAGTTACCAGATAAACCCAAGCCATTCACCCTGGTTACTAAGAAGGGAGAGTTGGGGATAGTAAGTGATAATGGCAATAATTCAGCTTCTTTCCACTATTCAATCTGGTGATCGCAATAGCAGAAGTGTAAATTTTACTCAAATAACACCTGTAAATCTAGTTTCATTATGCCTAAACCCTGCTAAATTCCTAATACCCAATCTTATACTTAAGTATTTCCAGTTAAAGGGATTCTATCTAGTATGTTAAAAGCTCAAACTCTTAACAATATACCACCTATAATGTTGAGATAACTCAATAGTATATGATTGCATTGCTTGTCTGGGGATACACTCTTTTGGTGGTATACAAATCCAGCTTTAACTCCTTCCACTCCAGCAGAACCAATCTTTTAAATCTATAAGATGTTTGACTTTTGACTCTGAGAAAAGTAGTACCTTGATTATTTCCCTGTGTTGACTCTGAGATGCTGACCCCAAGTTGGCTGCCATAAGAATTGATGCCCATCATGCCACTGTGAGCTGGAGAGCTGGAAAGAGCTGGGATCTGGCTGGGATTCCTGGGGACACTGTACAGGGCTTCAGCAATGTCTGCAGCTCGCTTCAAAATGATGTCCTACAAAATGGCAGGTTGAGGTGAGCGTTTTATCCAGCATAAAGAATCAAAATCAACAGAGTGCAAGATGTGAGAGTCTAACCTGGTTATTGTGTGGTGTCCCATAGAGGGCCTCCACTAGATCTGCAGCTCTTTTCAACAGCATTTCCTAGGAAAAGAAAAGAAAGGGTTGGGTATATGCAAAGAAAAAAACCCCAAATAGTAAACACAAAGGAAAATGTTGTATAAAAGTAACAGGTCCAGACATCCCCAAAAATGTAAATAACTAGCCAAGAGGTCCTATATTTGGCTTGAGAGGTAGAATATAATCATACATATAAATCCTTCTATAAATATGTAGCTACATGGAATTCATCTAGATAAAATGGTTCCATAAATGGTTGTGCTACGAAAACAACCAACTTGAGGGTGGAGTTGGTTAAAATTAATAAAAGTCATGAAAGTTTTATTAAGAATTACTCTCAGACCATTCCATTAAAAAATCTGGTACCCTAATTAACCAAGTATTCTTACAATGATTGATGGACTTGTGGTTAGCTGCTTGCCAAGGAGTTGTCCATAGTACTGAAATTATCTTGGCAATGCCTTCCGCAAAATTTTATTCTAGTAAAGATGAATTCTTTCAATAATATTCCCTCCTGTTCACTTTAACCAGAGAGAATTAGTGTTCAGTAATCCCTTTCCTCTCATTTTGTCTTTTCCACCTCCTGTTTTTAACAGCCTTTTAAATTGCTATTAACCTACTTTCCAGATATCATCTAATTTAATGATGGGACTGGGGATTTTTCCAAGTGAAAAATAAAGGTGTGGTGTGATATAGAAACAACTGTGGTACTTGAATTTTACTCACAGTACAGAAAACAGAACATGGCATATTATAATGTGTGTGCTTAAAATGCAAATACAAATGTTAAAATTCAATACTTTCTCATTAATTGAATGCCCAATAAATTGATGGATTTTTTTAAAAAAGAAAGCTAAAATAATGCACCAGATTCATGATATAATTTTCATAAGCAAGTTCCTTTAAAAGTGATGCATTTCATAGAAATTTTAGATAAAGGTGTTTTTCACTCTATTAAATGCCTATGTAAATAGTAGGCCCTCAATGAATACTTGATTGTGGATTAATGTGCCCCTCCAATTATCGGTAAATAAAATTATATTTAAATACAAAGGAGTGGGAACTTACACTTTTAGGCAATTACACAATTATTTATTTTCATAAAGTTGGCAGTGTTTTATAAGCTGAATATTCATGGTGTATCTGTTTTAAAAGCCCAAATTTTCAGATTCCATATTTCCACAGAGATTAATCATAATATATTTCATAGTTAGTAGATATTTTATGTGCATCTTGTATCTAAAGCAGGGGTGTCAAAATTGTGGCCTGCGGGCCAACTGTGGCCCGCAATCCATTGTTAATTGGCCCGCAGCAAATCCAAAAATATATTTAGTTTACTTAAATAAACCAGGTGAGGCAATACATACTTCACCTCGAGTGAGTGGCCTGGCTGTTTGTGTATTTTACCGCATATGGCCCTTGGTAAAAAACATTGAAAAAAGTGTTGACACCCCTGATCTAAAGCTTAGCCAAATTTCAAGGCCTAATTTAATTTTCAAGGAATTTAAGTTGCTGGATTGATCTAAATTTGCTGAGACCATACAAAAAGGTTTTCACATGTCAATTTCCAAAACGTTTTACCTTAGCTAATCTCTCAGGATCTCCAGGATGCCTCGGGATGACTTTCTGCAACCTCTGGAAGCCATAGTCTATGGTGGGTTCGTTTAATGCTGAAAAATAAAAGCTTCCTTTTTGAGTATGTATCCTGGCCATAGAGAAAGCTTCTAATTAAGTCTTCCACAGGTAATAGAAAGGTTCTGATATTATCTAAGAATTTATGCATACTAGATACAATCAGTTAAAGATTTCTGCTACTGACATTGATTAATTCACACTTATAAGTTTGGAGTTAATAGTCATTTCATGTTTTACCATTAGAATAATATTTTAAAATTTTAGGATTATTACAATGATTTTATCATTTTTGCCTTAAGTGCACACCCTTATAATTTCCTGCTCACGCTGACATAATCAGAAATATTACACAATTAACCATATCCCAGTTTCTTACGAAGACCATAAACTATCTTCACATGCTTTTCCCTTCTTTCCCAAGTATGACTTTATTACTATTACTTCTTCTCCTAAATATTACTTGTTTTTAATTATTCTCTTAATATTTACGTGTGTGTGTATGTATGTGTGTGGGGGAGGGGTGCCAAGAAAATGTATACAAGTGGACACTTTGGTCAATGTTGCTCAAGGAGTAGTTCACCATAATCAGAAGTGCCTGGACGCTGATGGTAACCAAGTCAAACGAGATTTGTATTCATCTTTTGTTATCAATATATATATATATACCTTCTGTGAGTTTAGTTTCATAAAACCCTGTTGCTATGCATAATACACTTTCAGAATTTCCAATTATATTTCATTGCATGAACATTTGTTTAATGTCAGACTCCACCATATACTCTAAGTTCCATAGGAACAGAACTCATACTTGTTTGGCTTTGCCACTGTGTTCTCACTTGTTGAAGTCAGTGCCTGGCACATAGTAGGCACTTCGTGTCAACAATTATACAGTGAGTGACTGAGTGAATAAATGAATGAGTGAATGAATGACATACTTCAGAATTTCTACTGTACTAAAGAGTTTTCAGAGTTGATTCCTTTATCCTTTCTCCTTCCTCTCTTCCTTTACTTTTTAAGTTTGTGGTTTAAATTTTATGGTTTTAAAATTATTGCATGATCAAAATAAAGGAAACAGATACAATAAATGAAATAACCACTGCACTCCCTTGAGGCAGCAATAAGCACCGGAGATGTATTTTCTTTTAAATCTTCCTTTTTGCATTCTTGGTTTACGAATATATGTTGCTATTATTCTAAGAAAACAACATCTTTTATTTTAAAAATATAAAAAAATTTAAATAGATAAGTAAAAATAAAACTACCCATTTTAGAGATGATCTGGGTTAACATCTTTGCTTATAGCTTTCCAAATTTAATACACACACATACTTAAAATTATTCAAAGACATACTATTCACACTGTTATACAACCTACTTTTTATCCATTTAACAATATATCAAACTTTTCCCCAGGTTATTAAATATTCTTTTATAACATTATTTAAAATTCCTGCATATTTTTCCATGACATAGCCTATAATTTATTTAAATGGCTTCCTAACGTTTGGTATTTAACATGATCCTAATTTCTCACTATTATAAAAATCAGAGCAATAATTATCCTTTGTGTTTAACTTTAATTCTTTCAATCGGAAAATTCCCAGAATTAGAATTACTAGACCAAAAATTATGATTATACTTAAGGCTTTTCACATATACTGTCTAATTATTCCTCAGAAGAAAGTACAAATTTATATTCTCGTCAGCAATGCACGTGGTCATTTTAGCTTACATTAACTTTATTCATCAGTGAGGTTGAAAATTGTTTTCTTATACTTGCTGATGATTTTAATGTTTTCTCTTATGAACTGCTTATTAATAGTTTCTGCTCTCTTTTCTATTGGGGAGTAGCCTTTTTCTTTTGTAAAAACACTTTCTGTATTAATATTTTTAACTCTGACTGTCACCATGTTACAATATCATATCCCAATGTGTCCTTAGGTACTACATGTAGAAAGACCATCCCAACTCCAAAATCTGGTAAGTAGACACACACACACACACACACACACACACACACACACATTGTACATATTCATACATATATGAATTATTTTTATTATTATTATTATTAGTTTCAGGTGTACAAAACAATGTAATAGTTAGACATTTACACCCCTCACAAAGTGATAACCCTCCTCCCCCAATCTACTACCCCTCTGACATCATACATAGCTGTTACTGTTCCATTGACTCTATTCCCTATTCTGTAAGCCACATCCTGTGACTATATATATATTAAATTACAGTTGACATTCAATATTATTCAGCTTCCAGTGTACAGAGGTCATATATGAATTCTTCTTTAGGTCCACTAGTAAAATGAGTACTATTCATCATATAGGTGGTACGTTTTTTGGTGTTCATTTTTATTTTTTTGCTATGTGTTTCAAAATAACTTATTATTTTAATTGTGAATATGATTATTACCCTTTCATCACATTTTCCAAGAGTTTTCCTTGTACCTAGAAGCACACTAGGTTTTTATGTGTCTGTGCAGGCAGCGTATGTGAGAATAGTGTGTGGCACTATATGATATGTCATTAAGAGAATCAGCTTTAGAGTCAAGTAGATCTGGGATTTGATTTCCAGCTCTACCATTAATTTCTAAGAGCTCCAGTTTAAAATCCATCCAATGAGTTTGCTGTCAAAATGAAATGAAACAATTTATATAATGCCCCAAGCACAGTTCTTGGCACATAAAAGATCTTAACCAATTGTAGCTATCTATTATTTTGTAACCGAACCCCTGACAGATGTCATAATTCTTTTCTGTTCATTCTTAAGCTTGTACATTAATAGCATCTACATGTAATGATCATTCATCTCCTTTTGATAGGTATATTAATCTCATTTAGTTCTTTTAATTCCATTCTTACATTGGCTAAAACTTCCCAAACAGTATCTAAAAATGAGGATGATGGTGAATATTCTTGCTTGATTTCCTCTAAATTAGAATGACACTAACCTTTCATTACCAAATGCATTGTTGGCTATTTGAGAAGGTACTAGTTATCATGCTTCAATAAGGATTTCTATCAAGTATTGTTAGAATTTCAGAAAATTACAATCATATGAATTTTCTCCTTTCACCAATTTATATTGTACTTTATAATAGATTTCCCAATATTTCATAATTAAACGTTTAGTGATGTGTGGGATATATAATTTCCTTAGTATATGTCTGAATTCAAATATTTTCTTAAGGCTACTGGTGTAAGGATTAGGTTATTGAAAATAGTGCCTGGCACATAGTGTACACTCAACAAGTGGTAGTTATTATTGTTGCTAGGAATTTATGTGTCCATATTAATAACTGGGATTGTGTATATGGTGCTATACAGCTTCAGGTTGATTTTTATTTTATACCACCTTTGGAAAATAAATTGAGAAGCTTTCTATATTTTATCCTATGCTCTATAAAACTTATATAGCATGGATATTGCCTCTTGACTAAAAGTTTGAAAGAATCCCAGTGAAATTGCTTTTGTTAAGGTCACCAATAACATTTTAGCCAAAGCAAGAGGAACTTTTCCATTCTTACCTTAAACTCAAGTTAGCATTTGACATTGGAAATACTCTCCTGCTGGAAATACTTCCACCCATTGGCTTTCCTGAATGCACACTGCCCTGTTTCCCTCTGACCTCTCTGGCCATGCCATCTCAGCCTGCTTAAAGGACTGTTCTTCTTCAGAACATCTTGCAAATGCTAATATTCCTCACATTTGTTGCCAAGGCAACAGTTTTCTCCTTGGTTATACATTCTCCCTTGCTAACTTCATGAGTTCCCCCATGATTTCCATGTCAAGCTACATGCTGACTATTATAAGTCTTTATCTTCAATCCAGTTAGCTTGCCCAAGATATAGCCTTATCCATCCAATTACTGGCTGGAAATTTCCATGTAGATGGCCCATGGACTTCTCCCATTCAAGATACCCTAAGCCCATGAGATTCTCAGTGAATTGTCCACCAGAGTGCCAATCAGAAACCTTGGATTCATTCTTTTATTTCTCAATATCATTGGCATTTTTCTAGGAAACCACACATTTAATCAAGATTTTAAATGTTTTAGCATCAATTGTAGATAGTAATTTGTTTAAAATTCTAATCTCCTATTTATGGTTCTCCCCTTTTTCCCCTTTGTTGTAACTTCCTGAATAGTCATATTTCTAATTTTTGTCTTCCTTTGGTTCTAAAGAGAATATCCCAAAATTTCCAGGTGTTTGGGCATTGAATTGTTAATTATTTATTCTAGCTAATTGCACTGGATTAAAAAAAGGTGACTTGCAGAACATCTGCCTTTTGGAATCTATTAAGTTTTTTGTGAATTAATATGTATTAGTCTTGCATGTGTTCCATGGGTAATGCTTTAAATGTATTAATATATCTGTTTGGTCATATTATTTAATATATTTTATACCTAATTGCTACTACAAATTTATCCTTCCACAGTCTCCTTGTATTTCTAATAGTTTTTAATGTATATATTTTCCTCTAATGATTAGGAAGATACATATCCTATTTTAACTTAAAGGTATACCTTTAGATTTATTACAAAAATATTTTACTTTTTCTAATTATTTGAGTTTGTTGAGCCCAACTACATTTAAAGAATTTTACTTACTTTTCTTCACCTCATTCTCTCCACTTTTACATTTTTGTTGGTAGTTTATCATCTTTCAGCTAATGTTACTATTACTAGATTTTCTATGATCTGCATCTTTTAGACATTAATTTTCGTATTTACATTAAGCTTCATCACGGTATTAAGAGTAACTTAGATACTGTATATTTCACCGCTTTCTCTGTTGCCCCAATAGTCCTGTAACAGCATAACTTTTTCATTCTTGTAGTTTTCATTGATCCAACTCTCCCACAGTCAGGTTACATCAGTAAGAATAAGAGCTGAATTCTTTCCAGGCCCTTATATATATCTTTCTGTTTTCCTCACACATAAATGACAACTTCCCTGGATACAGATTGTTAAGTATACTCTTTTTCCATTCAAGGTCCAGTTTCTGCTTGCATCCCTATTCTCACTCTTTGAGGTGAGGACAGAAGAGGCCTATGGAGTTTTATTGGAGTCTCCTCCATTATTTCCTAGCCTTACTCTTCTTCTCCAGGAGGGGAAGGATGCGTGTTTCGTATATCCACACACAAGCCTGTCTGCACACAATAGTATAATGGCACAAAATTTCAGGCATATTGATGGCACCAGCCTAGTTTCAAACATGAATACTAGATTTCCCTTACTTTTATGTTTTCTTGAAAACATCCGCTGATATATTCTTACACTCACGTTACCATCTTACCCTGAAACAGATGTAAGAAGACCTGGGTATAGAATTGGAATCATTCTGTAAAATTGTTTTTCCCACTTAGCATTACAATAACAGCAACTTCTGAAGTCTTTTTCTTTAATAAGAGGATTTTTAGTGGCTGTAATATTCAATAATGAAAATTGTTATTACCATTGTTAGAATTTACCAAAGGCTTACCGTGTTACAGGTATTACGCTAAACCTTTTACACACATTAGCTCATTTATCCTCATGACGACCCCACGACATGGGCTTTATCTCATTTTAAGGCAGTTCCAGGCAGTGAAGGTGGGATCTGTACCCAGCTTCTCGAATCCAAGGCCTACAGCCTTAATTTTTCTTGCTATAGAACTAGAGATATTGTTCCAAGCTCCAGCCAGGCATGCCAGCAACCCCCTGGGCCAAAAGCTACTCCTCTGCGCTTAACTACACAACAGGAGCTGGTGAAGAGCAGAGAAAGTGTTGAAAAGTAGCTGTGCCACCTCGGCTTCCTCTCACCCACTCCCTGCACCCCCTCCCACCCCTCTTGGTGCTGTGCTTCCTCCCCAGCTTCCAGCAAAGCACTGCAGACCTGGAGAGGAAGCCTTGCCTGGTCTGCCTGCCTTCTCAGTCAGTGAATGTGGGAGGAGGCCCCATTTGGTATCAATCAGCAAACACAAACAGCTGCCCGGTGCTGCAGGGTGAACAGACTTGGTGACAAAATGCTCTAAATCCATCATTGCCTCGTCTTTTTTCAAATATGCACCATTTTGTTACCTAAGGTGCCGATTTTCCAATCCGGAGAAAACGGAAATTATGGATATGGGTGTGCTCACAGTGTGCTGACAATAAAGTAAGGGGGTATCCCATAAAGTAGAAAACCTAACCACTCCCCTTAAGGTCCCCCACTATCTCCATTACTGCCCTGGTCCCTCCTTCCCATATGCATGGCTACTCCCTCAGGCAAGGTCTCACTCCCTCTCATCGGAGCTCTAGTGTCCACTCACGGCTCCACTTGTCTCTTTATTCCTCAGTCCTTCCTGCTGCTGGCAGAGGAATTCCCTAAAGCTAGGCTTTAATCAGTACACAAAGGTGGAATGGAGATGACTTTCTCTTTTATAGAATTTATCCCACATTTTTACCCACTGTTCTCTCCTATTAGATGGGAAGCCACCGGGACACAAGAGCAATGTCTGTTTTATCGTGCCTACCCTCCCCTCCTCCCCTAAATCTGAAATAGCAGGCTATCTTGACCACATTGGGTCAGCTCTGCATTCATATTTTAAACTGAATACATAGATTTGGCATACCCATCTATTTCTTCTGTTGAGTGGGTTTTTTGTTTTGTTTTTTCTGGCAGTCCCCTGCCAAATTTGATAGTCATGAACTGTGGGATGGGCTATGTGCACATCCAAGATGAGAAGACCGTAGTGAAACACACTGTCATCTATATGGACACGGAATAATCACACCCATGTACACACACACACACACACACACACACACACAATTCCATTTAATCAAGTGCACTTCTGAAGCAGAAATCATGAAGTTGAAAGTGTGTACTCGACACCAAACCATCAGAGGGTAAGTCCGTTAATCCCCTAGTGCTCGGCCTTTAAAGCATCGAAGCTGGATCAGACGACTTTTACCCCGGTTCCAAATTGACTTCCCAACTGACCAGTTGTTTTGTATCCTATAGATTCAGCCTCATCTTGAATCCCAGCTTCCCCCGCCCCACCTCCCTGGGTGTTCTCTTGTTTCAGGCCTGGTGTGAGCCAAGTAAACCTCAATTAGCTAATGAGGTGCCCAAGACCAGCACCAAGACTGTCTCTCAGGGCCAACCAGATCATTAACTGCCATCATCAGTGTGAATTTACAACCTCTCCCACCACATGGAGTGCAGAGGGCTGTAAGGTTCTGCCAACCCCATGGCTGACAGGGACACAGAGAAATGCTAGCAAGGCAAAAACGGAGTAAATTAAAAATACGCTTCGATCTTGGGCTCTATTTATCTATGTCTTTCTTTAGTAACATAACATTAAGGTAAAAGGTCATATCCCCACTGAAATATAATTTATATTTACCTTTTATTAAATAATTATGGCATGGCATGAAGTTAAATATTACAGAAGGTAATCAAGGGGGAATTCAATAGAGAAAACTCAGACATGAGAATTTCGTCTTTGCTATACATAGAATGTCTTAATCCTCCACTGGGAGTCATTCGGGTTTGCTTAAGGAGTTTAATAATACACATTTCAACTGCCACAGAATCTAAATCCCATTTGGATCAGCCTTGGAAAAACTTTCATCAATACCTTGAGATTTCATAATATTTCTCCTGAGAGCCTGGATCGTATGTGTCATTTCTCATTTTGATTGCGGGTATAAGACATGAAGTTACTTACATACCTTGGACCCAACAAATGGATGTAAACTATAGGCAATGTGTAAACTATTTCCTGTATAAGTAAATAGTATTTAACTAAAAATATCTACTGGGAACCACTCATTTTTAAAAAGCTGGCTGGTGTTCAATATTAATATTCCCAAAAGGTCGGTGAGATGTATAAATTCTGTATGATTTTTTTCCCTTTCCTTAAGAGGAGGCACAGAGATCAGATAATGCTTGTCCCAGCTTTTGACTCCTCTTCTGTTTCCCAAAAATAAAACAGGACACTGGCTAACATGGCAAGGGGACTTTTTGTTAGCGTTCTGGTCAACCCCAAACAAAGACAGCATTGACATTGCAGGCAGCAGGTCACTTATGTCCTTGACCAACAGGAGTCTCATCACAAAGATGGCAACATCAAGGGCCTATGGAGTTCTTTTGCAGAATTTGAGAGGAGACGAGTAAGATGATGGAGTGAGGGGAAGATCGGGCTGCCACTCTGTGATGTTGACCTAGGATTCAGCTTTCCTCACTAGTAAGCTTTTAATTGGAGTCTAGGGTCATCATGGAGTCTGTGAATGGCTATCAAGAGGCCCATGAAAGTCTAGAAAGTCAGCCTAGCTGTGTGTTGGTACATACATGCATTTACCAGCAGTAAAGGAGCTTTACTTTCATCAGACATGCACAGAACCCACCGTCCACACAGGGGTCTAGCCCATAGAACGAGAGGATCTCTCTGGTCCTGACATTAAATCCCAGCTTTCTCCAAGAATAAAGAAAACAATGAAAAAAGAATCCTGCTCAAGAAACCTATGATCTATATAATGCAACTGCCAAATAAATATCAGATGAGAAGACGGACTTGGTTATGCAAGCACAGGAGAAAACACGCCTCAGGGACACCTCTCCATGTGGCTCTGGTCGTAGACAGTTACTCCGTTGTCAAGACAGGAAGGCGTAAAATAGCCTAGCTTGGGGAGGAATTTAAATGTCCACAGATTAGCTCCTGCTCTCATGCCACTTGAGGACTCTCCATTCTGCTCTTCCCTCATAGTGTCTGTGTCTTCGAAGTACTTTGATTCTGTGACATCTGCCTTCCTTGTCCTATGAGTTTGGCTCCTTTCTCTTTCTCTCCCTCCTCTTTCTCCCAATGTCCTCAGCCAATCATCTACCTTCTGCCCTACTCTTCATGTGTCCAACATTCAAAGGCTATGTGCAGTTAACATTTTAATGCTCCCTAGTTACATTTGTTTCATAGTAGTTGATGGTGCGGTAGAGATAAAACGGGTCCAGCCTGGGATTTGCCTTAGTTCCAAACCCTGACCAAAGATGCCACCTTCCAGGCTAGGTGGACTTTAGTTTCTTTCCCTGCAAAGACAAAAGTTTGGGCTAAATTGCCTTGGAGACTCACTTGTAAGTTCTTGCATTATATGATTCTAAGGCTATTATTTATTTGGTGCAGTGAAATTCTTCTTTGAAAAGTGGAGATGGGTGAGGCTGAAGCTATAGGCTGTTGAATTAAGTTGTCTTTTACCTTTGTTACATTAAAATCTCTCCCTACATCCATTTGTTTCCACGTATCAAAAGTTCAGTGTCGCCAATTAAAAAAAAAAAAACAGGACAAAGATAATATAGGAACACATTATGAAGAGGTGGTACCTGCCTTTGTGGATATAGGAACGAGAACACGAGGTGAGAACCAGCAGTGCACAAGTGAAAGATTAGACGGAAGCCTTTGATATTTAATTTTAAATGAAATATTAATTTAATATTTAATTACGCTTTGGTTTCAAGAAAAACTGCAGCAGCAAGACAGATTGTTTGAAGAAGGGAGTAATATACATGGTTAAGGAGACAACTGTAAAAATTAAAGATAAATTTCAAGGGTAAATCTAAATGCCACAATGGAACAGTTATGAATATGCTCGTGCGCTCTGTAATGTGTATTTAGAATATTATAGCTGAGAGCATTAGGCCATTAAGGGGCTGAAATGTCTCCAGTGAAACAGCAGACCCCTATTCTGGGGCTGCCAATGGAGACATCATTCCTTAGACTCAGCTGAATGACAGGTCTGCATTTCACAAGAGGTGGGGGTGGAGGCAACTTCAGTAAAACTACAGGCTACCAGGAGGCCCATTGATTCAACCTGTTTCCAATGTGAACAGGGAACAATTGTACTCGGGCCAGTTTTTGATGTCTGAATTGGGTATTTTTAACTAAAAATCAGATTCATTTCTTAAATGGGATTTTTTTTTTCCAGGATAATGCTATAAGGAAGAAAATAAAAGAACGTGAAGTGGATGAGCTATTAACATTTTCCATCCAGCTTGCACATCTGTGCTGTACAGCTTTATCAGAGGAGGACCTCACACTCCACGCCGAGCCCTGGAGAGGAGGTTGTTCAGGGTATGATTTGGGAGTTTATGGAAAAATCTAGGCCTCCCATTTCTGCTCCCAACTGCTGCCTGTTCTTGGCTATTTTCTTGTAGGTTAACACTTTCTTCCAAATAATGAACAGGGGAGGTAACTCAATACATTTGTTTGTGCTAAAGTAAAAGATAAGAAGTATTCTGGAGGAGGGGGTGAGTTAACATGAATTCTTTGGCTTCTCAGTGAATCTCGATTAGCCAAGCTGTTTTGACAATTTCTAAATTCAACCACACAGTTTGGAAAGCAGCACTTCTGCATGCACCTAGGCCAGCTGGGCCCAGTGGTTCTCTTCCGCTGCTTTCGTTCTTCCTTGAACACCTGCTTCCTCTTCACCCCACCTGCAGATCCCATATTCTCCAGCTGCCTTGGCCTTCTCTGTCACCTGCAAAACCTCAGTTTCTAAGGGAATTTAATCAATAATATTGTAATAACTATGTGTGGTGTCAGATGGGTACTGGACTTATTGGGGTGATCACTTCGTAAGGTATATACATGTCTAACCACTATGTTGTACACCTGAAATTAATCTAATATTGTATGCCAGCTTTAATTGAAAAACAAATAAAAAAAACTTAGTGCCTATGCTTTCTTCTATCCAGTTTGTTTCAAGTCTTATGTTTAGGTCTTTAACCCATTTTGAGTTCATTTTGGTGTATGGTAACAGATAGCAATCTAGTTTCATTCTTTTGCACGTGGCTTTCCAATTTTCCCAGCATCATTTATTGAAGAGGGTTTCTTTTCTCCATTTTATGTTTTTGGCTCCTTTGTCAAAAATTATCTGTCCCTATTTATGTGGGTTTATTTCTGAGTTTTCAATTCTACTCCATTGGTCTGTGTGTCTGTTTTTCTGCCAATACCATGCTGTTTTGATTACTGTTACTCTGTAGGACCTTGGGTTCAAAGAGGATTTTATGACTTTGACCTCAAAGGCAATGGAAGTAAAAGCTGAAATAAATGAATGGGACTGTATCAAACAAAATAGCTTCTGCACAACAAAAGAAACCATCAACAAAACAAAGAGACGACTAACCGAATGGGAAAAGATATTTGCAAACAGTGCCTCTGATAAGGGGCTACTATCCAAACTATATCAGAAACTCATACAACTCAACAACAAAAAGACAAACAATCCAATTAAAAAAATGAGCAGAGGACATGAAAAGAAACTTCTCCTAAGAAGACATACAAATGGACAACAGACATGAAAAGATGCTCAACTACACTAGCTATTAGGGAAATGTGAATCAAAACCACAGTGAGATATCACCTCACATCAGTTAGAATGGCTTTCATCAACAAGACAAATAGCAACAAGTGTTGGAGAGGCTGTGGAGAAAAAGGAACCCTCATACACTGTTGGTGGGAATGCAGACTGGTGCAGCCTCTATGGAAGGCAGTGTGGAGGTCCCTCAAAAAATTACGAATAGAATTACCATGTGACCCAGCGATCCCTCTCCTGGGTATCTACCCAAAAAAATCTGAAAAGATTTATCCATAAAGATATATGTACTCCAGTGTTCATTGCAGCTTTATTTTCCGTGGCCAAGACATGGCAACAACCAAAGTGTTTGTCAATAGATGATTGGATAAAGAAGATGTGGTATGTGTACACAATGGAATACTACTCTGCCATAAGAAAAGATGAAATACTGCCATTTGGGACAACATGGATGGATCCTGAGATTATAACGCTAAGCGAAATAAGTTAGAAAAAGTTGAGAACAATATGACTTCACTCATATATGGAATATAAAACTGAAAGCAACAAAGGAACAAGACAAACAAATAAAGAAACAAAAACTCACAGGCACAGACAACAGTGATTACCAGGGGGTAAGATGGAGAGGGGTGATGGTAGAAGAGGGTAAAGGAGTCAAATATATGGTGATGGAAGGAGAACTGACTCTGGGTGGTGAGCACATAATGTGATGTATAGACGATGTATTATGGAATTGTACACTTGAAACCTATGTAATTGTACTAACCATTGGCACCCCAATACATTTAATCTAAAAATAAATAAATAAACAAAACAAAAAGACCTGATTTCTAATCTAGACCCAGATATTAAGGGCACAATGTGGCAGGACTTTCAAAAAGAATCCCCCTTTTACAAAAGAAAAAACATGCAAAACAGTCCAACCTTTGGTCTGCTTTCAGTGGTGACTTCTGCCTCTATTTTTATACAGATTTGCAAAGGTATTATGCTTGTATTATAAAAACATAATACCTTTGCAAATCTATATCATTTCATCTTCCCAGTAAAATAAATATTTTCTCATTTTTTTAAGTTAGAAAACTGAGGCAAAGAATGATTAAGTGATGTGCTGGAAAGTTGGGCCTCAAATCCAACCTCTACACTGTGTCACGGTCTGTCTTCCATTTCAATACTAAGCTCTCTCAAGTTTAATAACAAAATGGAGCTCATATTCCTTTGCCTTCTGCAACCTCAGTTATTCATGGGGAGAATATTTTCTATTATTTCTAGGGAAATGAAAGCACCTCATAGGCTCTAAGCCTATCACATCACGCTGAAATAGAAATACCCCACTTTGCAGTCTGGAACACCAGGTACAGGGGAGGCGTCCTCCATGCCCCCTCCATACTCATAGGCCAGGCCCCTGTCCTGTGCATTTCCTCAGAGTAACAGCACGAGAGCCGAGGCCATCCACATTGGCCAAGTAAAATGAAGCCAAACACATGGCCTTGTGTAATTTCTTCTAAGAAGCTAGACAATATTGGTAAGTAGAACAGGTTAAGAGCATGATTTTGGAATAAAAGGGCTAGGACTGGACCTAGCTTGGTGACCTTAGGCAGCAGGATTCTCCTCTATAAAGTTGAGTTACTAACAGAACCATCATAATGGGCAAAGTGGTGATTATATGAGCTCAATGAGACAGAGCCTGACCCTACATGCTTAATAGATGACTGAATTACTATCATCATTTTTTTTCCTGCTAGTTCTATCTGATGATAGAACTTACAGGGGACTTCTTAACCAGCAATCAAATGCTTAGCCCAGATTCTGCAAAGAACCATAGGAATAGCACTGAAAAGCAGTTCTCATCTACCTCCATACCCTTGGTGACCTGCCATCGGCTCACACATCATGACTTTTCACAGGCTTTGTGGATGATGTGGATTGTACAGCTATGGATAATGGCAATTCCCCCAAATGCCATGCTCCAAACATTCTCTCCCTGCCTCCTAAAAACAGCCAAGAAGTACCTGCACAAACAATAACTGTGGCCCCACTGGGTGTCCCTACCACAATTATTTTTCCTCATTGCCAGTTCTCTGTGGAAAAGTCTATGAGGAAAGGAAAGGACCTCCCCCCACACACACACACGCTTTGGCTGGCATGCCGCCTGTAGGTCTCAAATCAGACAGAAGCAATTGGACCTTTCCTGATGAGCTATATTCTCCTGTGGTCTCTCAATTTCGAAGCAGCAAACTGTACTTTAGCAAATCATGGTTGGAGGAAAATAGACCTGCAAAGTCACCTGTGCAAAGAAAATGTGTTGTTTTTCAGAGCCCTGATGTTGTTTATGCTGTTCCTGGCAGCAACCACCACAGGGAACTGATTACTGCATTTTGGCTAATTATATCAGGTAAGCTAATAGGCTTGGGTTTATTATGGTGGTGTATCCTTGGATACAGGAACCATCAATGGTTGGACCATGGACCACAGGATGTGTGTGGTGGGATGAGGGCAGGAGAGGAGTTTCTCTGGAGCCTCCCTTCCCACTTCCTACTTTTTGAGTCTCCTTCTAGAAAGTTCCACCTAAGAGTAAACACTGTGGTATTCGTGGTGCAGTAACTCCGTCTCATAAGAATTGCCCCTTGGGGGCCTCCAGTTAGCTCAGTTTGTTAGAGTGTGAGCTCTTAACAACAAGGTTGCTGGTTCGATTCCCACAAGAGCCAATGAGCTGCGCCCTCCACAACTAGATTGAAGACAACAACTCGAGCTGAGCTTCCGGTGGGTGGCCGAACGGCTCAGTTGGTTAGAGCCTGTGCTCTTAACAACAGGGTTGCTGCCATCATAAAACAGTGGGCTGCGACCCCTGCAACTAGATTGAAAATGGCGACTGGACTTGGAGCTGAGCTGTGCCCTCCACAACTAGATTGAAGGACAATCACTTGACTTGGAGCTGATGGGTCCTGGGAAAAACACAGTCACCCAATTAAAAAAAAAAAAAAAACAGAATTGCCCCTTGTTGTGGAGTACCTTACAAGCCAGAAAAGTATCTCCACCAGTCTGATGAGCAGGACTCAGGTTTCCCAAACTCATTTCTTTGTTTAAAATACAGATCCCTGTACCCTCCCAGAAGAGGATGATTTGGTATGTTTGGAATAAGGCCCAGCCTGATTTTCCAGCTCAGCCAAACTAGGGAAACACCTTTGGGTAACAGTGTAATTAGTACCAGAGCTTTGTGGAGGAAGAAAGGAGGCTCAGAGAGGTGAGGTGATTTGTAAAAAGGACAAACAAGTCATCGATGACATGGCCGGCATCCATCTGAAAGCAGGTCTTCTGGCTGAGTCCAATGCACCTCCTCTTAGACCCACTCTGAGTGCTCACTCTGTCCTCACCACTGCTCTCCAGGTTTCAAGTTTTTCTTTTCTTCTAGAATCAAGATGATCTTTTCCACCTCACCACTGGAGCTGAGTATATTCTCTAGGCCTATAATGGTCTAAGATGTACTCTCCTGGAGCTAAGCATTGGATGTGGGATTGGAGGAGCTGATCCCACAGGCTCAGAATGTGTGGCCTGGGAGCCAACCTGGCTGGAACGCCGAGAGGCCTCTGTCTGTCACCTCCTGAGGAGAAGGTCACGATTCTGCAGGTTCGCTGAGGTAGGCCCCAGCTCTAAGGTAGAGCAGTCCCATCTTCAGTCACTTAAGGAAGCCTCTGCCTTTCCAGCTGTTGGACTAAGATTCTCAACGGGTTGTAAATTAGCTTTCCAACTAATTCTCCATGGCTGCTCGTTGGGCAAGCAAGATAAGTGACCACCAATCCATTTCCTGTGGTATCCAGAACCCTCCATGGACAACATCGTCCACTTATCTCCACCAACCTCGGTTGCATTTGGCCCAACAACCTCAAGGTAGAAGTTTTTAGAGAGTGATAGCCTCCTGAGGCATCCTGAACAGGGTTTGTTTTTCTGTTTTCTTCTCTGATTGTGAGAGAATAAGCTACTGCGTCCCCCTCCCGCCCTTCTCACCCCAACTGCCTCCCCAGGTTCTTCTTTCTCAAAGACAGTCTTCTGGGAGAAGTCTCACTGCTTCCCTGGCTCGAAATACTTTCTTTGTACCCGAAGAATTAGTTGCCAGTGTGTGTTGTTTCGGTATTTAAACATCTGTGATCAATTTTTTTATATCATCGTTTCTTCATTTAATTTTTAATGAAACCTTACTTAATTTTATTAGAAAATAATAAACACAGTTGACCCTTGAACAACGTGGATTCCACAACCCCGTGAACGGCACTGGTCCACTTATACATGGATTTGTTTAAATAAATATACAGTCGGCCCTCTGTATCCCTGAGTTTCGCATCCTCGGATTCAAACAACCATGGCTCAAAAACAGTATGTTTGATCCATGATTGGGAATCCGCGGGTGCAGAGGGCCAACTGTATGCATTGTTCTATGCTATCTTAGAAGGGAATTGAGCATCAGTGGATTTTGTTATCCTTTGGGGTCCTGGAACCAATCCCCTCCTAGGTACTGAGTGATGACTGAAGTTTTGGAGGAGTCAAAAGTTACATGTGGATTTTTTTACTGTGTTGGGGGTCTGTGTCCCTAACCCCCATGTTGTTCTAGGGTCAAACTGTATAAGTAAGCAAAATGGAAAAAAAATTAAATAATAATACCAATACGCAAAACCCACCACTGTTGAATCTTGGTATGCAGGTTTCCATACCTTTCTTGTTTTTTTTTTACATAACTGTTCTTTTTTCCCATATATGTAAAGATTGGACCTTACTGTGCATACAGTTTTTAAACTTATTTTTTAAAACCTATATCACAGACATCTTTCATGTAACTAAATATCTATCCACAGCATTATTTTTAATGTCAAAAAAGTGTTTCCATGGAAAGATGTCCTATTATTTATTTAATGAGCCCCCTAATGCACACTGAAGACATTTTTAATCTGTCACTACTATAGACAGTGCTCCAATAAACAGCATTCAGGAAGACTCAGCTATTTCCTGAGCATACATTCCTAAAAGTAGAGTTGTTGGGGCAAGGGGTACATACATTTTTAAGGCTTCTACCATTAAGGTACTCGCCTGGAGCTACCAACCTTCCTACAGTAGTGTTAGAAAGTTTCCTCTCTCCTAATTTTGCCAACCTGGATATTTTTATTTGTTTAAAAAAAAAGTTTGCCAACTTGATAGGGGGAAAATGTTACGTAGTTGCCTTAATTTGCATTTATTTGATGACTAATGTGGTGGGATTTTTTTAACATAAAATATTTGTTTAATTTACTGCATTAAAAATAAAATAAAAACTGTTTTATGTAGTTAATCTGTTTAAATAAAATAAATTTGAATTCCATTTGATCCTCAACCAAGCCCATTCTCCATTCTCTCTTCAAAGACAGCAATGATGAATTTGTTGTGTATTCCTTCAGTCCATGTATCTATTCATTTACTACATAAATATGCAAATATGCATAGATAGGTGAACTATATATATTTCTTTGCATTTTAAATTTATCTATGTTATACATATGGCTCTTTCTACAGCTTTTAAAAGAATTCAGCATTGAATTCAAATATCTAAGTGTGCCACTTAAAAATATTAAATACCTAAATTTTGTTTTGCTTTTCTTAAACTTAAGGATCTATCTTTTAGTTTATTCCATGTACACTTATTTTACACATACATCTGTAAAATAGATTTTATAGATTTCTAGATTTATAGATTTCTACCACAGATTTTTAAAATATGTGATTGCATAACTGTATTTTTTCCTGAATTAACTCTTGATGTTCCTTTCTAGCTTTTAATTTAGGTATTTTTCTTTTCCTCCTTAATTTGTAAGATAGCTAACATTCACCTCTATCCACAATGCATACATAACCCAGTGGTTGAAAAATAGTAGGCATAAAATAAACATCAAATAAACTTTTGCTGAACTTTATACGTAAGATCATATGTCATAATAAATATGTTCCCAGTTTGTTCTTTTCCTTCTGATTTAATGACTGGCACTTTGACATGCAAAAAAAAAATTTAATGTAATCCCATATTTATACTTGATTGTTTCTGTCCAAGATTGTCAAGGCTCAAGTTTATAATAATTTTTTGAAATGTCTACATTTTTAATTAAAATGATTTAATTCAAATGTTTTAGTTCATGATATGAAATTAGATATCTAACTTTTTTTCAGTGCTGAACTAGTTGGCCCAACACCGTTTGTTAAAATATTCCAGGTTTTCCACATGGACCTGAGATGGTTCCTCACCTATACAGATACTTACATATTTACACTATTCATATGCACAAAATCTATCTAGTTTAAATGTTCTCTTCTGTTGCATGACATTTCTACATGTTTCTACAAAGCCCCATATTCTTTTAATTACTGAAACTTAAAATAGGTTTTAATGTCTGGTAGGGCAAAGCCCTCTCGTTTTTCAAAATGAGGGTTCCTATTTTAGCACCTTTACTTTTCCAGGTGAACTTCTGTAAAGTTTCTGCAAACATTTTGTTGATACTTTGATTGGCATTGTGTAAAATTTATTCATTAATTGACATCTTTACAATATTAAGTCTTCCCACCTCTCCGCCAGCTGGAAGTATTTTGTCCTTCCTCTGAACTCCCTTTAGCACTTTATACCTTTTTAAAAATCACTTTCTAAACTATACCCACCCAATTTTTCAAACCTGAAACCCGAGAGTCTTCTCCTCCCCTCCCTTCCCCAACCTTCACCCCATCCAATCAATCATCAAGTCCCGTCAATGCTACCTCCTAAATTTCATACACTTCTGGCTGTCCCCACTAGTCCAAGCTACCATCGTTTCTGGCCAGGGCCACCACACAGGCCTCCAACTGACCTCCCTGAATCCCCCCTGGCTTCCAAGCCATTCTCTACACTCCAGCCAAAATGATCTTTGAAAAGGCAAATCTGATCATGGTATTCACCGTCTTTAAAACACTCCAATGGCTCCCCATGGCACTTGGGGTAGAGCCAAACAAGCAGCCCGAACCCTCCCTTCCAGCTTGGACCAACCTCTCTTTTACTCATTCATCCTGTCCTGTTCATAGTGGCCACCAAATATCCCATGTTCGTTCCTACCCCAGGACCTTTGCATGTACTCTTTTCTATGTTTGAACTGTTCTTAGCCTTCCCTATCATCTCAGTTTAAGAAAGTCCAATGTCCCTCACATATATCCCCAGCATCCTATGCAACTTTTAATGCTCATCACATTTGTAATTCCTTATTCAAGTCAGATTCCATAATGATAAAACTAACGGTAATAATATTAATAATAAACACCTTTTGGATAATAAGATCTAGTCATTCTCTCTCTTAAGTGCTTTGCATGTAGAAGTGTTCTAGACCTGGCTTGTACCAGCATGTGAGAGCAGGTTGTTACATTTTCCCGAATTTTGTGAGCTGGTTGATATCATATTGGTAGCTTGAAATCAGCCATGGTGAGACTATTTGCACCATGGAAGTCAGCAAATGCTGACTGGTTGTGAGACATGTACCAGCACACCACTGTTTCCATGCACTGTATTATTTAGTCTTCACTGCAGCTCTGCGAAGGAGGTAGCCCATTTGACAGATGGGTAAACTAAGAAGTTAAGTCACGTATGCAAGATTTAAGAATGATTTACAGGCAAGCCAAGCACTGCATCCAGGCGGTATGACCCTAGAGTATGAGTGCTTCACCTTTATATCACTACCCCTTAACACTAAGGAAGGAAGGATCCTACTGGTCTCACTTGTCTGCACTGTCCCCAGCGCAGAGCACAATGCTGAGTATAGTGTGCACGCTCAACCAATATTCGCTTCATGAATAAGTCAATAATGACGCAGCACATCAGGAAAAGACAGCTCTTTGCCAATACTTCATTGCTAAATTAAAGACACCAGGCGGGATTGCCAGAGACCTGAGTCCTTGTTCTGAATCCACCTTGAATTTAGTGGGCAATTGTGAGCAAGTCACTTCCCCCTGGGTCTCACTTGTCTCATCTGCAAAAGAGAACATTTGACCAGATGATCTTCAATGTCTCATCATCTCTAAGATTCTTTGAATTTACATGTAACGTAACATCTATTATTTTCAGTTACATGGGCTCTTCTTTTACCAGTCACCATGTTTCCACGCAGGGTGGATCATAGCCTCCTCTATTCTGTCTGGTAAGTTCCCGCTTTGCTTTCGAAATGAAACTCTTGTCACCTCCTCTGGGAAGCCTTCACTGATTGCCCAAATTCAGCCACTCCCTGCTCAGTACTCCAACAATCCTTTTTGCATTTACATCTCTCATGGGACTCAACCCAATTATACTAATCTACAAGTGTCTATCTCCCCCTTCTAGAAAGAACTGTGAGCTGCTAGAGGTATACTGCTATCGATTTTGTGCCTTGAGTATAATTTGGAGCTGACATTTGTTCAATGAATACATGCATTACATTGATACCCGGGTCCTACCTTCAAGGATTCAGATCTAATTGGCCTGGGATCCAGCCGGGGCATTGGTGATTTAAAGCGAAACCAAGGATGAGAACCTCTGCTTTCAGAGAAAGTTCACACATGTATGCACGCACACTCACACAACACTTGGCTCCAGACGTCTACAGCCCCACTGAATATGGAGACTGTTCGTTACTTCAGGACAGAGTTGAGGATTGGCTGCACCATCACTGGTGTTAGTCTTACTACCTATCTCCTCCCCGGCTCGAACTCTCATCCATATACAGTGGGGAGAAAGCGGTGCCAGAGCGCTATATATGGAAAGTGTCCTGGAGTGAGATCCGTTCCTCACCTGACACTTCTGGTGTCCCCCTACCCCACCAAGCACCCTTTCTCAGTCTCCTTCACAGGCTCCCTGTTATCATCCTGAGCCCAACACGTTGGTGCTCCAGAGGTGTCCTCTAGACTTCTTCCATTCTCTATCTATACTCCCTTCCATGGCCATCTCTTCCAACCTTCTTCCATCACCTCCTATTTGATACCTAACCAGACATTTACACTTAGATAAGAATAGGAGGCTGAATCCAAATGAGAGAATATACTATAAAATAAGAGTACTAGAAATTCATGAAATGCCAGACATATTTTCTTGGTTTACATATTTCTTTCTCTCTACCCCTTATTTTTTCTTTTAAAGTATAATATCTTAGTGGGTCTCAATTTTTCTCCGGCTTTAATTTTTCTCCCGACTAAATCCCTCTTTGTATCCACAGCACTTGTTTTTCCTAAGATAACGCCTTGGAGTCAATTTCTCTGGCATGGGAATCTTCAATGTTGTCATATATCTTGCCAAATCAAGTCCAAACTCCCATACAAACCTATTTCCCCGTTATTTAAAATTGTGGTAAAATATACATAACAAAATTTACCATCTTAAACTATTTCTAAGCATACAGTTTAATGACGTTAAGTGTATTCACATTGTTGTGCAACTAGTCTCCAAAACTCATCTTGCAAAACTGAAACTCTGTACCTATTAAAAAACAACTCCCATTCCCTTTGCCCCAACCTTTGAAAACCACCATTCAACTTACTCTTTATAACTTTGACCACTCTGAGTACTATACCGAGCTTTTAAGCTGTTTTTTGGTTTCCTCTTCTTCTGTGCCTAGCTCATCTATGCTAAGTTCTGGTCGAAGTTCTAGCCAAACATATTGCCACAGCTGTTGAACCAACCTGCTCTCCGCCAGGCACCTGCTCACCTCACCCTCTGGGCCTTTGCACATGAGATTCCCACAGCTGGAACATTCCTCCTCCTTCTCTTTGCCTAGCCAAATCCTCCCCATGCTTAAAAATAGTCTTCAATTTTTATCTCCTCCTTGCAACCCCATCCCACTACTCTAGCCCACACATAACTCTCTCCTCCGGGAACTCATATTCCATTCATTGTAAATACCTAACATTTTGAATATTCTAATTCTCCAGCTGTTCTGTGCAATATACCACAGCCTTCTCCAAAAGTTCTAGACTTCCAAATAGGGACCACGTGTTATATATCACTGTACCTTCCATCTAAAAAATGTAGTAGGTACAAGGTAGATATTCAACAAATATTGAGCTAACAGGTAATTTACACTTAAAATTTTTAAGATAAGTTGAATCACTCTGTAGCACCAGTGAGCAACTTTCTTGAATCTTCTTCAAGAAAATTCAGTTATAGCCAGCAACTTTGTCTAATTTTTTATCTGGTTGCTTGGACAAAAGTCTGTTCTGGCATGGTTCCAGCAGAGTCAAATGTATGAGGGTACACCCCTAAAACGAGCTGCCATCTCCCAGACTGTGCAGAAATTGTGTAAGTAAAATACAAATTTAGAAGCGAGTCTACACTTCCCGCTTCAATGCCTAACACCCAGTCCACTCTTCCCATGCTAGTAGAAAGACCTAAAAATGTTAGAATGATTATAAAGTGGTGAGACTGAGCATCAGTGCAAAAGTGCCAGTCCACTTGGAATCATTTTCACACCTACCTGTGTAAATGAACCTCCCTGGAGCTCCTTTGCAGAATTGTTTGGATTTGTAAGATAATGTTACTTCCACTACTCCGGGGATGTGTCGAGGAGGAGTCTGCACTCTGATGGCATGAGGAGTTATTAGCTGAGGAGTAAATGGGCAGGGAAATAAAACACCTGTTATACAAGTTATTGCCAAGGATACTGAGAACACGAGTATCTCCCACCACTACTCCCACCGTGGCAAACCGGTGTACTCACAGCACCCCAAATGCTCTGAACACCCAGGCCCTGTATCTCACATGTTTCTCTCCATCACCCTGGAATTTCCTCTCAACCTAACCTGTGTAGGTCCTTTCCTTCTTACCAGCCCAGCTCAAGTCCCTCCCACCTCCTGTGCTCACCCTCCCCAATCCTTGTCATCACTACTTCCCCCCAATTCCTACATTGCTAGGACCTCACATGCTGATTTGGCAATTCCATACCCAACTTAGCGTCGTTACTTATCTTTTTGTAATATCTACCTTGTTGGTTTTCTCAGTATGAAAGTAGAATGTATCCACTTTAGAAAATTTAGAAATTACAGAAAAGTATAATGAACAATATTGACACTGTATAATCCAAGATAACCATGATAAAGCTTTGGTGTGTTTCCAGTACTTTTCTACAAATGTGTGTTACATAATTATATTGTACATCCACAGACATTGTTGTCTTGACTTTTTTTTTCACTTAGCATTAACATGAGCCTTTCTCCTAGTCATTAGAATTTTTTCAAAACACAATTTTTAATGATGGAATAGTATTCCATCATGTATTTAACCATTCTCCTATTATCCAATATCTAGGCTATTTCTAATTTTTCACAATTATAAATAATACTGCAATGAATATTAATTTTTTTAAGGGATCCATGCCTGCAATAAATTATAGTTTACATGTCTTTTAATGTTTGGTGCCTTGCTCATAGTAGGTCCTCAACAATGTGAGCTCATGCTGTTAATGTTCCAGGAATTACTATTATCCCCAGAACAAAACAATCTTGGGCCAAGGAAAATCAGGGAAGCAAGTTGCCTTTGCCTACCTCGCTCCATACAAGCATGGTCCCAAACACCACTTGAAGGCCATCAAAGAAGTTGTCCCCAATGATGATGACCATGGCTCCTCCAGTGGTCCAGCCTTCGCTCGGGCTAATGGCTTTGATGCAGGGGGTAGCTAAGAAGATAGTAAAGAAAAAGTCATGTCTGCTCTTCAGTGGCTGAAGTTGGGAGTTTTGGTTACTGGCTGCTCTTGGAAGCTGTTGATCATTCCAAGAAGTTCACATTGAGCTTTGCTGACTTGCTATCGTTCCCTAATTGGTTGTTGTTTTTCACCAGATCATTAAAGCCTAATGAGTTGACCACTATGTATGAAAACATGGAACACTTAGCTAATTGTGCGAAGGGTGTTTTTAGAACTCTGTTGTTTTTCCCCCTATTTTTATAAGTTGACCACATTGGCAACGTGTAAATCCCTTTTCTCTCTCCACCTCCTCTGCTCCAACATGTTAAGATTTACAAGGCCAGTTAATGTGCTAGAGAGAAAAGGAGAAAGCAAAATCGATCATAGGGGAAGGTTTTTTCCAGCTCTATCAAGAGATAATTTCTAATCACTTTCCTCACTTTGTAGGAAAGATTTTCCCCCCTTCTTCCATATGTTCCAAGCCTCTGGACTTTACATCCCAACGGGAACCCAATATGGTTTTCAGGCCATAACTAAAGTCAATCCATCACTCCATTTCCAAAGCTGACAGGGTCAAAGGTAGAAGAGAACTTTGGCAGGACTCCAAAAACATGAGCCCCCTTTGAACAGCCAGTCAATCACATCCAATCAGTCAAAAGAAACTGGATGGGTTCCTAGTTCTGAACCCTGGGGTTTTCTTCTCCCCTTCGGTGCCCACTGTGGGAGAATTAACACCACTCCAAATTCTTTACTGATTCAATCATTTTCTTTCAGTTCATTAATTCCTATTTAAAATGATACAAGACACATTTTAAGGGCCGAGTTGGGGTGGGGGCTGGTGGGCAGTACAGAGCCAAACATCACACTAAAATAGTAGCCTAGTGTAGCCATTCATTCTATAGTCCAACGCCTCCTACACCAGTGAGTTGAGAGTGTGGAAGGATGGAGAACTTAGATGGACTTTACTTAGGTTTGTCAGTTATCTTCCTCGATATACTTTAATTTTTCAGACAACTTGAAGTTTAACAGTTACCAGTATTTCTAATTACTTTAATGCACTTGGAAAACTACCCAGAGCAGACCATGATTTCTTCTTGTCCAAGCAAACAAAAATCAATTAGTGTCAGTTTCATTCTGCACATTGTTTTGTTTTGCCCACAATCTGTTTAAGGACACATCTGACACTTATTCATACATGTCTGGCACTGTAATGTTCCTGTTTAACTCAGATGTCATAGGCCTACATTTGCCCGAAATACCTGTCTAGCAAAAAGAAAAACACAGAACTGAATGGAAGAGACTGAGGCATTGGGGGGGGGGGGGCTGAACATCAGCCGGGAGATGTGTGGGGGTTCCAACAGAGCAGGCGGGAGTCGGTGTTTACAACTTCACTTTAAAACCCACATGGTCTTGTGTGCTTTCTCCACTCCTACTCAGAGACATAAATTTGAAATTCAACCAAGAAAATTTATGGAGAACTTCATTTGTCTGCCATTCTCAACCCGGACCGCAGACAGCCCTACCTTCCGATGGGTCCAGTCTTCTCGCCCTCCGTCCATGCTTGGAGTTGTTATGAACAAACATGTTGTCAGAAACAGCCAGCACATGTCCATCCACATTTACCGTTGTCGACAACACAACCTGCATATTTACAGTATAAAAGGGGGTGTCACAGAAAGTTGTAAACGTACCAGCATTCTGTTTGTCAGACTTCCATATGGCTAATCAGACACGAAACAGAATTTGGGGATAAGGCTATGCTCTCGGCATATCAACACGTTATCGTCCTCCAATAATTAAGGCAGAGCTTCATGGAAAAAGAGACTTCCCTTCGCCCATGTACTGTCATGTATTTGTGTTCAGACTATGCCCAGGTGATGAAATGGGGAAATTGACCATCGGCCTGCTGGTTCTAGAAATCTTGTTCTCTATCAAAGGAGTTGGACAATCATCCCCAGCTGACCCTTGAGCTGTAGTCCCAACAAATTGCCGATGGTGTACGATCAGGGAGCTAAGATCTAAGCACCAGCTGGGAGGTCTTTTGTTCAAGGTTGGGAATGGGTTCTTGCACCTCTGACATTTGTGAAAGTAATGCTGGCCTGGACAGGCTGCCTGGTGACTTGTCTGTGGTCTCCCCACCTTCTAGAGAGCCGTGGCAGAGATGCTCAGTTGGGGGAGAAGACAAAGTTGCTGGAAATCAGCGTTGACGATGTAGAACATTTAGTGTCTAACCAGAGGAAGGGGACGAGTGGGTGTGGAGTAGTGGAAGAGCATGGATTTGGAGTCAGATAAAACTAAACTCAAGTCCCACACCTGCTGCTTCCTAACTTGTAACCTTGGACAAACTACTTAGCCTTTTCAAATCTCCATTTTTCTTACCTGTAAAACATAAACAATGCCTAGTTGGAGGGCTGAATGAGATAAGGATAAAATGCGATAATGTGTGTAAACCATTCCTTGCAGGGCCTGCATGAGTTCCCCTCCTAATTACCTTGTGGCTGCCTTGTTTGACCAGTCAGTAGGACAGATGACATTACTCATTGAGCCCCTCCCATGGTCTAAGTTTTGGGGGAAGCTTTAGAAAGGGGGACACAGGGCCTATGTACCAAAAAGTACAAGGCATGACCACTCCCCTCAAAGACCTTACTCTCAGGCTGCAGAAACGTGGCTAACATATAAAACAAGAAGCACAAGGATTTAGATTGAATTGAGTTCCATGTATGTGTGGCAGATCAGGGATGTGGGAGAATTTCCAAAAGACAGAGATCAGCCAAGGCCAGAACAGTCCAAAAAATATAGCCGAAGTGAGTGGACTTAAACATACCCACCACCTCCTTACTTGCCCCAGGAAGATGAGCCATCCTGAATGAGTGCTTGTCACTTATGCATGGCAATTTGTGTGTGTGTGTGAGAGAGAGAAACTTGTTATGTACATATTCATGCATATGTATAGACTTTTTAAGGAAAGGCATCGAATAGGTACATAATGACAAGCTGTGTTTAAAAATGATTTTTCCTGTCTTTCTGTCTACCCCAAATTAAATTTGTTCATATTCTACTTATAATTTTTCTGCCACCCCTTCCTTACTTATTAAATGAAGGAGGGAAAATAACCCTTGACCCTGCCTTACCTCCTCCTATGAAATAAGATACATTAAATTGTACTTGAAATTTTTTTACTATGAATAATTTCAAGCAAACAAAATAAACAGAGTAGTATAATGAATCCCCATTTTTAGATGAAACTTCCATGCATTGGAATGCGCAAATCTTAGCTGCCCAATTTTGACAAATGGATACAGCCAGGTAATCAACACCATATCCTGATATAGAACATTTCCATCTCCGCAGAAAGTCATCTTGTGCCCCTTCTCACTCAATCCACTATGCCACTTCCCAAGACAACACTCTTCTGATACTGTTTTTAACCTTAGAGTTTTAGACGGTATCTTTTAAATTTTTTAAATATATATTTAATGTAATAGGGATTTGGAAGAACCCCTGAAACCATAATGCCACGAAGTATTTCACCTAGCCTGGTGCCATGGGCCTGACAGCAGTATACAGGAAACTTTACATGGACATAAGTGGGCTTCAAGCATTCAAAGATATTATATCAGACCCTGGAGATTCAAAGACAACAGAATAATGTGTTCCTTAGTCAGTTTTGTTCTCTCCCACACTTTAATTCCTCACCTGTGAGTGCCCTACCGGTACGGTGTCCCTGCCTCTCTGTGACATCAGAATCAACTTAAAGGAAACTTAGTTGTTATTCAGAAAATTATTATCAATATAATTGCTCACAATTCAGGGATACAGCCTGTCTAGTTCTGGGTCTGTTTTCAATTGTGTCCATGTTAACACGTTAAGAGTCTAGGGAAAGTCCTCCCAGAAAGTTCCTATCATATAGTGGCCACCATAAGACAGAGACATCACTCGTTCTGGAAAGTGCATGGAGGCACAAATCCTTATCAGGGCCATCTCAGCAGAGCACAAGATGGCACCGGAGTCAAAGGGAGAGAGAGGCTATCTCCCGCTCCGGGGTTTATGATAAACGTCAAGATTGAAAGCATTCACTTCTGTATATGCAATAGAAAAAGGTGGAGGAAAATGTAGAAAAAAGGATTCAGGCCACTTTGGTAAGTTCTGTGTGTGAATGGATTTTCAAAGACATAGCTGTCATCTCTGAAAAAAAAACTAAAACAAGAGTGTGCTTCAGGCTTTAATTGCTAATGAGCTGTACTAGGCACACTGAGGGGAACCCAGCCTGCCTGAGGCTTATGTGGATGTAAAAGCATTCTCTCTGAGACCACTTTAATTCATTCCACAAGCTTCTTGTCATACTGTACTTTCATGCTCCTCATGCATTCCTGCCACAAAATATGGGGCTTTCTCGAGCCAGCTGATTTCATCATTGTCCATTTGGGTGGAGTGATACTCAATTCCAAAGTGAACATTTCCCGAATGACATACCCTGATGGTTCAGATGCACTTCATTATTTTCTATTAACAATGGAAATAAATTTTAATCTCTTGCTGGCTAGCGCTGGCCTTTCATGACAGCAAGGGAATTAACCTGAATTATTTCAGTGTCTGCAAAATTTATTACAAGATTTTAAATTATGTCCAAGTGTGTGTGTGTGTATGTGTGTTTGTATATATATATATTCAAGACCCCGTTTTTAATATTCTAAATATCTTAAACTCTGAAGTATCTAGAAGAGCCTGCCAATTAAACCAAATTTGCAAAATGTAAAAAATTTAATTCATAAACTCCACCATGTGAAACCAGTCATGTGTGGCTGTTGTTCTTATACATGGAGACACATACACGTTGACTTTTACATACATTCACTTTACTTCTGGAAGAACGAACATTACGGAGGTGAAGATACATTTGGTACATTCGAAGCTTCAAATTTAACTTCCTTCACTGTTTTCTGATGAACGATGACAACACTGATATTATTCTCTTCAGAGAAGTTAAAATTTCTGAATGTTTGAAGACTAAAGGAAGTGGAATGTGCATTCCAGCATCATTTCACTCCCAGGCCTTCCCCTTCCACAAGCCAACTTCTTTCCCCTAGTGAGTATTTCCTGGGTCACGAAGACTGACCTTTTCCATCTGGAATCAATCAGTCAACCCCTGACAACTTCCTGAAACACCTCACTCCATTTCCTGTTCTCTCCCCCTTCTCTCTTTCCCCCTGGTTTGCTTCACTCTTCAAAACTGCAGGCCACAGCAGCTTAATGTTAGAGGGTCAGACACAGTTAGACTCCAAAACACTACACAAGGACACCTTTGACCTTCAAAAATCTTTACATCTTAGCTAAACAAATCAAGGTCAACATTTCTTACCATTACCTTGTTAACTATTTGTATGCATGTTTGCCAACAATCTTCTGATCATATAATGATCAATACCACTTGTTCTCCTAAGATCATAAACTGATCTGCTTTAGAAGTAGCAAAGTTGGTATTGACAAGGGGTGCGATTTGGAGGTACCTGAAACTAAAAATCTTGAGTATTATAACAAACATATGGAGAGTATTCCAAACAAAAGAACTTCTATGCCTCATCAGTGTCTCCTATCACCTAAACCTGATACCTAGTCTTTTCTGAAGCTGTCAGACTCTCTTGGCACCACCATTCTGCTGGCACAGCCCAAAAGGATGCCAATTAGGAATACAGATGTCCATAATTTGTGTGGGATGGACCCCCGGCTTTTGCTGCTGACACTGGTGACAGCTTTCATTTGTTTCTCATAGTTGGTGTATCTGTATTTCAGCTCAAAGCTTCAATAGAAAAGCCTGCAGAGCTGAAAACTAAGCCATTGTATATCATAGCTCTCCGCAACTGATACATTTCAATTCAACACAAAGGCAACAACCAATTATATGCATGCAAATATTATTTATGATGTGGTACCTTTAAGGTAAGTTTCCAAGAAAGAGAAGTAGGGATTGATTGAAATTGCTTGCATTTTTTTTTAAGAGACAGGAGTTTTTTCACTTTTTGCAATTCTTTATTTTGATTAGCGCGATGCCTAATTTTTGATGAGACCAGATCAACAAACAGACCAACGGGAGAGTGCCGGTGTAGGTTCCATTTTGAATCATCCAATTAAATGGCAATTTTAGCTGATCGTACAGAAATAGAAACATAAAAAGTTTGTATCTCCCTTTGAAAAACAAAAGAAAGTTTTAAGAACAAAATCTATGACTGGGTTAGCAATTTGCTAAAAGCACTGAAGAAAAATGATTGGCTTTCTCAAATTATATTTTCCTTCTCATTACCCAAAAGTACTCCCATGTCCCTCACTCTAATAATTTATACAAAGCAGGAGCTGAGTTGTAAAGAGCTCTTTCCTGCCTATAAAAGGCCTCAGTGGGAGTTATCTTTTAGGTGGACACATCCGTTAATCTGCCTGTACAACTAATTTTCCAATAGAGGAATTTTTTCTTTGGTATCAGAATGATAGCATGTGGCACAGGTTCTTTTACCAAAATGACTTATTCCCACTCTTGGGTTAATTTTATGCCCCACTCCGAAATATCTTTGGCTGTGTGGAACATCACACTTTTGTGTTTTTTTTAATATCTATGCTTCTCAGTGCTCTATGATTTAGTTAAGTTACACAGATCACCGAGATGACAAGCTTGGATCCTCCTCCCAGTCAGCCTTTCTCAGCTCCTACCCAGGTGTTCCTACAAAGAGCTTAAGTCTTCCACAGGAGAGTAAAAGAAAAAGAAAAGTCAAAATGAGAAATGTGTGGAATGACTAAATGATCTGCTTTTTGAAGCAGACAAGAATCCCAGGGTCTACAGTCGCTGAAGGATAATTACATTGGTTAGAAACCTCCCCGTATGGGTCAGAGTCCTTGCTCTGAAAACATACCACATTCTACGATTAGTCAGACACATTTCCCATTTCAGTGAGGGTCATGCACCTCCTAGCTGAATGTGGGGTCTTTGGTAGTTTCATCTCGGTAAAGCTACAACACATAGCATTTACAACATGCTCCACACGGAAGACTCTGATACCTACTTATAAATACGCATACACTGAGCTCAAGAAAATGGTCTAGAAAATTCCTGTTATTTTGCCAAGTATGGAAAAAAATTCTTTATGACATTTTACATCTGGAAATGGAATTAAATTCATGATGTGCTTTTCCTTTATAACTGTTCAGTTGCTATATATGTTATTTCAGCTTTCCCAAAGCATAACTATTATGTGGGATTTTATTTTCCACCTGTGGGAGGAGGAAAGAGACATAGAGACCATTAAAAAGGACAGAGAAAATCAAGACAGACTTCTGGTTGTGGTGGGCAACCAAGTTTAGAGTCCATATTGTGAGAAGGAATACTCCACTGGTGTTTTTATACACTGGCTACTTCTCACATTCAACAAGGGGAATCTGACGAAACAATTTTTGTCTAAGCCTCCATTAATTCAACCCAGGCTAACAACAAGCAACTTGACTACTGCAAATTGTGTTTCTTTACCACTTTATTCTTGGCATACATATTTTCAAACCAGATTTAAAGCCCAGATTCTTCTTTGTTACTGGACTCCAGAGTCTCCAGAATTACCTTTAAACCGTACCCCACAGGTATGGATTTTGTCATCTTTTGTTTTTTTTAAAAAGGAATTCCCAGAATTCTTAGCCATCACTGTTGTTTCATATTCCCTAAGGCTAAATTTTCTGTTCAGTTAAGTATCAAGTACCAAATGAGAGAACACAAGGTTCATTGCTGTTGAGACAGATGTGGGGCATTCTGAGGTTGCTCACACCAAGGGAGGGGGACCTGTGGCATGAATGACATACTCTCGAGAAGATACTTCGTAAGTAACCAGACAGTGCTGTGTTTCAATCCGTCAAAGGCTTTGTTGGCATTCCCAGGCCCTGTGCTACATGCTACGGAGGCTTACAGAAAACACTGTCATGACCTTGAGGAGCTGCCATGTAGATCATGAAGCATAACAAACACTACACATACTCAAAAAATATTACTATACAGTAATACATAAAAGAGGACCAAACTGTGTGGCCATTGTACAGTGTAAGAGTTCAAAGGCGAGGAAAATTCACCTGAGCTGAGGGCAGTAACAAACATTTTCAATAAGGAAATGAGATTTGAGATAAGCCTTAAAGAGTTGAAACACTTTTGCTCTACAACTCAAGGTGACTGAAATGGTTATGCTGGCAGTTTAAAACAAATTCTAATTGGCGTAAGTGGACTAGTATGACAAAGAGCATTTCCGCCAACATATTTTGGCAAGTGTGGCTTAGGATGGACACCTTTTAGAGCTTATCTTTTAAAAATGAGTGGACTATGTACAGAAATCAAGCAGCAATTTTTAAAACTAGACTTTCATGTCATCAGGGAGCCTGAAGGTCGTTAACCTGTTTACAACTAAATTTCCCTTCATCTCAAAGGCCATCAACACTTGCTATTTCCAACCTACCTCATTTTAGTCCATTGGACCCATTGCTTGGCCCATGTAAAATGTATGCCAAGTTGGAATGGTTATGGTCAAGGACAGTATTTTACTAGCACACATTTTGAGAGTCCCAGGGGAGTATTAACATAATGGATGCCATTCTTGATTCGGCTAGGCCATTCTCTTCCACCCAACTCTGCCCCCAGGGACCTCATGAATCACCTGCTGTCCATCAAAATCCAGAAGCATGTAGGCCCTATGAGCAGCTTAAGAATCTACGCCCTCTTATTGCAAAACTAAGAGAGCCTTGCTTTCCAGAAGTGCAGCATCTGATTGTTCTGGAGTGTGTTCAGTCTTTAGTGCCCAAGTTTGAGTCTCCGAAAACGTTTGAGCATTCAGGCTTTGTTTCCATCTAACTGAAATCTGATATATCCCTTCTCAAAAGTTATATAGGCAACTACCTGCATTCACGTCTCTCCCTTTTCTTCCATAAATAACTCAGAACACATTTCCTATGTGAGTTGGTCAAATCTTTTATCACCCTGATTCTTGTCCCCATTAGAGACACAACAAGTCAGGGAATGGGGGTGGCAGGAGGTTATACTGTCAAACAAAAAAGCACAAAGTAACCCACAGAAAACCTTCCCTAAACTTAAAGTGTGAGACTGAGTAAAAGATCCTCAGACCCTCGGAGTTTTGTTTCGTTTGGGGGTTTTTTCTGACTGCAAACAGATAATGATTATTTCTTAAGTCGGACTATCTGGCTTGTTTTACCACCAGATAACGGACTCACTTGTTGATCAGAGAGGCCATAAGTCAAGTGATTTTCATTATGTGCTTTAAAACACCGCTCGGTAGCAGAGTAACCTTCAAATGGTGGATGAGATCACAGAGCAGCTGGAGTAGCTCTTGAACTGAAAGATTTGAACTGAAGAAACCTGCAGGCAGCTGGAGCTATATTAAATTTTTACCATTTGGACTTAATTTAAACTCTCGTTTCCCTCTTCAACGGGTGTGAGAGAAACATTCAACATTTTTTATTTAAGGAAAATAGATGGTGGTGCCATTAAAAAGTTTTATATAAGAGCTGGGGGTTTAAAAAAATCATAAGGGTTTTCTGGATGGATCTTGGCCCTGCTCCAAGACATGAGAAGCCCTGCCCTTTGCTCTTGCGCCGTTTAGTCAAACAGACTAATGGCTAATGAACGGCTGTGTGGACTAGGTGTCTTTGTCATCTACATTCACTTCCCCGTTGTTCCTGTTGTATCCAGCATGTTGCACTCACAGGCTCTAGGCCTGTCACATTATCCCACCACCCTGACGATGTCCGTCAGCCCTCACACAATGTCAGTCAGGCCTCACAGTGCTCCACTTCCTTTCTTCATTCTGATGACAATTTTTGTACCTTCCGTTCCCTTCTCCCCACCACTGTGCATTTCTTCTCTCTTCCTCAGAGTTCTGACAGACTTGCTGTGTGTGTCCTCCCCAAGCACCAAACCTTTTCCCTCTCTCTCTACCCGTCCCCTTCGAGATGCCCTTCTAGGAGGCCCATCTTGGGGTTGTGAGCAGATTCCTGTAAACCAACAGGAATCGACTCAGCACCGATGGCACTCCCAACGTAGCCTCTAAAAGGACCTTTCTTTCACGAGAAATGTCTGTGCCCCTCCTTACATTTTGACCTCTTATCTCTTGAGGCAAAGGATGGCACGACCAGTATACGTATCTCAGTCCTCTCCCAAGCTTAACTGTATTTTAAAAAATGACGATTTGGGTGGACTGCATCTTAAAAGGGAGTAATGTAGGGGGTGAATTTGAGACACCCAAGAGTCACTCAGAAAAGATTGGAAAATGGCGGTAAGAACAACTTATCCTAATTACAAGAAAGCCAGAAGTTTAAACGGAGTTCCTTTAAAATGATTCTAGGGTTAGAGATGTGTCAAGGTACCTGGTACCAACTCCAGAGTGATTAATGTGCAAGTTGGTGCTGCCCATACAATGGAAAACACTCCAGCCCTCTACAGTGGTCATGTCTGTTTAAACTAGAGTCCTTCTAAGGCAGGAAGGGAAAAATTGGTACCCAGGCCTCTAAGCTTTCCAATCTCAAGTAAATGATCTGCCGACATTAGTGTCCCACTATAGCTGATGCTGTAGAAATCTCTGAAATCTATTAGGAAGAGCAGGCACACTTGTTTATTATTATAATGGCTGGTATCATTTAGCTTTCACATCACCCGTATTTGACCACACCACTGAGTTCCAGAAAGCAACACAAAGACAAATGGACCTTACTGGGCCCCTGTGCTCTCAGGCAGGCCACTTGAAGACCTCAGAGAAGAACATCTAAACTACATAAATCACTTGTGTATCTTATTTTCCTTATCTCCGCACTAGGATATAAGGCCCTCAAGGGAGGAGAATTTTATGTTTTGCTGATGTATCTCCAGCACCTAGGATAGTGCCTGGCACATAGAATTTCCTTAATAACAGTGGTTGGGAGAATGAATAAATGAATGAATGCATCTATGTTTTCACTAGGACTTGGAGCAGACCCAGCCAGCCTATCTAGGAGAGTGACTTGGCAACAATAGCCCTGATTGTTGTCAACTTCTACTGTATTTTAAAATTTGAATGTGGGAAATGACAACATGCCTGCCTCCTCCTATTCTTGGCTTGATTTTCTTCTGGATTTTCCAACTGTCTGCTCTGTACCCACAATGCAGAGAAATAAAGAATGGGGTTCATTATGTCTTCACAGGCCTATCAGCTTAAACTAGGCATAAATTTCATTTCCTTTCCTTGACTGAGCTGTTAATCTGGGTGTTTCCCCTCATTGTTCCATTTCAAGGAGGGCAGAACTGATTTTCTGCACACATGGTCCATGGATTTAGATTCTTTGGGAGCCCTGGAAATATTTTCTTTCCTTCTTTCCTTCTTTCTTTCTTTCCTTCTTTCCTTCCTTCCTTCCTTTCTTCCTTCTTTCCTTCCTTCCTTCCTTCCTTCCTTCCTTCCTTCCTTCCTTCCTTCCTTCCTTCCTTCTTCTCTCTCTCTCTCTCTCTCTCTCTCTCTCTCTCTCTCTCTCTCTCTCTTTCTCTCTCTCTCTTAAAAATTCATTTAATAACAATTTATTGAGCCCTACAGAGTGCCTGGCATTGTGCTAGGAATTGGGGAGAAACACAAAAATAAGTGAAATATACCAATTACCCTCAAGCAGCACACAGTCTGTTAGTAGACAAATAATAATTGCAAGACAATGTGATCGATGGCATTGGAGAAGCTTGTGGAGAATGGTATGTCAGCGCAGAAGAAGGAACAAATAAGTCTGTCAGGGAGAGTCAGAAAGTGCCTCACAAAAGAGGGGACACTCAGATGTAGGCTTGAATCATGAGTAGAAGTTGCAAATTGAAGAGAGATGAAGGGTTCTCAGGCAGAAAAGGTGAACGTGTGGAAAGGTCCCACGTAATATTCCATGTAGTAGAAATTAGTGAGGTGTGCCTGGTGGGGGGTGGGCATATGGAAACATCAGGAAATATGCACGGCAGAAGCACCGCGTGGTATAAAGATATTTATATCAGCTATGCCTTTTTAAATCTGAGCTTTTGTCTATGGACAATAGATATTTATAACACATCTTAAGCAAAGGAGTGGTATCTTTTAAAAGGTAACTTTGGCAGTAGTGCTGAGGGTGGATTGGACAAAGATGGAGTAGAGGCAGAGGCCTATTGCAGTTTTTCAGGAGAGAAAGATGCACTGAACAGATACTTCGGAGGAGGAAGTGACACTTTAACAATAAATGAAGAGGGCAAGTATTGAGTTCTGCTGTGAACATGTGCTCATTAGTCACCCAAGGGAAGATGCCCAGGAGGAAGGCAGAGCTGTATATCTACAGCTCAGAGAAGGGTGATGTCTGAGGAATGTCAGGAGTCATTCAGGAACAGATGGTATTTGAAGGCAAGAGAGTGGGAAAATCATCAGGGAAAGTCCTCAGTGAACAGATCTCCATCAGAAGGGTTAAATTACTTGGAGGAAGCCCACTGGGTGTTAGATGAATTTCATTTCTTTAGATCAGGGGTCTGTGGAACCCTAAGAGATGTTTCAAGAGGTCTGGGAACCCCAGACATTTTAAGCAAAACCTTATTTAAATGTAGTTTTTTGTTGGGGCAGAAACTAGCATTTATCAAATTCTCAAAGGAGTCTGAGTCAAAAAAAGGGTTAAAACTCATTGTGTTTCAACAAGTATTTTATAAGTCCATGATACTTAGAACTTGAACTGAATTAAAGATAATAGCCTTCTCCACGTAACAGAGTTTTCATTGAAGATTATACTCTAAATAGAATATGACTACAGTATAAAAATCACCAATTCTTTTGTGTATCAAAGGACACTTTCCAGAAAGTGAAGACAATAATGGAATGAGAAAAAATATTTTCAAATCACTTAGTTATCTGATAAGGGCCCAGTGTCCTGAATATATAAAGAACTCTTACAACTCAACGATCAAAAGACAAATAACCCAGTTTAAAAACGGACAAAGTATTTAAATGGACATGTCTCCAAGGAAGACATACAAATGTCCAACAAGTACATGAAAAGATGCTCAACATCATTAGTTATTGGGGAAAGAAAATCAAAACCAAAATGAGATACCACTTCACACTCATAGGATGGCTAGAATTTAAAAAACAAAACAAAAAACAGAAAATAACAAGTGTTGGTAAAGATATTGAGAAATTGGGACCTTCATACATTATGATGGAAATATAAAATGGTACAGCCACTGTGGAAAACAGTTTGGCAATTCCTCCAAAAATTAAAGATAGAGTTACCATATAACTAGACATTCTACTCTTAGGTATAAACTCAAGAGAACTGAAAACATATGTTCACAAAAACGTGTACACAAATATTCATAGTAGCATTATTTATAAAAACTAAAAAGTAGAAGCAACCCAAGTGTCCATCAATTGATATATAGCTAAACAAAATGTGGTATATACTTACAATGGAATATTATTCAGCCATAAGAAGGAATGAAGTATTGATACATGCTACAATATGGCTGAACCTTGAAAGAAACTGGGCACAAAAGTCCACATATTACATGATTCCATTTATATGAAAAGTCTACAATAGACAAATCCATAGAGACAGAAAGTAGATAATGGTTGCTAGTGGGTGGGAAGAAAAGGGAATTACTTTTTTGGGCTGATGGAAATGTTCTGGAATCATACAGTGGTGATAGTTGTACAACATTGTGAATATACAAAAAGCCACTGAATTGCACACTTTAAAATGGTTAAAATGGTGGATGATATGTTATATGAATTTTATCTCAATAAAAACTGCAAAAAAAAAAAAAAAGCCAATTGTCTTTAGCTCTATCCCAGAAATAAAACAATCACTTACTCCACAAATGTTTAAAAAAAGCATCTTTCCCTTTGCAAAAGTTACATACGTTCACCCAGGATGAGAATTCTTTGTCATTTTGAGATCAGCAATATTTATTCTAACCCTATGAAAAACTCAGGCACATTGAGAACCTCACTAAATAACTGAAGAAGGAGAAGAAATATTAGTGTGCTTAGTGAGCACATTTCTACGATTTCGGATAAATAAAATGGCAAGGCATTCTATTAAAAGTCTCTTTGAATTTATAAGCGCATTCTCAAATTTAAAACTTTGGAAGTACTGGTAGAGCGTCAGGGGTGGGGGGTAAAAATGCACACTGTCAGCTTCTTTTCCTGCCTCTGTTTCTTCCGGAAGTGAAAGCTGAGCTTTGGTCATTGAGGCACTTTGGAATTCTTTTGAATTTCACACTTTTGGGGACTGAAGTTATTTATGTTTCCATTGAAATACTGAGTACCATAAACCTCTGAGTAGCATAAATACTGAGTCCCACAGCCTGTGCCCAATGTTCCTGCTTGATCCCCAAGAAAGCTCGTTGTATTTCTATTTGTCTTCATGTCATACAGCATGATGGCGAGGAGGGGATTAACTTTTTAAAGAGAGGTGGATAATAGCGTTAAATAACTAACAAAAAATGTCCCGGTCCCAGTAAGATGGTTTGATAACCATGATGTAGTGAAAAACACACACACGAAAACAAGAATTTGTTTTTCAAAGTAGTTCTCTCTGGCGCTGTGTGCACTTCTCTCCCCAATTAACTCTTTAATGACTCTATTCCCAAACCATAATTTGTGGACTCCAGCACAAAATGAGCATGGGCAGCCCCCTGTTCAGAAATGAAGAATTTCAAAAAGGCAACTGCAAAGCCCTATACCTAACAGCCACACATGCCTCAAAGTCATGGCCTGGTGGAAGGATTTGATCACACAGCTCCTGCCTGCCCCGCTCCACCATCTCCTTTCTGCGATTAGAGGGGAGTCATTTAAACTCCCAGAACCTCACTTTCCTCATCTGAAACAGAAGGCTCATCATCCCCATCTTTCTCACTGCTGCCAGGATTACTTTTTAAAGTCTCAAGCTTCAATACCATTGTTTCACACATTTTTAATTTTTCTGTGGGGAAGGGAGCACTGTCTTTCCATTGGGCACAAACGGCAGGAAAGCCATTTGGTGGATTAGATGTGGGTCCTTCAAAGATTAAGGAAGGGGGGCCGAGAGGGTCTGCTCTTCCTCTCATCCCCAACCTGACACACGTTGCCTTGCTCTGTGTTTTTATTAGCTTGCCTCCTCAGTACATCAGTGGCAAGGGTGATGAAACCGGTGGCAGATTTAACTGTCAGGCAGCTGGGTCACTGTCCCGTGGGTCTTGTTGTCATGCTGCGATCTTAAAGTGACCACGGCTGTTTGGGCTGCTGCTTTCCAAAAGACTCCACGAGAGACCACGGAATAGTTAATCGGTGGAAAAGGGAAGGAAGAGGCTGTTGCTTGTAGAGAGCTCAGAGAAGCTGCTTTGAGAAATCCCAAGGTGGCTGAATATCAAGAACACGCTTCCTGCTGTGGGCAGCTGTGTGTGCGAAGGGCAGCCTGAGGGCTTAAAATCAAATCTCCAGCATGGGTTGGTGCCCCTCCCCTGGGGCTCTGACACGGGAGGCAGAAGGCCTAAACACTCTGAAATGAAGAAACCCTCCGTGCTATCAATGAGCATTATCATTTGCCGTTATCTTTTTTATTGTTAGCAATCGCAGTGAATAATGTGTTCTAAGAAAAAAGGAAAGAAAGAAAGAAAAGAAAAAGAGTGCAACGGAGAGAGAAAACAGGATGACTTATTTCACAGGAAAAATCTGCAGGCCCCTTACCTGAAACCTTCTCATGTCCCTTGGGTTTCCTGCTGTTTTCAAACAATTCTGATTGCACTTGAGGAAAAATTTTAAAAAGAATCTGTGAAGAGAAAAGCAATGTGTTACATTTTTTAAGTAAACATGTTTTCAGAGAGACTATCTCTCTGCCTTAGATTAGATTTGATTTGAAAGTGATTGTATTTCAGGTCTGGGGAGTTTCATTGGGCTCTGCCTGCAAAGGAACGTTGCTGAGCCTCTGCAATTTGCAAATTTGGATAGTTTCAGGCTAAAGTCTGCTCCATCATTGGGGAGGATAGTGAAGTGGTTCACAAACTGGGTTCTGGTGTGTATACCCGCCCCAGAGTTGCTGGGGCGCTCTCTATCTAGAAAAAAAAAAAAAAAAGGCTTCAAAAGCAGCAGTGACTCCTGCCGTGCAGAAATGTCTTGCTCCAGGGTTAAAAATGTCATGATTTAGCCCAGAATCCCAGGGTTCCTCACGAATGTGGCTTTCCGCTGGCCACACACACCTTCCTGCTCACACACCTCACATGTATACCCTCACACACAAAGGGGGCCTGATATTTTCAACTGATGGCTATAAAGTCACAAAATGGTATGTTACCATCCAAAGACAGAGTCAGACTGTGCAGGTATACGTTGGGGTTTATATGATTAATAATAAGTATGAACGTTCCTTTTAGACCTTTGATAGATCATCCATAAAATATAAAGGCAAAGAACAATGGTTGGAGGTTATCATTTGTAAGACATATTTTTTAAGCCAACATTCTCCTAAGTAAACTATTTGTGCAATTTAAAAATTGGGCATCTTTAATCAGACAAGTGTACCAACCAAGAAAAATGGCAGAAGTGGCCTTCTCGGCCATTTACGTATTTAATGTTTGGAATTTTGTTTCAAAATACAATAAGTTTTTCATTTATTTTACTTGCAGTGTCTTTTTCCTTAAATAAAAAAAAAAAAAATCCAGCTTTTGCAGTGTTAAAGTCCCAGGTGAGCTAGGCCTATTTCCCTTTCTGTTACTATGACAACGAAATTTTACCACAGTCCCAAAGTCCCTTCAGAACTCTCACATCCATGCCTTGAATTAGAACTTTAAAGGAAAAGATATACATTTTCCCCAGGATTTACCAACAAAAATAAGTAGAAATCAACAATGCTTCCAAAAATTCAATTTTAAAGCAACGGTTGGTGAGATGCTGTCATGCTGACCTTCTGTTTATTTTTATTTTTTTAACAATCACAAAAGAATTAGAGAGTGCTCTAATTTATTGTATTTAACACTTAAAACAAAACAAAACAAAACAGTAAATGATAAAGGAGGAGAGAAGGGGAATTACACTCTTCAGAGCGGGTTTTTCATATGTGAGGCTCTTTTACTCTAGATTTGCTAAAAATATTTGGCCAAGTGTTCCCGACCCCTATCTAATGAAGAAGGTTGGGTGTGAATTTTGAAATAACAACTATTTTTTCATTATTTTATAACATCTGTTTTTCACTTCTCTCTTTTCATCTCTTCTGGAGCAGGACGTTAGGTGTTGCCATGAAGTGTCCAGGGTCTTTTTTATTCAAGAGAGGGACCTCCAGAATGACAAGGCAGAGAAAATGGTCCCACTGCTTTCCGCAGCGCTCAAATTCACAACCTGCCTTTGCTTTCTAAAGTGCAGTGAAAGGTCTGCCCATAGCAATCGGAGCATGTTATAATGGAGAGCTACTTTTATTTAAGAAAAGATGGATCAGAATGCAAACACTTTATGTTTTTTAAGGGGGAACACTCTTCCGTTTGTGCATTCACAGCAAAGTCATGTACAGGCACTGACGATGCATGGAGACGCTCTCCTGATATCCTTAAAAATGTGCTTTTTTTCTCACTTGCTTCTCTCTCCAAACAGGTCCCCACCCACACACCACATTTGCCCTCCATCACGCTCATCAGTGATTTACCTCTCCCTCCCCACAAAAAAAACTCCCCCACTAAACCCAAATCAAGTGCTTTTTCTCACCAACTCCTTGATTTGGGGAAAGTTTTGCCTCAACTGGGCTCCTTATAATGCATTCTGTGTGTGTTATATTTCCCCTTACCTACCCTACCCTGCCTCCAAAATGTATCTGGTGAAAACATTAATGTTCACGAAGGCATTATTATAGGAATGGTATGGTAGGTGGAAAAGTGCAAAGGAGATAAATGTTTACATAAAATCAAATTGATTTAGGGAAACAAGGAGCCTGCTGAAAGGCTTTATTCATTTTAAATTAGGACCCTTAACAGTTCTTTGGATGGAAAATACCTAGTTTTGAATTGTTCACTGGCCTGGGGTCTGAATTTGTAACCTACACAGCCCCCCTG
The DNA here is from genome assembly GCF_964194185.1 of Rhinolophus hipposideros. Lineage (NCBI taxonomy): Eukaryota > Metazoa > Chordata > Mammalia > Chiroptera > Rhinolophidae > Rhinolophus > Rhinolophus hipposideros. The sequence goes on along the minus strand of NC_138062.1, from coordinate 41,109,987 downwards.
CACACTAAAGACATAACAATTGTATTCACAAAGGAGAAGAGAGTGGTGAAGTAAGAAGGGAGGGAACAGGAGAAAAAGAGAGAAAGAGAAAAGAATCTATTACATTGTACAGTACTTTCTGAAAACAGGCAGATCTATTTCTAAATGGCTAGCACCAGAAATTATGGCCTGGACATTTTATATATAGACATTAAAATAAATTTTTAAAGAAATTCTGGGGCTTACTGACATCTGCAATTTTCTCTCTCTCTTTTTTTTTTTTTAACTGATGTCTTCCACCTCCCTTCGTACGCGCCTCCACCCACCATGCGCAGGGGCCTGCTACAGAAGCCTCCACTAGCCACACCAGCCATTAACCACAGCGTAGCTTGCAGGGAATGAATCCCCTGTGTCTAGATCCCTCCCAAGCCAGAGCTGCCTGGAAAATGTCAATTCTCTCCACTCAGAAATGGGAAACCAAAATGAATTACAAGATTCAGACCAAATGTGTAGATTCCCATCAGGATGGAAGTTGTTATTTTCACTTTCTCCAAACAATGTTGACTACATAAATATTATCACCACTTAGCATGGCACCCTTTGCAGGACTGCTTCTCATCTCATTCCTTAAGAGTGAACACTAATAACTACAGGTTTCCCCTTGTTTTATAAATAAAGAGGAATAGAGAGGTGGGGTCAAAATCGTAACTCAAGCCCTCAGATTTCATTCTGGTTCCTAGGTCAACTGAGGCAATAGAATGTATCAAAGGGCATTCCTTCACTCCACAAATATTTATTAAATGCTGACAGTGTGCTAGTCTTGACCTGCTACCAACTAACAACGTAACCAAGTTACCTCACTTTCCTGGGCCTCAGTTTCTTCAAATGTTAAGAGGGTTTAACTGGATTATTCCCAAGGTTCCTTCCAACACTAATATTCTACAATGATAAAATATTAAAAATACATAGACTTGAGAACCCTCCAGAAATGACTACATTGGGAGAAGAAACCACTGAAGACAAAAGGACCATGATTTACTGAAGCCCAAGTGGGGAACGTGTGAGGGAGTTTTCTGAGAGATAGGTCAAACCCACTGATCCAAGATCAAAAGTAAAATAAGTAGGGACATCAGACGGGTGGAAAATGGGGCATCTTAACTGATGCCTTGGCCAGAGCTGGTGGCACCCCGAGGTTGATGGGAAAGTTGTTGAGCAAGACGCACTTTCCCTTAGGAAGGATCCTTCCTCTGTGCTTCTGAAGCAGGAAAAGGTGGCTCAGGATTATCACAGACCAGAGCCATCTCTGTTGCTGCTCACCATCCTGTGTGGTCCAGCAGCTGAAGGGTCACAGAGGGCAAGGAAAGAAGGCTTGCCAAATGCCTACTCTGTGCCATGCTCCCAGCCATGTGCTTGATACTCAATGCCTCATTTATTTCTCACAACAACTTTATGAGTGACAAATCATCTCACAGCTAGGAAAAACAAAGGCGCCAAGAATTTAAGAAATGTGCCCAAGATCACTCAACTTGTAAGTGACAGAAACAAGGGTTTAAACCTGGGTCTTTCTGGCAACAAGCTCCATCTGGCATTCTATGATTCCTGCACCAATTAGACTGTGGTGATGGTTGCACAACTCTGAGAGTATATTAAAAACCATTGAACTGTACACTTTGAGTGGGTGAACTTTATAGTATGTAAATAATATTTCAGTATAGCTATTTAAAGAAAAAAACAAAACACTTCAGAAAACAAGATCTGAAAAAAGCAAAACCACAACAAAACATAAAGGATTCTGGTTTCTTGGAGAGTGAGAGAACTGTAGCAGCACCCCAAGAGAAAAACATTAGGTCAAAGATAATTGCATGGAAATAAATGCTTACTATTGAAAACCCCTGCTGAGTTCATTTATTTACTCATTTGATCAATTATTAAGTGTGTAGTATGTGCCACGAAGGTTCAAACACAAAGGCAAACAAGACTGACAAAATCCTTGCTTTCCTGGAGCACACAACCAACTCTTCAAAACATGTGTCTTCAGATTCTGAGATGAGTCTGGAGACCTCTGAATATGGGTTTGAGTAAAACCCCAGGGGATTACCTAGTACCCAAGAAATCTTGTTCCCTCCCAATCTCTGGAATATTGGAGCACTTGGCACTGTTCAAGAATAAAATGAAAGCTCCTAGGTGGCTCTAGACGTGTGCTGAGCCCACCCCACAAAGAAATTGCAATTCAAACTAGATGCACAAATGGGGTGCATAGTTAAGGTCTTGTGGCAGGGCAGGAGGGAGTCTCTATGTCACAGGAAGGGTAACTACTTAACATTCATGCCAGATTCTAAGATGACAACTTAATGATCTGACTAGTGCAAAACCCAGAATAATATTTCTCCAGGTTTGTGGACGAAGCCATTCAACTTACCTCGAATTTGAAATCTAAAATCTAGTGCCTTCTAAAAAATTGTAATACCTAAAATCTTTAGGAAAGCACCATGGAAGGCCAAAAGCTTCTTTTAACAAAAAGATTAAATGAGGACATATATCAAAAGAATGTGAACTTGGCACTAGTTAACTAACAGCTACCGTGATTCAGAGCCTTACTCTATGCAAAATAATAGGTAAAATACCTTTGACTTTGAAACTTATTTGCTTAAAAAATTTTAATTATGCCTAGCCTGGAAACAATGTGATGCCATGGCCACATCTATACACTATGGGGATAAGAACACTCCCACACTCTCGAAGGGCCAAGAGTGGGGCTGTTGGATCCAGTTCTCTCTCTGCCATGATGGACCATAAGCAGCCTGGATCACTAACGTCTGACCTGTATATAGCACTGATATAGCCTCACAAACCATGGCGGTGTTTAAAGTTCTACATCCATTGATTTTTGAGGAAAAGACAATTTATCTGGATTAACTGCTAAACCTCCTTTTCCAGAGTCCTATAAATTAAAACACAATTGGCTTCCACTGCTTGTGAGTGCTTCTGAAAATAAGGTAATCCCTTTCCTTTAAAACACTCTCATATCATCTCTGAGCACTTCCAAATGTAGGGATACGTTGGGTCATAAAATCATATTTGAAAGGAATGGGTAGTTGCTTCTCTTCTCCCAGGATCCTTTCAAGCTTACATCCTTTGGGGAACTAGGCAGAGTGAGGAACGGTGCTGGATGGAAAAACCCAGGGGACTATTTTCTCACTCAGAGAATGGCCTGCATGGCAGCTCACTCTGCTTTATATGGTAGGATCTAAATGATGGGTCTCCACTTAAGACCAGTAAAAAAACATATTGATAATCTTCCAGCTTTCATCTAGGTCTTAACCGTTATATCCTCTTTGAACCTTCCAACAACAGAGTGAACACATTTTCCTCCCCCAAAAGCCTCCAACAGACTCCAAACCCAGGCAACCCCAGTAAGGTGATAGGCTGCAGCAGGATCAGCCTTTGACTAAAGATAACTTGCCTTGAAAAATCTCTTGATTTTAGGTGTCAGTCCAGGTAAGAAACGGCCCTGAAGTTCTGCGGGCCTTATGAAGACTCTTACTTAAGTCCACTAAAATTAGGAGACTGTGGAGGTCAACCTCTCCATTGGCTCTTCCTACACCCTACAGACTTGACAATGGGACATCTGAGAATGCTTGGACTTGAGATCTGCATGGTAAAATGGTGGCCAGCACAAAGGTCCAAGAAGACCCATGGAAAGGGGAGATGATTTAAAAGTTTGACTGACTGGCTTTTTTAGGCTTCAATCAAATACTCATTTTCATAAGCTGATGTTCCATGTAATCCACTTGTTTATACAATCTCTTAAAAAGTAAATATAAATACATGAACAGAGTAGGTATAGAATCTTTAATCTCCACAGAAATTCCTATGGAAGGGTCATATTACCATTAAAGCTTATTTCTTAGACTATTTCAATAAAAGACCATTTCAGATTTGAAAATTTTAAGTTTACAGAAAATTTTCAAGCAGTAAATTTTCTTGCTTCCAACTATGTTCAACCTCTCTAACTCCTTTTGGCTAAAAGACTAATCATGATGATGATGATAATAATAATAATAATAGTCTATATTCATTGACATCATATTATTTGCCATGTGTGATTCCATTTAATCCACCTAATTTGGAGAACAGGAAAATTAACATCCCCATTTTACAGAGGAAATGAACAAGACTCAGAAAGATTATATTACTTGCCCAAGATCAAATAGCTAGTAAGCGGAAGAACTAGAAGTAGAACTCTGGTTTGTCTGACTCTTAGAAAAACATTGCTCTGGTGGGAGCTTGGCCAGGCTTCTTTTGAAGGAAAAGGTGGACACACTGCCAAGCAACTCTTTGTTTCCAGGAACTAGTGCCTCACTAATCTATGTACATGGAAGACCACATCACGTCCTTCATCTTACTCCCTGGAAATGAGAGTGGAATCATTCTTCATGTTACAAAACAAAACAAGCAAACAAAAATGTCTTTCATTCCTACCAGGGTCTGCATTCTCTAGCAATTCGGTGGCTATTTTGGAGTGTGCAGAGGAAGATAAGGAAATCTATTAGAGAGTTGGAAAACAAGATGTCTCAAGAACCCAATGATTACAAAGATGGTACAGACCAAACAGCTGTAGCCCTCTGCAAAAAGAATGTAAAAATTTCTTAAGTTAGATGAACAAGATTCAAGGTCATTTTGTCCATCAAGATGATGAAGAAAAAAAAAAAACTGGAAGTCAAATGTGTAACGTAAGAAGTTGAATTAAATGTTGGAAAACATTTTTTGAGAATCAAGTCACCAAAGCTAAATTTTGAATGCATTACCCAAGGGACAGGGGAGACTCTCCTACATTGGAGATTTTTAAATAGACCATCAAATTCAATCCTTTGACAGCAGATAATTTCAGTCTTTTATGTGGCAGCTGATTGGGGTGTCCTTACCAAGCCATTTTCACATGTCAAAATTTCTGTAATTTTTTTTTGCTTGCTTGCTTAATATTTATTGTAAAAATTAGGGACCTTTAGTTCTTTTCTCTATGATATGACCTCTTAGGCCAGTACTGAGGAATAGATAGTTATCTGTGCAAAGTGTTTGGGTAAATGCCTGGTCTCTAGTAAGTTAGCTCCTTCACCTTTTACCAGACATGCTTATACCCCTCTCCCCTGAACTACTGCCCCTTCTCCCCCACCACATTTTAAAATGGCCCCCTTTTCATACAAAATTACTAGAGGGATTTGCCACAAATTCAAATATGCTCTCTCCCTGTACTCTTTATCTCTCCAATATTAATATATACATATATATGTATATATGTATGTGTATACATATATACATATATATACATATATATATACAGTATATTCCAATTGAAGATCTTGCCTTAATTTTTCAAGAGAGATATTTAAAACACACACACACACACACACACACACACATGCAATTACTCTATTACAACAGATTGCAAGAAAGGAACAACAACAACAAAAAGATGGTGGGTCAAAACCTTCATCACTGTTTTCAGTAAACTATGGTCAGGCAAGATGATTCAGAGCGACAAACACTCACTCTGGTTCCTAACAGGCAACAGGCCCCATCGAATCATTTTCTATTCCACGTTCACACCAATTACAAGCCTGAAAGTGGCACTTCAGTTTGGCGATAGCGCCTTCGGTTACCAAACACACAGCCTCAGGAGTAAGAGCTGCTGTACTCATTTAGGCACCAGGAGGGAAGACTTCTCCCACTGTGTAATCTGACTCCATATCGATAGACTTCATTTCCAAGCCATTTCATGATTTCTTCTGGAGGGAATGTCTCCCATGGCTCAAGTGGCAAGCAACTAACTGTAAACAGTCACTGAGGTGCCAAAACAAGGAGGCCACTTTGATTCTCCACTTATTTCTGACCAGCAATTCACTACAGTTTCTGAGGACCTGGGGTTATAGGGTGGGAATTTTTTTCTTCTTCTATATTCAGATACATTTTCACTCTCCTGAATTCCATTACTTGGCATCACGAGGCTCGCAGGGAAAAAATCTCTGAGGAAAAGTCCTTGTTTTTGCACTTGGATGAAAATCTAACACTATTAATGAAAATAATAATTGAACTCTTTGGGCTTGAATTGGAATGAAACACACAACACTAAGAGCATGTTTGTAATTCCAATTGTGCTCATAAAATGTCTTTGGAGAGCTCTTTGCAATGTGCACAGTTCCATCTTTTTCTATGTTCTTTTTTTTAACCGTATCTTTTTTTTTTTTCACTATCTCTTCCTCTTTCTTCTCATCAAGAAAAGAGAAAAAAGAGACTGAGTGAAACTGAACCAGTTTACAGACCGACTTCAGGAAACATCCTTCACTGAGACTTTAGAATTAGAATACAAATCTGTTTCCCTTTCTAATGCCATGACTACTCGGGTGAAGGAGAGAAATGAAGTTATTAGCCAGCCATCAGCTTAATGGGTCCTTACCATCCTATTCCTTAGCGCCCCTTCTCCCCTTCTGCCACCTTCCTCTCCCCCTCTGTCACAGGCCCTCCCCAGGAAGCTCATCTATGCTAGACTGAGCAGTGAACACCAATTACACCAAGAGCCCTTTGCTGTTGCCTGGTCCGCTGGTTTTACTGTTTTGCCAGATGGTTGAGGCCAGTGTGTAAAACTCTCTACCCTACCATTAATTCATAACTCGGTAATAACTTTCCCACGGCTCCGGGAAACTGAAATGAAGTGCAAATGTGAATATTTGGAAAGGGAATCAAGGTTGGACAACTCTTTTACACTTGCCAGAAGAGATACCAGTCAGATGAAAAGGTATCCCTCTTTACACAGGCTGGAATGCTACTTTCCAGAAACTAAGGCAGACTGATTGAATATGCAATGTTAGATAAAGTGGCGAACAAAGGTCAGAGTCCAGGCTCCTCCTATCATTGCTTTCTCTCTGCAGTTTTCAGCTTTACACCTTTTGCACCTATGGGTCCATTCACTAATGACCTTGAGTTGGAGCATCTATGTAATGATATATTCTTATAACAGAGTCGTAGATTAGCAGATATGAGTGCATTCTCTTGCTAAGACAGGACATCATCCAATGTTTGTTAGCATCATTAAACTAAAACTGACTTTTCACCTGCTCCCATACCATATGCAGCTGCAAATTTTTAAATTAAACTATGAAGCCATGCATAAATTTACATATATTACAGACTAGCCTCTCCATTTAACATGCAAATGTACTCCAATGTTTCAGAACACCTTCTGTCGCTAATTAATTTGCTGAATTATAATTAGACTAATCCTGCATAATTAATAAGCACAGATTTTTTTTTAATTTGTAAGCAGCTTGAGGAGATCATTCACTTCCTTCTATAAACTGCTAAGTAAGTGTTAAAAAAAATCTGGAAAGAACATGTGTGAAAAGGTATGTTTGATGTGGCATACAAACTCAAACTAGCGTGGAAGATACAGAAGTCAGTATTGATAAAGGTACACGTTTGAAGCCAACATTCAAACAATCAAAAAAAATTGCATTCAGGGGATGGGGACTAATTCTCCCTTTGTCTTCTTGTATATAGTGTTTTATTCTTTGCCTTCTATCCGTGGGAGCTTCCAAGATCACAGAGGCAGAAGAGGATTAAAGTAACCGTATGTTGTATTAGGAGAGATAATGATATTAACACTCCACTGTATATCAAAACACTCTGTGCATGCTGGGTGCTTATAAGCCCCTTTGATGGTATTTGGAATCATTTTCATTGTGGCTGCCAAAAGCACCCTAGATGCATCTAGTGGAAACAATTACGTTCCATTAGTACTGTATCCATTCGGTAATGATGACGATGAAGGGTCCCACTTTAAAGCTGAACACTAGAGTCTCCACGAAATGTATACATCTGTGCACTCTACAGTTTCACATGTAAACATGAAGCTGAATTTCGACCCGAAAAATAAACCAGGATCAGGAGAGCTCAAGGTATGGATAGATGACTTGCCAGAATTTTCAAACTAAGTTGGGGACCTGGAAGGCCAAGTTAAGCTTAATAGATAGTCACGCAAATTGAGAACAAATCTAGACAGAGAATGTGGGAAATGCATGTTCTGGTAGGAGAAGTTCCTAAACCTTCAAAGAGAGGAGAAATATAATTTTAGAGAAAACACAGAACTCCTTGGCCCTTCTACTCAGCAAAATCATTAATATCAGTGGCCAAAAGATTGTTAGGCCCAAAGAATAGAGACACTTGAAATGCGCCTGGTTTTCTAACACCACAATTTAGTTTTTTATAGTGACTCCACGCACAACAGAAACGTCTTCTGAAGAATGGGAAATGATTTTCCCATGTTCATTACTATACCAAATATACTTTCTCACTGGCCAGCCAACATTTATTTTTCTTACAAAGCTAGGACATAAGCTGGCGTAGGAGTTGAGAAGAAAGTTAAAAAGATCACTAGCACCTCAGACGCTTGTGGTCCATATACAGGAGCAGATGGCAGGGGGCCAAACCGAGGGGCTGCTTCTGCTTTTGCCCTGAGAGGTATTCACACTAACCTCCTTCGCTTGTCCTTATCTGGAAAGAGAACCCGAGACAGCTACCTCATGGGGCTACTGCAGTGACTAACTAGGGTGAGAAAAATCTTTCGAAAGCACCTGGAAAAAGCTGTGACAATTTTTCGGAGCTAAGCAACGTTATTACGTGGAGAGCTTAGAAACATAAGACATTTGGACAGTTTTTCTGAGTCAAACCATAGCCTCTGCCTTTAGTACCCATCTGAAGAAATTAAAAGGTTCAGGAAGATTTTTAAAACCCTAAAAGAAAGGGAGTTTTGTGTGCATTTCAGAGTTACTCAGAAATAACGTAACAGCAGCTGGAATAACAATACTAATAAGGGGCTAAAATCACTTCCTTGAAAAAAATATATGAATGGCCATGGAAATCTTTAATATGTCTTCACTTTTCAAAAGAAATCATTCTAATGTTTTGTGCTTGTCTTTCATACTCCTTGTATCCCATTTTGAATGATTCTAATAGGAAACCTGGTTTCTCTGTAGTCAGGAAACATGTGCACGTCTATTTTTCGAAGGCATAAAAGTGCTTAATGGTTAAAACTCAGAGGGAAAGGGAGGGACTTGCTCTTCCCCCCTTAAATGTTGATGAGCTGAGTCCCCTACACACTATCTGAAGCAGAGCTTTAGATGGAAAGAGCCAGACAGTCAAGTCAAGTCCCAAGTATTGACAGGCAAGTGGTTTGCTTGGTTTAGGTTTGGGATTTTTTTTTTTTTTTTTGGATATTTTCTTCAGCTTTGCCCCACCAATTTCAAAATATGTACCAGTGGGAAAGAGCAGAGGGGAAGCAATTGTGATCCATGTGGAGATGGCTTTTGAGAAACGACATGATGGCATTTAAACATGAACGTAGAAAGCAACTAGTTAACAAATCTACATTTTTGGCTAATTGGTTTCCCCCTCATATGTGCATTCCAGGAAATTTCTCTAATTTTATTTTTTGGCAGGAGGATTTTCCTCTATGAACATAGTAGTTTATGCTTGTAATTCATTCTCTCTCTTTTCTCTTTCTCTCCTTTCTTCTCTTTCACCCCAGTTCCCAAATTCAAGATGGTGTGACGTGCTTTTTAAGGACTTCATAAAAGTTGATGAGGGGAGATGAGTTGGAAGAAGGAGTGACTGAATAAAAGAAACCAAGACGATACTTATATCAAAGCTCTCTTTCATTTGAAAAGTATGACGGCTTGCCGCCATTCTAGCCATGAAGACCCATATTTACAGCTAATGTAACTTTCATGCCAAAAAAGGGAAAAAGAAAGAACGTGTAACCTGACAGGTAGCAGGTGGTACATATGGAATTATCATTGGCTATTAACACCAGGTCGGGTATCATATTAGCCACTTTCAGACTGCATTTGCAAAACCCACATAAAAATTTAAAACCAGGTATTTCAATATTCTGTCGCTGCCCTAGCAAAACAGATTTTCTTATATTACTCATAGTAGAGTCAGCCGGCTTTCATTAGAATTTTTTTTAACATTTTTTTTTTCTTAAAGGAAGAACTAAACCTAGTTGATATAAAAGAGAAACTGGGACAAAAATCAGGTCAAGAATTTGATACAAAAGGCATTCAGATAAGGCTAGCAATGTTCCAGAGTGTTGTCAGCTTTGAAGACTATGATTACCTTTAAATCTAATCTCAACCCAATCCCTGTATCTAGATGAGGTTCCACGAATCAGTCATTATTTCCAATTGTTTTTTGTTTTGTTTTGTTTTCATTTAAACTTTATTGATTCTAAAGTCTCTATTAACTCTATAGCAATCACTAATTTTCCAGAGATTTCCAAATCTTATTACCAAACATGTAACTTTTCTTTTAAATGCCATTAAGAAATTTTTATGTTTCACATTCCTTCATTATCTGTAATACGACTGCGTTTTGTACTAACTTTGGTCATCTCACAGAGATCATCGCCAGCTAGTCAGTTATCACCTCACCCATGAATAGATAACCAGAATCTCTTCTTTAATTTTCCCTTTGGAAAACTGCAGCTCTGAGAAAAAGTCTCATGATGAACCTAGAACCCATGTAGACCCAGCACTCTCCACTGGAGACAGAAATAGCCCCTGGGTACTTCTCCTGGGCCATCGTATATTTCTAATCTTTCTCTTCCATACCATATCATATTGATTCTTATAAATATGCTGGATTACTAGAGCAAGATAAAACTGAGCCACCTTCTTTCAAGAAATGGAGCCTAGGCATAAAATCCTTCAGTCCATTTAAATTACTGGAATTTCTCACCCCAGGTTCAAAGAACGGCTAAATGTGAATGGGGCAAACTCATGTGATATCCACAAGTCAGCCTCAGTTTGCTTAAAACAAGACCCTGATTTCATTTTAAGGTTTCGAAAGTCCTTGACAGAGCCCAGCTAAACCTCAGCTTTCCAAATAACATCCAAATGGATGAGATTTGTTTCCTTCTTTTTTTAACTTAGTTTTATGTTACACAGTGTTTTACAAGTCTAGGCCATTTCTAAAGATTAAGGTTGATTTGGGGTACTTATCTTTGCCCTTCATTAAAAGGCAAGGGATGAATCTTGAGATTATTATGCTAGGCAAAATAAGTCAGACAGAAAAAGCAGAGAACCATATGATTTCACTGATATGTGATATATGAACTAAAAGCAACAAAAGAACAAGACAAATGAGAAACAAAAACTCATAGACACAGACAATAGTTTAGTGGTTACCAGAGGGTAAGGTGGATGGGGGGAGGTAGATGAGGGTAAAGGGGATCAAATATATGGTGATGGAAGGAGAACTGACTCTGGGTGGTGAACACACAATGGGATTTATAGATGATGTATTACAGAATTGTACACCTGAAATCTATGTAACTTGACTTAACAATTGTCACCCCAATAAACTTTAATTTAAAAAAAAGAGAGATCTATTCCTAAAGCCTGACGCAGTAGAATATGTGTCTACACTACATGTTCGCTTGGACCATATAATCAGGATCACTCAAATACAGAAAACCTTTCTTGAGAAAAAGAGTGCGAGAATATTCGATATCTACAAAGATCCCAAACTTTAAAATGGTTCAAGCATCCATTTCCTCTGCCGAAACAGATTTTATTGTGCACACACACACACACACACACACACACACACACACACGACACAGAGTAGCACAAAAAAGCATAAATTGCATCTAATCCCCAAAACTCAGTGGAGACTTTCAGTGCTGTTGGCTATCTCACCGCCCAAAATGCCTTTGAAAGAAGCGCAGATAAGCCAGATGAACCATCACAAGTTTTTTGGAATGTGGCAGAGTAGGAAATAAATGACTAACATTTTAACATTGTGAGGGGAACAGAAGGCCTGAATAATCAACACACTCAATATTGAATAATCTGGTTTTACCCAAATGAGCCTTCCCTGCCCTGGAGTTGAAAGTTGGGTCCGTGGTTTTTCCCCAAGTGGTGGATAATGGAACACAACCATTAAAGAAAAAATAAATAAATTCCCCCAGGGAGTCAGCAGCTGACCTGGAAGTAAAACATCTCCGCCCTTCCCTCCAAAGCCACAGAGCCTGTTCTGCTTTCTCAGGGAGCTGCCAGGACTCAAATGAGCAGCAGGAGTGGGTCCAGGAGCATGGGAAAGCCATGGCCACAGCTCCCTGGGGAAGACGCACAGAGGTCACGCAGCCATGCTGAGAGAAAGGCAGCTCGGTCCAGCCCGGCATTCTCTGCGGACTCAGATATCAGCAATCTGATGGCAGCCTCTCCCTTTCAAACCCATGGGCTACCCCCAGAAATGGCCCTCAAATGCCTCTGGCCCAACACCATCCCAAGGAAGTCATCTTGTCTCAGACATGAGTCAGAATCTATTGGCTGCTCCTTCAACTGAATGGAAGCTATTAATTTCACCATTCCTCCTGATAGAATCCTACCTTGAAATAGGACAGAATCTGAAAAGTCAGGCCCATGTTTTTCACCATCCCTCAGTTTGCCAAGGTGATTTCAACAAAACTGTGCTAAACAAACACCTAGGCATCCATTCCATGTCTAAAGTTCTTTATTTTTGAGGAAGGAAAAAAAAGGAGAGAAATTTAATCACTCCAAGTAACATGACTGCTTGAAGTTTTCTTTTGATAATACAGGTACTAAGCTAATCAAAATGGGTTCCCATCTCCCTGCTTTGTTATCTAGGGTCTTGAGTTGGGGATGAGAAGTACATTTTTCATTCAAGTTTGATATAAGTCAACTGAGAGACCCAGTACAGTTTAGCTCATGCTCATTCACAGTTTGTCCTAATCTTTATTATTTTGTTAAAATATATTCTATCATGAGGCTGACCAAGATTATAATTACAACACCTTTTATTTTGCGAACAAAATTAAGCTTTTATAGTACAATTTTTAAAAAAGTGATAAAGCTGTCAGTGAACTAATTTTGTTCTTAACTATTTTTACCTGGGCTGAATGTTTACCCTTCTCCTAATGAGATGACTCTTGAAAAGTGAAGATAAATGTCATCTGCTTGTCATGTGATCTATAAAATTAATCTCCCATGCTTATGTTAATACCGATAATGTAATGTAGGAGGCAGTGTGACCTAGAGGATAAAACTTCAGATTAAAGGGAGCCTGTTCAATGACTCCTGTATTACTGAGAATATTTTCACCTCTCTGTGTTTCACTTGCCTGCTCTCGCCCCTCAGACACACCCCTTCACATACCGTCCCTGCAAAATTGGGTAATACCTCTGAGAGATGCTGGGAGAATTACTTAGGTGCTTTGGAAAACAACTTAAAACACGTTTTAGAACTTTCTTGCGACATAACAGATATTGTTAATACCCCTACCCTAGCGTCAGCCTTCTGGTAAATCACCATCACGCATTTAGCAAATTGTCTTTCTACTCTGTTAAAAAACGATCTCACGCATGCAATCCTCCACCCAAAGCATTCCGTTTATTTTCAGAGAATAAATTAAACAGAAGGAGGGCGCAGTGGATAGTAATTAAGTCCCCAAGTTAAGAAGGGATCAATGCTTACACTTGAGGGGTTAAACCAAGAGCTGATTGCATCAGGAAGGAATTTGTGTCCTGTATTCAGCTGTAAAATAAAGTGGGAGTTCTGTGTTTGGTGTTTGAGACATCTTTTGAAACACTAAATCAATTTAATGTCAATAATTGCCAGATATATGCTAGATTAAATGAACCAACACAGATAGCTTTGTTCACAGGGAAAACAGGGCCAAATGGCTTTCATGAGCATGACTAATCCCAAAGTTCTGCGGTTCAATAATCAGATTCTAAGCCTCAATTTGGACTCTTCGATATATAGTTTTGGCACAACACATTACAGATCCAGCTAACCTATGGCTTTAACATACATGCTGAACATCAGAACAGGAAGATGACATTTTAAGCGCCCATATTAGCTACAATGGTGCCCACTGGTGCTCAGAAATGCACCAGACTCAGAGAAAATAAGGAACTAGTTCTCCAGTGCAAGGCTGAGGCTTTTCCCAGACCTGTTTCTGGGGTGATCTGGAAACACCTTCTTTGGCCTTGGGGGGACAATCTTACCAGTGGTTTCAAAAACCAGTCCTGTTTTCATAATCTCCAGCAGCCCTGTAATGCTAGTCATTTTGCTATTGTTGTGATTACAGGACCAAGTGGAGCCCTGTAACTTGGAGGGTTGGTAGTATATTCACCTCAGCCCCTGAGCATATTTCCTTTTTTCGGAAATTTTGACATAACATCTCTCCTTGTAACTCTCTCAGTTTTGAGAAGTTATGACAGATTTTATTCCAAAACAACTCTGTGAATTTCAGAACTTCTCTCCGGCTCTCTTAACTGGAAAAAAAATGGGCATTTCAGAATACCAGGGGTGTACATTATGGGCTGAGGGAGCTCATCAGTGACTTGTGAGGGTTGAAACTGGGGGATTGTCAGAGCTTGAGTTCCACCACGGACTTTGGGCACTTTTACAGCATATCATGCGGACGTGCAGGGAAGTGCTGGCAAGAACTGGAACCTTGCAGAAGGGATCTGTGGACAGTATCATGTGTCGGTCTTCGAGTCTCTAATTCCCAAGTCCACCCCCTCACCTCCTAACCCACCATTACATCACTGCAGCCAGTCCTTATGAATATACTTCATCAGCTGCCTTTTGAAATGTGTGTGTGTGTGTGTGTGTGTGTGTGTGTGTGTGTGTGTGTGTCAAATGCCAGAAACACAGAATAGCTCTTCAGGGCCTAATCACTGGGCAGCCAAACCTCTGGATGGTCTCCTTTGGAGGTCTGTGCAAGCCTCAGGTCAGAGCAGCTGCCTCTGAGTCACAATAGGCTGTGGGGCCCCAAGTTCCCTCATAGCTGATGTGGGGAAAGGGAGAAAGTATGCAACTTTCATTGCTATGATAGAAAGGAACATTTTTCTTTTTTGCATAGCCCTTATAGCCCACGCAGGGAATGCATTTTAAAGTCAAGTGTGACAATCCCTAGACCTTGGTTTTGATATTCATAGACTCTGATTACAAATGTTCCTGAAGTGTACTAGCCAGTTCTTTGCAGGTTCTACTCCCCTGTACTGTGTGTATGTGTGTGTGTGTGTGTGTGTGTGTGTGTGTGTGATGATTATAATTATAATCATTCTGGATGATTATAATTATAATCGTTCTGGTATTTTCCCAATTTACATGATTGCAAATTATTCCTCAACCCCCACCCCAACCCAACAGAGGTTCTAAGGAGTCTTGACTCAAACATACAGTCAGCTCAGAGCGCTGAAGAGAGTTGTCAGTCCTTCTCCTACGAGCTAGGACCTCCAGGTAAGGGCTCTGTGTCTCCATGTCCCAAGAGGCCACAATGCAATGTAGGATGAGGACCTCTTCATCCTCTCCATATGGTGGCCTGATCTAGGGTTTCTGTGGATTCTCTGGGACTGAATCAAAAGCAGGCTGACTCACCCAACTGTAGATGCCATTGCAAAAGGAAGGTATTTAGGAAACATCATGTCTGGGCTATGAAGTCTCTCCTCCCACCCTCACCTTCCCTGTCTTTCTAATGTTCTTTCCAAGTCTTGCTAAAAAAAAATACACTATTGCTTGGAATGGCTGGGGATCAAGTCTCTTAGGAAATAGCCTGGAGAGGTGGAGAGGACTTGTGTCTCCGTGAGTTTAACATCAGTCTTCATCCCTTGACTTTGAGAAAGGAACATATCTCTTTCTCTAAGCATCACCTTCTCTGATTCAAAGCATGCCACATTAAGGGTTTTCATTTAGTCAAAAAATCTGCATTGGTTCTACTCTCCATGACGCTCATTGGTATTTCATACATGTTCCACTTTGTGAAAGGTGAGGTATAAAGAATGATGGCCAACCCAAGGTGCAGGAGTCCTTTCCAGACTTCCAGACTATTTCCTAAGAGATTTTATCATCATTTTATCAACCTAGGCAATAGTTTATTATTTTATAGGAAGACTTGAGAAGTATACTAGAAAGTTCTATTCATCACCTTTGAAGCAATCTAAGTTCACCAAACTACATGTAAGGTATGAGAAAAGCATCTCCAACAGATCAGATTATCTTTTGGGATCAAGAAGGAAGTCCAGATGATCTTGGACCAGCAAGAAGATTTAGAAGTCCCAGGATTCAGAAAACAGAAGAGAGGTTGAAGATGGTTAGTTTTGATTGCCACTTAGCTAGACTGTAGTGTCCAGTTATTTAACCAAACACTACTCTAGGTGTTGCTGTGAAAGAATTTTGTAAATGTGGTTAACATTTACAATCAGTTGACTTTAAGTAAAGGAAATTACCCTTGATAATAGGGGTGGGCCTCATTCAGTTAGTTGAGTCTTTAAGATCAGAAACTGATGTTTTCAGAGAAGCAATTCTGCCTCAAGATGACCGTATCAATTCCTGCTTGAATTTCCAGGCTGCCAGCCTATCCTCTGGGTTGTGGACCTGCCAACCCCCACCCCACAACTGTATGAGCCAATTCCATAAGATGCTTTAAAATAAATTACATATATGGAATATACACATAACATCCCCTATTGGTTTCTCTCTAAAGAGAACTTCCATTATTATAGAAACTTGAAGACACAAAAGAACCGAACATTACCAAATAATGGGCAATTTTCTGCCTGGGTGAAGAACTCTGGGTGAGTTGTCTTGTTCATAGTACACATTAAACCTCCTCGGGACCTTCCTTCTGAGTGTTTGAAGAGGGGAAGGAGAGAGGAAGAGGAAATATCACTGTGATTTCTGCTGCTGTGGCTTTACAACCCTTATTTTTGCATATAAGGCCAAAAAATACTCAAATGGAACTTAACTCCGAAACGGAGTGCGTTTATATGATATTGTTATTATTATGACCTAGCAATAATTAAAGTGTGTCAAGTATTGTGTGGTTTTTTTTTTTTTTTCTTCTCTGAGAAATTTCCTGTTTTTCCAGAAGGGTTACATAACTCTGATAAGAAAACCTTGTCAAGAATACCTAGCTAGGCCGTCCCGGTGGCTCAGGCAGTTAGAGCTCCATGCTCCTAACTCTGAAGGCTGCCGGTTCGATTCCCACATGGGCCAGTGGGCTCTCCACCACAAGGTTGCCAGTTCAACTCCTCGAGTCCCGCCAGGGATGGTGGGCTCCTTCCCCCGCAACTAAGATTGAACAGGGCACCTTGAGCTGAGCTGCCGCTGAGCTCCCAGATGGCTCAGTTGGTTGGAGCGCGTCCCCTCAACCACAAGGTTGCCGATTTGACTCCCACAAGGGCTGGTGGGCTGTGCCCCCTGCAACTAGAAATGGCAACTGGACCTGGAGCTGAGCTGCGCCCTCCACAACTTGAAGCTGAACAGCACCCTCCACAACTAAGATTGAAAGGACAACAACTTGACTTGGAAAAAAGTCCTGGAAGTACACACTGTTCCCCAATAAAGTCCTGTTCCCCAATAAAGTCCTGTTCCCCTTAAAAAAAAACTCATCAAACTGTACATTTAAAAAAAAACAAAGAAAGAATAAAACCTGGCTGACATTGCCTCAGAAAGAGAGAATGTATTTACTCCATTCAATGAAAATAGAAATATAAGGAATCTTGCCCAAAAGGAACAAGGCTTGTTCCCTTTCTTCCACGAAACTACAGCCAAATTTAAATCAACTGTCAGAAATGGGGTTTCCCCTAATTAAAAGGGGAAAGAAATGGGTTAGAATTTGGTTGGGGTAAGTGTTCTTCTTTAGAGTGAATTCAGTCTGGAAAATAAAACACACACACACACACACGTACACACACACACACACACACACACACACACACACACACACACAGTTAGCATGGATTCCTAAAACATTTACCCTGCTTTCTTGGAGCTCTTTGGCATCTCAAATGGACATGCTGAATGTCCACATGCTGTAGGAAGAGAAGACCCTCTTAGAAACCTGGTCTTTATGAGCTTAAGTCTTATCTATGAAAGAGAATCAGAGCAGGCACACAGACTATTCATTTGCTCATCTAACACATTCCACCGTGGAGATGGAGAGTGGAAATGACCTAGAGGACTGGTCTAGACCCTTTTCCACCAGGAAGTGGACAAAGTCAAACTACAAACAGACCACGAACTATCCCCTACTCTCCCAGATGAACTGGCTACATGCAAGCCTGGTGTGGCCCTACCAGACAGAGCGGTTAGTGAGATACCTCCAAGACAACACTCAGTTCAGGAGAGTTATCAGTATTATTACTATCCATTCAAAAAGAACTGTGCAGAGAGACGCACTTGAAAATAATACAGCTACCTAATGCTTCCTGAGCGTTGACCAGTGATTGGTTTGCTTGTAGTAATTCATTTGAATGCTCACCAGGATCTGGTGAGATAGGTAGCATTACTAGCCCACTTTACACAGATGGGGGAACTGAGATATGAAGAGGTTAAGGCACTTGCACAAAGTCGCACAGCAACCATATGGTGGAGAAGAGAGATGAGCCCGGATATTCTGGCTCCAGAGCTGACTTAACTAGTGCAATGGTCCAGCTCTCGTCAGGGGAGAAGTGATCACTGCGATTTCTTTTTTCTTCCTCTGAAGCACGTTATCAGAGTCCATGGTGACTTAAATCACTTAATACAATGCTTATGAAGACCAGACACTCAATAAAGCTATTTATTGTGTGGTTATTCCATTTTTAAGGCAGACAACTTCTCTATTTTAATATTTATTTACTTTGTTCCTTTCTGTCAGGTACTTTTTTCTTTCCTGCTTTTGAAACAGTTTAAGTTCTATCCATCTTCCAGGGTACACACACGTCATCTGCTTTATAAATCTTGATTCTTTGGTTCACAGCGTTGCCCCCTCTTCACCATATCTACACACACTCATGAGGAAGGTGACACGTACCAGTCCTGGGGGAACCTTAACAGCTCCTTTCTCCACCCCTCATCCCCACCACTAAGCTCCCAGGCCTTATCCAGATCTAGATAACTAATGGGAAGAGGAATCGTAATGGTGGAATTGTGTTAGAAGGGCTAGGTTTACAAGAGGAGGCAGGAGGAGATTGAGAGAAAAAGAGGGGGGAGAGAGAGAGAGAAAGAAAGAGAGAGAGAGAAATTAGAGGAATGAAGGATGAGGAATGGGGGTATAGACTTGGTAGACGTGGTAGCTGAGAATGAGAGAGATGGAGAACAAAATAATGAGCAAATCTTAGGAGCTGAATTCCTTTTAATTACTTTAACCTTCTTTGAACTATGCCTCAAAAAAAAAAAAAAGAAGGAAATACTAGAATAATTTTTGGCTACTGAAATATTTGGGTGAGACCCCATGCTGAGACCAAAGGCACACATGACCTTTGGTTTATTCGGATCACATCTCCAAGGCTCACCCAAGATCATGTGCACTTCTTGACTGCACTACTTACTTGGTTCTTAATCTTACACTGACTCACATTATTTCAAGTGGTGTAGGGGGAAAAGTTCTGGAAGACTGGGGCCCATAGCTTCATAGCTGTGTGACATTAGGGAAATCACTAAACTGCTCTGAGCCTCCATAATAATATCTGCCTCTTAGAAGCAAGGAAGACATTATACATGAAAATATGCGGGGAACCATAAAGGGCTGTATAAATATTACCATCGCTCCGTGTCTGGCTGGGACTCATTAAAATCTTATTGATGGATTAACTGATTGATTAATGCTGGCCAGCTTTCTTAAAAGTTTCCTCATTTAGTTGAGAAGTGGTATAGCGATGTAAGTCGAGTAACATCCAAGAAAATCCACTTTGGGCTTTACAGCAACGTCGTCCAAGGGATTTTTAGGTTTATAAATTTACTTGCAAACAAACCTCTTTCTGTTGTTCTGTGAATTTCACTTGGGTTGGGATGAAATTTTTCAGAAGAAATGGGAATGTCATTTTGGCTAAATGCACGTTTGAGGTTGAAAGAAGCTGGATTCCAAAAATCTAAGGTGAGATATCAGGGATGCCAACCCTCCGAACTAGCTCTGGACACACAGTAGGTCTTTCTAAAACCACTGGAGATTGGATAGTCTTGAATCCAACCATCCATTTATTTCTGAGTATGCAACTGCCTGGTAAAGTTTTTGTGAAACAACTCAGCACCTACATGACCTCATGAAAACAAAAATGACTTGAAGTTGAATAGAGTTGAAGCAAATGAAACTTCAAACTAAATTTTTATTGAAATTCTCATTGTCAGCCGACATTTTCAATTTTCATTTCCCTGCCTCAGCCCATTTTGCCATAGAAACTTGGATGTTTTCATTGAACAGCAGCCAGTGAGCATTGGACTGAAGGGGCACACTATAAATTTGGAAAAATAAATAAATGCTTCAGAACTTCCACTTGAAAAACCACAGCTAAAAATGAAATCAAATCTGACCCACCCCTTTTCTTTTAAATTGTGGGAACAGACTCAGTCTGCCTCAATTTTCAAGCCCATATTAAATTTTATACAAGCACCTTCGAGAGCAATGCATGGCCTGGTCTAAAGCAATTGTGGAACCTTTGACTCACACAGCAAGGTTTGGAGAACTTGAACCAGAAGGTATCATCTCTCCTACACCATGTTCCTTAATAAACATGTGTGCTTAAAAAATAAAAAGGGAAGAAAAAGCGGTTATTGGGCATAGAGAGAATAATTCACTCTAAATTGCTCCTTTGATGAATGTGGACAAAAGAATAAAATTTGTCACCCAGCTAATATTACCATCAATATTTTGTCCAGCTACATTCCTTCCAATTTAAAAACAGTTCAATATCCCTTTTACCTTCAAGTAGCAGCACTTAATAAACAGTGATGGATGGTTTTTATTTTTGTTCGCATCTCAGTCTTCCCTGCTTCTGTTACAAGGGGACTATTTTGCTTGGGGGAAATGTAGATCTTCCGTCTTTCTTTCATTGACATGCATCCCTCAAGGAAAGACAGCCATATTTAATTCATAACCCCCATCGGCTACACAAACATACAACTTCCCATCAATTAGGCAACACAGAGATGTTGTTAAAAATCAATGAGCTTATTATTAAATATATTTTTTTCATGTAGCAATAATAGTTATTGCTGCACTATTGTTATTACTGCAATGTCAGCTGTTTAGGCAGCTTTCAGAGAGTTTGATTGGTTTTGATGTTGCTAGCAAGGCATTCTATGATCGGAGAGACCTGGGTGAGGCTTTCTCTTCTGTCTTCTGCCATATTTAGAAGCCATCAAGCGAAGAGGGAAAATGAATGCAGTACTGGAAGCAACCTTGGATTGGAGGCAGAAGACCTGGGTTCTAGTCCCAGCTCTGCACATAACTAGCAGTGTGACCTTGGGTAAGTCCCTTCTCCATTTTGGGCCTTACTTCGCTCATTTCTGAAAATGAAAGGGTTATCCTATGTGATTGCTGAAGCCCCTCCATTCCAAAATGTAGGATTTTTTAATAATAGTTGTTTTACTAGCAAAGGAAACAGGAAAACATTGGTTGAATTCAGCAACTCTTAATTGTTCCTTCTCAAAACACTCTTGATTTAAAAAAAAAGAAGAAGAAGGGGGTAGAGCTGGGGAAATGCTACTGAATCTGGAACAGACGCTAAATTGATCCGAAAACTAAATATGCCCATATTTATGTTTTCATCCTCGTTGTGTGTTTATTAAAAATAATTTTGATATTTTGACACATGCCACTACTGTGGGAGCCTCCTGCCTACAAACAGAGATGTTAAAACTGTGCCAGCACATGCAAAGGTTAAAAACAACATTGCACAGATTTTGGCAACGACATCATATGCTGTCTGGCCACAGCTGATCTGAACTGAGTCCCCCGTAATTACAGGAGAAGGTGGAACAGGTTTGCTGCTAATTGGAAAATTCTGCAAATGGCAGCACTGAAGTAAATTGACAGTCGTTAGAATATTAGCAAAATGAGAGTACTGATTAGTAAAAAGCTCAGATGCAGACTTTTTTTTTTACTGCCGGATTCTACTGGCAAATTGATAATAAAAGCTGAACTTAATAATAACAGCTGTTATTTGACCTGGTAATATTTTTTTTAATCTGTTGCTGTTCCCAGACCAATAACAAATAAAGAGGGTCTGTATCCACTGTTGCAAAATTATTTTGAATCCCAAAAGGTATATTCAGACTCAGTGAAGGAAAACCGTGCTTAAAGGGGCAGCCCATCAATATTCACGTTCTAATGAAAGAGCATTCACTTGCAAAGCTGTGAGTCGTCTTGTCTTCACCATCTTCCAACAGGTCTTGTTAGACATGCTGGAGTGTTCGTGTGTCCTTTTCAGAACGGGGCCTGAATCCTATTTCCAGTTCACTTTAAATCTGGGACTGGTAAAAATGTCAAAGTTAACTTATTTTTCACTTTAAAGAGGACAGGAAGGGAAGTTGGATGTTGCCAGAGTCGTAGGCTTCCATCACCACTTAGCTGTTTGTACTTATTATTTTTCGACCATTGTAGGCAGAGAAACATAGATGAGGAGGGATTTGGGACTAGACATGTAATTAGAAATGTTGCCATGAATCTATGGAAAAGGGACTTGTGGCCTCACCACACATAGCTACACATTACGTGAACACACGTGAACATGCCCAGAAGACCTGCATTTGGGGGAGCACCGATCCACTTTTGATGGGAGTATAAGTAGATACAATCTTTCATGTTGTATGGCAACCTGGATCAGAAGTCTTAAAAATGCATATGGCTTTTGACCCAGCAATTCTCTTTTAAGGGTTTGCCCCCGAAGAGTCATGCATATGCCTAAACCTTTACTTCCAAAAGATGTTCCTTGCAGCATTGTTTATAATAAATATAATAGTGGGAACCACATTTGCCTGGAAATGAATAATTGACTGTGATATACAAAGGAATACTACATGATTATTTAAAATATGTTGTAGACTATTAAATGATTCTGAAAGATAGTCTAGCTAGTTTTTTAAAAAACAGACTACAAAACATAAACATAGGATACTGGTTCTTTTTAAAATAGGGACACAGAGCCAAGACTGGAAGAGGACTAACTACTGGTTATTCCTGACCGGTGAGTTAATGGGTAGTTTTCATTTTATTCTCTTTTGCTTGTCCATGTTTTCTAAATTTTCTAAAATGATCATGCATTGTGCAAGTCGGAATAAAATACACAAATTATTTTTAGAAATAAAAAGAAATCTCTAGAGGGTTCCCGTCTAGAGGGTTCCTGTTAAGTAAAACTTCATTCAGTGGCAGGAGGACCAACAGCATGCCTGAATGGCAAGTCGGCACCTTTTACTGTGAACTCTGCCTTACAATATAACACACCTTCCATCCAAGGAAGGGAAAGGGTCGGCTGAGAGTAGATCTTAAAACTCTAGGAGAAGAACAGGCCTACACACACACCCCAACTTTCTTTTTGATATCTGTTCTCTGAAAACACAGGTCAGCAACACTTTAGGCCCTTATAGAGACAGATTTCCTTTATGACTTTGGGCTTCACGCTTTGGTAATTTTGCATTTGCTTTTGCCCTTATTATGATAACACAGAAGAACCTCACTTATGATGAATCAGTCAGGAGGGAGTCATTGCGATTTTCAAATTTTGTCCATCCACTGGGGGAATGGGGATTTGGACCCACACAAATCCAAACTCCGCCCACAGCCTCACACGGTATACTCTGTCGGTGTCTTTTAACAAGTCAAGTTCTCTCCTAACTAGTTGCAGTCATGCTGCACAGGGCCCTGCTGATGGCTCTCTGCACAGTTCACCTCCGCAACAAAATTGTGAGTGGCTTCAGCTCTCATGACACTCCCCGTACTTGAATATCAGCCAAGAAGTTGAGTGAGGCTGCAGCGTTTCAGAGCTGGCCTGAGAGCACGTGTACACGTGCTGGGGCACAGACGAATGCATTGCATTTCTTAACAGGTCTGCTTTTTAAAAAATTCATATTAACATCCTACGGCACCACTGCCAAAAACATAAAATTCTGAAGGCAAATCCCCTAAGTTAGAGCACTGCCAGAACCGAGCCAATAGGCTCTGCCCAGGGACTGTAAATTGCCACAGTTGCTTCTAGCAGGGAGCCCAAAGCCCACCCCATTAGTTGCAGCCCCAGGACCAAGCGACTTTCAAGCTGTTTCTCGCCAGAGTGTGGGTGGGCAACGGGCAGGATCCCAACGCGACAAGTAGACTCAATTGACTGTAACCCAGATTTTTTTTTTAAGTGGCTTTTTTGGATGGTGGGACCCAGGCCCTGCATCCTTCATTCTTACTAACAGTTATGCATCAGGAAAACAAAGCGATGAGGAGGGGGAGGTGGGGGTGTCGCTGTAGCCAGTGTGTGTGCCAAATACAGTTAAGGGTGGAGAGGGAGGTAGCATTGGAAAGGGGGGTAAAAAATCAAGTCACTTTCAATCAAGTGTCACACCTTTAAATAGTGGTTAAATCTTTGCATTATGCAGCTCATCCCTTTACAACATGGGGTTCCCTTAGAGAATTCCCTGTTTACACTGGGAATTCCTCCAGGGCCGCATCAATAAAGCTGAACAGATGTCAGGGTGGAATGCCAGCGGCAGTGGCTGTTGTCAGGGCTACTGGGGAGGGAGGCACAGAACAATGAGAGAGGCATCTGCTACACAAAGCCCTCACGCGTGGGTCAGGTTCTGCCAGTGTGTAGAGATTCCACCCTACCCTTTGTCTGGGCACATTGCCTTTCTTGTTTCTCTATGACAAGGGCTGACACATGTCACCCGGCCCTATCAGGAGTGTTATTTGTTTGCCACTTGCATATGCACCAGTGTTCCTGACCTCCCCCTGCATCTCGGCAGAATGCACTGAGCAGTGCTCCAACTCTCCCGCGCTGCCCCAATCTACAATTTCATTATGCACTTTGAGTCGAAAGTGGGATGTAGATGTCCTTCTTTTTAATTAAAAACATGATTGATGAGACTTAACTGACAGTAGGAAATGCAATTTAAATATTCCTTAAAGAGGCACTAACCCTGTTTGTGTGGCGAGGGTTGTGTTCGGCTCCTAAGTTGCAACCGGCAGGAGAAGGGAAATGAAAATAAAAGCCCCGTTAAAAGTCCGCCTGGGCGGTGGAAGGGTGGTAATGTTAGACAGCATCTGCAGCCCTGTAACCAGAAACTTATGCGCATTAGGAGCTAATATGAGGTGTTCCTCGGAGATGGCAACGTTCAGTGACGAAAGGGAGCGGATAAGAGAAGAAGAACATGATAGAAAATCGTGTCCAAGCAAAAAACAACTTTCACCATATTTTTCAGAGGCAATCAGCTTCTAAAACACCGTACAACAAAACCCCCCATTTGCCTGCTCTAGAAAAGTGGTTTTTCCCCTCGCAGATGTCTTATTGGATGTCTCCATCCTCTGCTGCTCTCTCAGCTGCTTTCCCCATTCTGTCTTTTAAAATTCGCATTATAAGAAAAGTCCTCAGTGCTTGGGACAGTTCATCTGCCGCCCAGACTTACGCTGTGGTTCGAAGGCAAACAGGAAAGCGTTCACGATTTTGCTTTAAAGGCCTTCTCAGATTTATTCCCTCGGTGATTGCTAAGTTGTTGAGGAAAATTATGCGAACCACAGAATACAGTCACACACAAATCATGGGAACCCCGAAACGTAATAGTCAGAGACAGCAGTAAGTTTTCCCAATTCCAGGACCTTCCCATTGCTATTTACAGTCTACAAATAATGAAGTTGAATCTTGCTCGATCCCCAAAACAGCATAACTTAAATACCAACAACAATAGCAGTTCAAAATTTAGTTTCAAAATAAATCTCCCTTCTTTTTGTTGGTATCATTTACAAAGGGATTTTTGTTGTTGTTTCTGGATGGTTTGTTTTGTTTTCCACGGAAATAGTTATTTTCTGAGAAACAGCAACTTTGAATTAAAAAAAGAATAATACTTTCCTAGATGTATATACAAGAATGGCCGAGTCTACACTCTGGAGACCTACTAAGAGTGTAATCTTTGTATGTTTTTCGTGCCTAAAGATTTTATTCTAGGTTTTCAAAATCCCCTAAGGACCAGTAGATACCACACAGTATAGGTCTTTTCCACTTAATTCCTAATTAAAAACTGATAAAAAGAAAATCTTTTATTAAAATGCTTGGATTAGAGGAAAGGGGGCTACAATTGGAGTTGATTTTTGGTGAGTAGTTAACTAGCAAAGGTTAATTAGAATTGTAGCAAAGAGATGTAAAATAACAGATTCTGATCAATTGATTAATGATGTGTCAGAAGGTATAAGAATTCTCCTTTGGGAGAAACATATTAAAAATGAAATGTATTTTCCAAGCCATAATATCTTCCCTCTTATTTCGTTTATTAACACTAGCAGCAGCTGTAGATAGTTTTCCATCTATGACAATATACAGAAAATCACAGCCCCCAAATTTACCAAAAGTAGCACCAAAAGGTTACCTAATTTCCCCTAACACCCATAAAAGTTAAAGTCGTTAGGAAGAGCCCAAAATCTTCAGCATTCTCCACTTCTGTTCCTCTCTGTCCTCTCCCCCTTCCCCATTCCCTCTGCATTTTATATTCAGGTTAATTTAAAAGATAAGTGGTTTTGAAATTCTGGATTTAAAATTATTACAACAGGGCACGTTATGCCCATTCTGGATTTATCGATTCATTAGCCCCGTGTCAATTTCACTGTTGACATGGGCAATGGGGTGGAGGAAAAGACCTCACAAATGTTTTTCCTTTCTCACTTGATGGTACTGGTGAACAAACAGATCTCCCTATTTGTGGCATAGATGTTCTTTGTCACAATAAACCACAGTATATTATGTTTATATATGTCCTTCAGGCATGTCACAACAGTTTGGCATTCGGAGCGGCTCTACCACTGTGTACATTAAATAGTCATGTAGTTACATTAAACAGTGGGGAGTTCACACTTCACAACCACTCAGTGTTTTAAAACAGATGTGGGCTGTCTGTTGTCAGACTCTCGTGGAAAAGCTCAGAAGGATCTTGATGGGAATGCAATCTCCAAATGATTGAGGGCTCCCCAAATTTTCCAGCCAAGTTCCCTCATCCCCTCCTACTAGAAAGTATGGATGAGAAAGATTTAGGGGAAAGGAAGAGAAAAAAGAGGGGGAGCAACAACTTTTATGTCTTATAGTACAGAGATCTGAAAAAAGAATACAGAATTCAGAATAGTTTGTGGCATGGAATATTTTCAGCGGGGTGGGCTTGCTGGGGTATCGTGGGATTTACTGACAGGAGAATTTTTGACAGTTGATGGACAGATGAATTCCGTCATGGAAGCGTTAGTCGAAAGCGGCAAGGCCAGATGGAAACTCACAGCTTGTCTTTAATATTAATTTTCTTTTTTTTCAGGAGATCAGAATTCCCTAATTCCCTAAAATGTTTCAATGCATCTTGAGGTATTATTTTTCAGATGCCTTTCTCCACCTACTCTTAGTAAGAGTGTTCCTTTGTGTTAATGTTATTTTTCCTCCTTTACTTTGAAAAAAAAAAAAAGCCTAGTTTGTTCTTTCTTTTTTTTTTCTTTCTCTCTTTTTTTCTCTAGTTGTATAGCTGTTAAAATTCTTCCTTCGTTTCCAGCAAATACAAAAGACAAATATCTTAACCTTGTAAGATACTAAATCTAAATACGAGATATGCAGCCGAAGCAATTGTGACATTGAGCTATAATAACTGAAGGAGTTAACAATAAGATTTTCTTTGTGGCTGAATGAAAGGCATAAGTCTTCGTGCTTTCAGAAGGAAGGAAGGGACAACTGTTTTTAGGGTGTCCATCTCCTGGGCAGTGAGAATTAAGTCATCTACTCTGCAGTGGGGAGAGCGCTGGGCTAAGAATAAAAGGCCAAGCTCTCCTGTTGCCTCTGCCTACTTTGCTCAGTGGTGTTACTATGATTACTACAACTGTCTGAGCCTTGTTTTCCTTCCTTGTAAAATACAGTGTGTATTGCGAGGAGGCAGTGAGTCCTAAATGATCTTCGCGTCTCCCTTTAGGATGCATTAAACTTCTGAGGGAGAAGCGGACTATTCATACCAAGAATCACAGACTGCTGCTTTCTTCCCCTCACTGCTGAGCTTCTGAGCGACCTAGGTCATCCTTCCATGGAAGCTTCGGGAATGGGACAGTGCCACCACCCCCCGCTTTATTCTTGCTTTTTTTCTGATGTTCCACACAAAACACAACTGCTGAGCATTTTTCTGTTGTGGTGACCTCACTCTTAAGACAAACATCTAAAAATTTTAAAGATGAGGGACCAAGGGTGTGATATTCTGTATTCCAACAAAACGAAGCTCAAATGCTCCTAACTTTTCTGTCCTGTGATCTCTTTCCCCAGTTTCTTAATTTTTACATCAATGTATTCATTCAAATTGAGAGCATTAACTCAGAGATATTTCTTCTATGTTTGTGTGTTATCTATTTTTCTAATATTGTTTCAAGTTTGATATAAACACATGAACGTAAGACAGCTTTCCCCAGAGTTTCTGACCAATCACTTTGGTTGGTTTCCAGTGTGTGCTTGTGTGTGTTTGTGTGTGTGCAGACACATATTAATGAGTTAGCTTTGGTCAACCAGAAAACCTTTTACAATTAATGTAATAAAAACATATACCTAAACAAAGGAATCCCAACAAAGCAGTAAATTGTGTTGTGTTGGTAAAATGAAAATGGCTTCCCCACGTAAGTTGAAAGACCATTTCTATGTGGCTCAGAAGGCGTAAACAACAGTCGTGAAACCCTCATGCAGTAAGTTCTCATCATACTCTGAAGGGTCCTACTATGCAACCAAGGACAACTCACTTAACTTTGTTCTTTCTCTCTATCTGTGAAGCAAAGAGATGATTATTAACCTAGACAAGGCAGGAATTTGAGATAGAACTAATACCAAAAACTTTAAATTGCTTCGTGTTCCAGAGGATGGAAAGTAGGACCAGTGGGTAGGATTTACCAAGGAGCAAATCTGGCTTAATGAGAAAAACCTAGTAAATTATGACACTGCTCAAAATCCAAATCGATTCCTTTGTTTGGCATGATTTCCCCATCACGGTAACTAACCCATTGCCAAGGGTGCCACAAAGAGAACAGCCGCTAATGACTTAGCAGGTTGGCCTAGATGGCATCTAAGCCCCTTCTAATTAAAAATATATGTATATGTGATGATTCTAAAACACATATGTAGTCAATAAGGTGTCTCTCTCTCTCTCTCTCTCTCTCTCTCTCTCTCTCTCTCTCTCTCTCTCACACACACACACACACACACACACACACTTTGGATTATCATTATGAATGAATAGACTGTCAAAACTGAAAGAGACCCTGGGGGTGAAATTCTGGGCAGCCCCTACCTTCCATTACAGCTGGTGGGAGAGCCAGGGTTAGCAATGACTTATGTCTGAAGAGTATTTTGCAAAATAATAGTTTTTCATATGCCTCTTTGGAACCTCACAGAGACCTCCTGAGGTGGGACTTACCAGCTGCACAATTTTTTGACATAGAAACCAAGGACAGAGAGGTTACATGAGTTGCCTAAGTTGGGGCAGTTAGCAAATGGAAGAGTGGGACTAGAACTCAAAGCCGGTTCCATCCCTGAGCTGTGCCCTTGTTTCCTTGGCACTTTTTTTCAAAGACCTCTGAACATTTCACTCTTAGTCTTTGATGCCTCACAATATCCCAGAAATAGGCATTCAGTATAATACTATTAGCCATAGAGACTCATTAATTACCAGAGATTGAAAGGAACCTCTGTGGTCATTTCCCTCTATCCTATCTTTCATTTTACAAAAAAAGGAAACTGAGGCTGAGAGAAGTCCTTGTTTAGCGGGCCATCTGAAATGAAAACCTTGATTTCTGCTTGGTTCTTCAAAGACCTTAAAATAGGGACCCGTCCCCTTGACCAGGCAAGTAGTGATTCGAACCAGGTGAGTGCAAGAATGATTTCATTCATTACATTTTCCATGTGCCTCCTGAGGGAAAGCCTGTGGGATATGTATATATAGAGAGAGAGACCCCCAAACACCGTCGCCTCCCCTTCTCCCACCCGTGGTAGACTAGTAAATGTTTGCTAGCTATTTGTAAGGCTAATAGCGGGGGTTATTTTTCCCATGTGCCAAACAACTTCATCCAAAAGGAAATATTTTACTCTGGCAAGATTTAATAACAATTATAATGATACTTTATATTTATAGAGCACTCTCTGAAACATTTTTTCAAGCATTATTTCATGAGTTAGTTGATAGGGTATGACACCAAACCCCATGGGTGTGAAAAGCAGAGTGGCAATCATGGCAGGAGAGAGGGTGCTCCTCTCTTGTCCCTGGAGCCTTCCCACCCTCATGCTTCCATTGCTACTAAGCTGGATGACAACCGGCATCCCCGAAATCATTGCTGCTCCCTCTACTTTCTGCTCCCTTTCCCATCTGACTTTTGGGGGGGGATGAGGGGACAGTGAGAAGAGGGCGGTGATGGGACAATAGTACTACAGAAGAAGCAAAAGGCTCTGGGAAAAGAAGGGGCAATATAAACCACGACTCCTTTATCATCTGATCCCCCCTAGTTTGTGCCTTATGCTATGGAGAAGCATTAAAGACACCCAGGTTGACCAGAAGAATCCAGGTACAGTGCTACACCACTGGGAGCTTTCAGAGAGACCAGACCCACATCCACACTGCCCACTGGTCTTACCCTCTTCCTCCCATTCTTTACAAAACTCCCCACTGTCACCAAACCATTATCTATAACACTCCAATAAACTAACTAAAATGTAGTAGAGGTATCCAAAGTGAACCATTTCCATTTCTAAGATGACTGGGTTTTAGTCCCTTTTGGTCTACACTGTGGTTAAATTATGGATTACTTGTTTATTGATTATTTGTTTATTGGAACAAATGTTTATTATGTAGCTATTATTTGCTAAGCACTGTGCTGAAATCTGAAAACAAACAGAAAAGTATCTTCCTGCCCTCATGGAACTAATGGTCCAGTGGAAGTGATGAACACCCGAGAAAAAAATTGTAAGATGCTTTGATGAGTCCCAAACAGAGGTGAGCCCAAGCTGCATTGGAAATGCCTAGGAAGAACAATGAACTTCATCAGGGAACACAGAATGGTTCTCAAGCATACCTGCCCATTTGAAAACTAAACATTTAAAAGTCACCTCCAGCAACTTGTATTCTAATACAACCTTTGCCCAGTTGAATTTGGTATGTGTCTTAGAGGAAGGAGTCTGGTTAGATAGTAAGCTAAATCAGGCACCTTTTTCTGAAGAGTGTACAATTCAGTACCGCTCGGTATAATATTGGTCTGTTCTCCACCCTCAATCTGTGGAGTAAATGAAGTCCACAAGAAAAGGTGTTTTCCAGGAAGCTGGAAACAGAAGTACTGGGCATCAATCCTAGTGTATTGTTAAGCATTGGATTTCTTTAACCTTTTTGAGATGTGTATTTATGTTTGGTTCGTTTGTAGGATATTTTATGGAGACGTTTACAATTTGTAGTTTTTGAAACCGGTAACAGAAAAAGTCTTCATTTTGGAAAACAGATAACTAAAAAGCCCTATGCATAGGCCCATGGGGTGACCACCAAGTACTGCAACAATTTAGGTGTGTGCACACTCGCTCGAGTATAGATACACTGTGCAATTTAACACTACGAATGTCTTGTATTTCATGTCCGTTAATGTCTTAGAAAATGTTGAAGGATTTTTCTGAGAATCCATACACAGTCTTAGAAAATGCTGAAGGATTCTTCTGAGGAATTTACTATGTCCTAATACTTGGCATAAGAAAAATGTTCATACACACACACACACACACACACACACACACACACACACAGTGCCAAAAAAGTATACACATTTTAAGAAAGGGAAAAACTGTATTAAAATTGTAATGCTCAATACATACCGATAACAAAAGATGAATACAAGTCACGTTTGACTTCTGCAATTACAAGAGGTGCTCAAAGTGGTTACCACCAGCATAATTGTAATACATTTTTTTCCTTTCTTAAAATGTGTATACATGTTTTTGGCACCCTCTGTGTGTGTGCATGTGTGTGTGTGTGTGTGTGTTTGTGTGTATTCTATATAATATGTATTATATATTACAAATAATATGTAAGATGTATAATATATTAAATTCCAGAAATGTTTGTTAGATTAATAAATTTACTAATATATTAAGTAATTGCAGCAACTCCCTTTCCAACACCCTTGGATTTGGGCAGAGGCTCTGACATGCTAAGAGTATCTTAACACTACCTCTTCCCTTTGTTTTTTCCTGGATTCTCAGTGTTCCCCTAAGACTCCATTCTAAATTCTCCTCTCCCTTCCAGGGCTGAGCTCTTTGTTACCTGGAAGTTCTTAGATCCTGAAATAGTCTGAACACCAGTCCACCTAGGTTTGGTTCAGGATTGAGAGAAGCAGCAAATTCCTCCACCCAGTGAAAAGAAAGTCTTTAGGCAACGTTGTCCTGGAAATACACTGTTTTCCTTTTCCCTTTGCTGGGAGCGGCATTCCTCCAGGACTTCGGGGTTTTCAAAGCCTTTTACAGTCATTAGTAAACTGACACAACATCCCTATGGGGCTTGTCCCCCTTTTAGAGAGGCTCCGTGGAGATTAACTGCTGTCTGAGGTCACAGGGCAGAGGCCAACCTCTAGCCCCCTCCTCAGGCGGCGTCAGAGATACATATATGGCAAAATCCTTCTTGAAATGGAAACTGAAAGCCTTTTCTCACTTGACCTAAGCCTAAATTGGAGATTCTACACATATCTCCTTTCCTTGATAATTGAGGAAGTTGGAGCTACGAGGCCACAGCTACTGGGAAAACTGGAACACCCCTTTGTCCCTGCCCACCTGGCCACTTCCCTTCAGCATTGCAAAACTTAGACTGCTATGTATGCTCTTTTATTGGTCATAGGCTGCTCTGTGGACTTTTGCACGAATGGGTGGGAGGACATTGTGTTGACATGCACAAGGTGTGTTACACACATTCTACTTTGGGGAAGGGGTAATATCCTTGAGCACAGGGTTTTTCCCCATGACTCTGGTATGAAAACTAGAGTTTATCTTCGCAAGGAACTTCACAGGGTTCTTTTCTCTTCCAACCTGAGCACCTATGTCTTAACGGCGTAGGGTCTAAATTGGACTCATAGCCAAATATTTGGTTTTTTTCTATGGATTAAATTGTTGAACGAGAATAGATTCCAGAGGCTATCTGGGAACATCTCATTTAAAACAGGTTTCTTGACTCCTAGGGTTCTGTCCTTTCCTTGCTACCACCTTTCTAGGACAGACTCTTGTACAGAGTTGGCCTACAAAAAAGTAGATGGTGACTGCTTTAGTTCCAGATCCCTCCCTCATAGGCTAGCTGACAACTCTCCACCTCTTAAAATAGGAACCACTGGGTTTAGTGGGAAATCTGGACGGTCCCAGGAAAACGCAGCTCTTCCAAGTATAATCCCCAAATAAAACACTGTAAAAGAGGCCTATCTTGATCTGGAACATTCTTCTCCTCCTTTCTATTCCTTGTTGGAAATAGGGCACGATAAGATCTCAAAGAATCTCCATGATTGTCCTGGTATCTTGAGGGGTTATAAATGTCCTTATCAGCTTTCAGCCAGAGGAAAAAAAACCTAGAGGACAACAGGACCCCCAGTGTGCCCCAGACTGTGACCCCGGCCACACCCCAAACAGGCCCTTGTTCCTCTTTGGAAAACATCTGTCTGAACAGATGAGTTTCAAAAAGAGAACATCTCCATAAAAAAATTCATCTCCTTAAAATTTTCAATTTATGTTATACTAAACGCCTGTCATTTGCTTGACTCATACTGAGTACTCTGTGGGGATAAGAGAAAAGCATGAGGCAGGGTTCTAGCTCTCCAAGGAGCCACAAGCTAATGTGAGGAAAAGACATAAATGACAAAGAGTTAGGAAGAAACAGAACCTGAAGTTTATAAACAACGTTGTAACCTAGCATTGAGCTGAAGTAATCTTTCTTATCTCTAAACTCATAAGAGCAATCTACCACCCCCATGTCTCTTTAGACCTCTGGTATATTGCCTGCTATAGCTAGTTCATTCCTCGTGAGTATCAATCTTCTCTCTCTGATAAGACTAGAAGTTGTTGCAGGCAGAGGTCAAAGTATGCTGTTTAAATCCCCCTTAGCATCTAGCACAGAACTTTGTACATGTTTGGCCTTCAAAAAAATAAATGGTGGCTCAATTATTAAGGGCAGTGGCATATCCAGCCAAGAGGTCAGGGCCTTCGTAGTATTCTGACATAAGGCCACTGTTTGATAGGACAGGATGCAGGTATTCAGGCTTGCTCTTGAAAAAGTCATTTAACTCCTTGGGCTTCCGGTGTCTCAAATGTCAAACAAAACAATAGACTTGATTTTAAGGTGAAAGGGCTTGATACCTGTCCTTACTCCATGTGATAATCCTTCATAGGAAGGTTGGTATGTTGCCCCCTTACTTCCTACCCAGACTCTTCTGCTCCAAGTTTCTCCAGGCCCTAAGACCTGGACTACGGGTCCTGTCACCTGGTTTCATGGTGTGCACGATTCTAATTGCTCTCTTTATCACAGGCCCAGGTTGTCAATATTCTTCTACGCTGCCCCAAAGCTGAACACAATACCTATGTCTTATTTCAATGAACTTCTTTTAGGCTGTCTCTGCCTCGTTCAATATTTATGTGCTGGTTCAGACTAGGGAATTTCTGATATTTCTTTCCCTCTGTAATTCTGTGGGTTGCTGGCTTCAAGGGCAGCTAGGCTAAGGGAGCCCAGGCAAAGATGTCACCCTTTCTTGTATGTTTCCTGTATTTTCTTCTCACTTTATTCAAGCTCTTGGCCTAAATGAAGCTTCCTGAATCACCTGGTTAGAAAAATCAAAGAGAGTCTGCCTAGGTTCACTCAATATTGAGGGTCTCTTGTCCCAAAATCAAGACAAGGAGGAGTCGCATCATTTATACGGAATCAACTATTTCTTTCTTCCCCTACTTTACGTGTCTTTCAGCTTAAGCTGTGTTTGGCTTCAGGGGTACAGTGGAAGCATGTGCAGCTTGTTTCTGATAATGCAGTCCTTTGAGAGCCCCTGAATAATGGGTCTATAACTGGGATTATGGGGGCAAAAATAGAGAGTTGAAGGGGAGTTCTGATTCCAGCTGTGTTAAATTTTTAATGCTGCTGGAGGGTAACTAAATTGATTGGGGGAAAGGGAATTTATATTCCTGCAGCTATATAAGAATTCAGGACTCCTAAACCTCCTAAAATGGTCTTTCTTTTTTTCCAAAGGTGGGAGAGTCTTTCACTATTAACAAAGAATTCTGAAATGTGGTCTCAGAATGAACCCAAGACAGAAAACTTCCACTCGGAACTTGGAAGGACGGTTCAGTGGTTTGCCTGCCGAAACACCAGGAAGTCCTCACAAACCGAAAGCACCTCTCCCATTGTCTGGCAAGGTGGGGAAATGCCACCATTAGCATGAATCATTTCTGATCAGGAGTTCCTCAATTCCAGAATCTCCTATTAAAGTGCACCCACTCAGAACAGCCAAATCTCCTAAGCCCTTGTCGTCACACAATCCATTTGGAATGAGGCAGGAGCTAACGAAGAACAAATTCCCTTTGGGAGTAGGACACAGGAAATGTGAGCACAGCATGGCGCAGGCCAAGGAGAGTGTATGTGAAAGACACCAGCATGTGAACACCTTGGGAACAGGACCTGTACCTTATTTATGACTGTATCTCCAAGGCCTCGCGTGATATCTTACCATATATAAGCATGCCTGCTGAGAGAGAGGTGACTGAAAAGAAAATGGAAAATTACCAAAGACTTCCAAATTTTCCCAGTCACCTGGGATGGTGGTGAAGGGCAACTGTCACCACTGGGAAACATTTATTCTTCTGGATTCTACAGAGACAGCATCTTGTTCACCATCTACTACTCCCTAGCTATGCTTGAGTGCGAGACCACACTCTACCTCCAATCTGTCAACCAAGATAGAAACCTAGGCAGCCCAGACTTCTCCCTCTGCCTCATTTTTATCTCCAATCAAATCCTGCTAGTACTACCTCTAACTAGCTTTCAAGCTTGTGCCCTAGTCTTTATACCTACTGCTATGCCTTTGTTCAAGCCTCCATCACTTCTTGCCTGAATCAGCCCATGGTCCCCTAACTGGTTGTCCTGCCTCCAGACTCTTACTCAGGCACAACTGTCACTTCACAGTTTTGCTCTAGTAAAAGGCAAATTCAGTCAGGTCACATCTCTCCTTAAAAACTTTTAGTTCTTGCCCAACCACTCGCAACACACCACTGCATTCAGACCAGAGTCCATAGTCATTTGTTTGGCCTAAGAGTCCCTTGATAACTGGCACCTATTGGAAGTTTTGCAATGCGACACACACTCCTTCTTTTTTGCATGTGCTATTGTTCCTTCTCCCCGGATACTGTTCCCTCCTTCCCTGCCTTGGTAACCCCTCTTCATTCTTCACCCACTCTGGAAAATAATACATGATTCTACTTTTTTCCCAGGCAGAGGTAGGGATGTGCCCTTCCTATAAATTTGGTGTAGACTTCTGACAAATACTCACATGCTATTGTGACATATTTGGTCCTCTCATCTGTTTCTCTAGCTAAACTGGGACCCTCTGAATAGCAAGGACTGTGACACTCAACTCTAACCATAGAGCAGAAAGTCTGTTCCATGAAAGATGTATAATGAGTGTTTCTTAAGGGCATGAATAATGCAAGAAAGTTCTACCAAAGAGTTTAGTTGGCCAAGCATTCATTCATTCATTCATAGAGTCATTCTTCAAGGCTCCTCTGCTTTGGTGGTAGAATCTGATTAGAGGTCAACCCTAAGAGAACTGGTTTTGTAAGTGATTTGATTTCTCCTTGGTCTGTCTTAAAGAAACCAAAAATGACAACGTGCAGTGTCTCTCCTTCCACATACATTCGCCCCAGCTCAGGGGTTTTGTGGATGAATGAAACTCTAACCTGTTATTTCTCTGGAGAGCAGACATTGTTACTCTGGGGAAACAGACCAACTCTATGATTTTTAGCAAGCAACCACATAGAGCAGCTTAGAAGACAATCGCTGAGAAGGCACTCCTTTCCCAGATAACCCTCTGATCTAGAGGAAGCAAACCAGCTCATTGCTACACCTTCCCCTGCTACAATGTCTTGTGAGGGATGGGCCCAGAGTCCCACTCTAATTATACCCTGTTTGACTAGGAAACAGCTCCTGGTCGCATTCCTAAATCTCAAACTGACGCGACATTTATAACTACATTAAAAAGGAAATGCTCTTTGCTGTGTACCTTTCCTCGAGATAATTGTACAGCGATAACACCTTTGAGGGGCCTGAGGCCCTTCCCAAAATGACAGAATAGAACCATGACTCACAAAGTAAAGGAAATAGTAGTTCCCTCCTTGAGCCCTGAACACAAGGGAAATAAACGAAGCCTTAACTGAAAGATGAGCGTATCTCACAGAACTCCTGGGTTTTGGAACTCTGCGAGCTCCAACGTCTAATCCTGTATTGGCACTGACTGCCTCCACGTTTCCTTGTGTCTGCAAAAGGAGGCCAGCCACGGTGTGCCGTTAATCCAAGTTCCAGCTATGGTTGCAGACCCCTGGCCAGCTGGGGATTACTGCAAGTGACCTAGGAATCCAAACACACACCAAAAATCATAGCTAAATAAATAATAAGTCTTGCACAAATATACCCTTCTACTTGTCAAATTTTTTTCAGTCATCATTTTCCTCATCCTCATCCTCATCATCCCTACCATGTGAGCGCTTACCACAGGCCAAGTGATCCAAACACTATGTCCACATTAACTGATTTAATCCTCACAAGCACACAAAGAGGTACATTCTTATTACTGTTCCTAACTTATAGATGAGAAAGCTGAGGCACAGAGAGGTGTAGTAATCTGCCCAGGGTCACACAGCTATAAAGAAGTGGAGTGGTGATTCAACCCAGGCAGTCTGCCTCCAGTATATCTTATATGTACTATATTATGCTGCCTCCTCCGTTTCTCAACTAACAATTACTAAAAGTACCCCTACAATTATGTTGGGAGTCGATGATTTTTTTAATATTTTTTATATATAACAGAAGTTCTCATGCAGTTTGGAACCACTAGTTGGGCTAAATAAAAGCTTGCAAGATCTACACAAGGTTGCCAGTTCGACTCTCCCCAAGGGATGGTGGGCTGCACCCCCTGCAACTAGCAACGGCAACTGGACCTGGAGCTGAACTGCGCCCTCCACAACTAAGATTGAAAGGACAACAACTTGACTTGGAAAAAGTCCTGGAAGTACACACTGTTCCCCAATAAAGTCCTGTTCCCCTTCCCCAATAAAATCTTTTAAAAAAAAAAAAAAAAAAAAAAGCTTGGAAGATCTACTCCTGACAAAACGTTCCTCCTACAAACACTTGAGAGTTGGCCATAGGAGATCAGAGACTCCTTCTGTGGGTTTAAAGGTAGCCTTCTTCATGCCCTTTTAAAATGCAAGTACCCTAAGAAGGGTTATATAGGAAGTCACTAATACCTTAGTATGAGGGAAGTTTCTGGATCATTCCTTCACTAGCAGGAAATGAAAAATCAAGGGCATTAGAGGGTATTATTATCAGAAGTGGAGGAAGGGGGGCTTGGGAATGAGGGAAAAGGAGAAATGGGAGATGGTCCTAAAAATGATGGAAAGTGAACACAATTAGAGGCAGTCAGGAAAGTTGAAAATAAACTTGGCCTACTTCACAGTTTTGTGTAGAGCTGGCCTAGGAGCACTCATCAGTACCATATAGGATGACATTTTTGGTGAGATGTTTTACATCAGTTAAAGGCTAAATCATTATTTCTAGAAATATTAACCTCACCACCTTTGAAATAAAAACTGTACAAATAAGCAAGAGGACAAGCTGATCTGAGATTTTACTTAAAGAAGAAAACAGCACAGCTTGTCAGTCTAGAAATGTATTAATGAATATCATCTGAAGACCAACTTTGATTAAGGGCAGCCTCCTTCATCAGAGAACCTTAATCAAACCACCTGAAATGAGCCACCCCACTGACCTGGCTGTTTTCCCTTTTTATCATTGACTGATAAATAATGGAATGCTAGGTTCCATTACTTTTGCAAATACTCCTATTCCTTTAAGCTCCTACAATGGCCTCTCCAATTCGAGAGTTTGCTAAAACAAGATGGCTGCCATCACTAAAGCCCACCCCATATCAGATTTGTATGTTTTTATTTAAAAGATTAATAGAAATGTACAATACAATTGGCCTCATGTTTTCCAATTACAATGAAAGGCCAGAAAGCACATGCAGAGTCTTTGCATAAAGGATTCATCTGCAACACACTCATCTTCAGAATCTAAATGCTCCCATTTTCCAGAAGGTTCCTGCCTGCTGTGGCAGGTAGCCAACTTTGGCCATTGCACTGTACAGCTCATCTAGTTTGGTCAAAGAGGGACACAAGTAACCATCAATGACACCTTATCCATTGCTGCATCTGAGTATTGATGCATGGGATAGATTTACGAGAGCCAAGTAAGTAACAAAAGGATTGGGTCTCCTTCAGGGAGGAATGGGTTAGTCTTTTAAATCATTGACCCAGGCTCAAAGTTCTCACCCTAATTGCTCATCATCTGCCTCAGGCATAGAACCAAAGTCTTAGGGTTTGGGCAACCTTCAGGCAATCTTTTAATGCCGTGGTGCTGCAAATTATATCAGAAAAGTATAATTCACGGGCCAGTTAACAAAGGAAGCCAATCCTCCACAATTTTAACATAAATTGATAAGAAGAAACCAGAATAAAAATAAGTGCAATTCAAACATGAAATGAAAGTGAAAGGGTTTTTTTCTCCCCCTACCCCCACCCTGAGCTGATACCCCAGCCAAGGACAAAGTAAGTTTTCATAGATTTTTTTCAAAGCAAAAAATCTCTGAGCCTGCTGTATGTCTTTCTTTTTAAATGAAAACCAAAAATAGATACTGCTTCTCTAGTAGATCTGATTTGGAAATTATTTGGCATTTTTAGAAATTAATTTTTCCAGGCAATTAAATTAGCTGGTAATTTGATATCACCATCTTATTTCATTATATAGAACACATGCTGAAACGACACACAACCTCATTTTCATTTATTATTTTTGCAAATTTAGTACTCATAAAAAGGTGTTGGGTCTACAGTGCCAGCAACTAGAATCTTCACTGCTGGCTGGGAGAGAGCCTGAGAAATAGTTACGTGAGCTGGAACCCAGGCCGGTCCAGGCTGGGATTTGCTGCGAGAGCAAGATCAAGTCCCGCGTTGTACAGGCCTTTATTCTCTGCTCCAGAATCCTAGTTGGCCCATCAACTGAACATGAGAAATGGCGCCACCACTGGATGAAATCCACCCCCTCACTTCCCAATGGCCACCTGGTATTTCTGTGATGCCTCTGTCCAAAGAATTTTTAAACACTTTCCAAGTCATCCAACTCAGTTTTCCAACCCTTTCAGACAAAGACAGATCTTTGAAAACGTGGAAATTCACTTGGGAGGAGAGAGGACACACACACTTTGCCAGAGCAGAGATGAGTGAGTTTTTACTTCTCTGCAGTTTCTAAGGGTGAATTGTGTGTGCTACCAAGGGGAGAATGAGGTTGAAGATTTCTTTTGGCCCTATAGGCTCCTAGGAAGAAATGAAAACACTAAGTGTTTCACAGATAAGCAAAGGCACAGAAAGGAAACCCAATGGCTTGAAGCATACACCCTAAGACAAAATGGCAAAGTCAAAATCAACATTCAGGGTTTATCAGAAACGATACCTTTGTTTAATCATTTTTAATATGAACTCTTTGAAGAGCATTCAAAGAGAGCTCTGTTAATAATTATGCCAGGAAAATAGGCACGTAAACCAGGATTGCCCAGGGCTGCCTGGGACATGTGCTTACTCTGTGTATGTGGGAATTTACAAACCAGCTGGGCAGTCGTTACGTTGAGAACTATTACAAATCATTTCTGCCTTCTGACTCTTCCCTAATTTGCCATGTTCACTTCTTACCTCAGGCTTTGTTAATCTCTCCCCAACTCCCATGCCTAGAATATCCTCCCCAACCTGCCCTAAAAGTATGCAAATCCTACACTTTCTTTAAAACCTAAATAAAAGTCCATCTCTGCCACACAGGTCTGTCTGCCTACATCCAAGTCATTCTATTCTTTCCCCTTTCTGAATTTTTCTTTTTTAGCATTTATGGTATGCGTCATATAACATAGCACTGACCTACAGAATGCTTTGGATTTTCTCCTACTTACTTGTTCTGTAAGTATGAAGTTCTTTTCCCAACTAGGCTTTAAGCCTCTGGAAGGATGGCATCTGTCTTGTGCTTTTCTTGCATGTTCCACAGGACAATCTCACACTTTACTCAGGGTTAGGACAGGGAAACAAACAAGCAAACAAACTTCACAGAGATCGCCGAGTTAAGTGGCAGATCACAAACCTGAGGACCAGAAAAGAGCAGTCTTCCCTGAGACCCCCAGCCCTAACACAACCTGGAGTAGGGTCCTCTTCTCTGTGCCTCCATGGGACCCTGCGCTTCTCTGCATATCACACAACACTGTGATATTTCTTTACGGTAATAACTGGCCCATAACGACTTGTTCTCTTAGCTGTGCATTTACCATATTGGGAAGCAATGGAGGGCAGAAATTCTGTTGGATTGATTATTATATCCTCAGTTCATATACATAATATATAATAGACATGCATTAAATGTTGGTTGAATGAATAACGGAAGGAATGAATAAATACATGGTTTTCTTTAAGTTAATAATATAGGCACTTACAGGATTTAATTAGATGACTAAAATTTAGTTGGGAGAGGAAAGACAAAAAAATCTTCTCTTCCTTAGACAAGTCATAGGAAGCAGACTGGGGTGGCTGATTCCCGCCTGCCTTCTAGATTGGCTGATAGAACCCATTTCATTTGGCCGCCCAGCCCCACATCATGCAGGGAAAAAGGCACTGAATTCAAAGTCACAGCAAATGATCTAGGGGCTTCCCTTCAATGAGTCTCCGTACCACCACCAACTAGACACTGTGCTTTGGCCTTCAGATTCTCCATCAGAAATATGGGAAGCCTGGCCCCAAGGACTGCAGAGGACCTTCCAGTCCCAGGGCTCATTGTCCCCAAAGCCTACTCACCAAGTACCCCTCCGGGTGAATGCTGATCCCTGGGCAGGTGACACTCCCTTCCCCCCAATACACTCCCCCACCCAGGGCTCCTACTACCCACAGTCCGGATTGACAGCTTAGCAGACAGCTTCTCATCCTCCTTTCAGCTGCTTCCCAGTGGGAAAGTGGGCCTCCCAATAGCACATCAGGTTGCATATTAAACAGATGGAATACAGATTTGAGGCCTCTTAAAGGTTGGGGCGTTTCCTTTTTTTTTTTTTAAATGTAAGCTGCTGTCAAGGTGTGTTAGTATCTCTTTATTTAAACCACCTCCCTAGTCTTGGTACACAGAGCTGAGACTCAAAAAAAAAAAAGAAAAAAGAAAAGAGTGGAATAAATAATCTATCATGTTAGCAACATAATTATAAGAACATATGTTAGCTGGAACTAGCTATATTCTAGTCATATTAAGGGTATGTGTGGGAGAGAGAAAGATGGCAAGAATCTCTCAAAATAGTTCTGGCGGAGGAAGAGTGATATGCGGCTATGTAGGATCCCTAAATTTCTTTTCTGGAGCCTCCATTTTGCCATCAGTAGCATCCCAGAGGGCTGCCAGGGGAGGTTGCCTGCTGTTACATGCAGCCACCTTGGTCTGGAGCTCTAACGGGCATCTTGCTCCTCGGTGGCCCCACCTGAGCCCGCTGGCCAAGAAGGGAGACAAGTGTTCCTGCTTCACCAGGTCTCTCTCTGCCAGGTGCAGAGATAGCATCTGTCCAGGGAGAAAGACCCCCAAGAGGCAAGGGCAACCAAACAGTCTTATTTCTCACAAATGCCTCACGCGGAGGCGCTATAAAAAAAAATAAAGTCCAATATTTTGACAGCCTTCTTCAAGGGAGTCAATGGGGAAAAAATCCTATCATATTGTTCCCACTACCCCGTCCTCTCTGCTCATTTAGACTTACTCACATTATTCAAGCCCTACTAATCTCCCTTCTCACCAGACCCACCTCCATCCCCAGCCAGCTCCTCCCCTAGGAAATTCCTGTTCATCCTTCAGGCCTCCTGTCCAGGCCCCTCCCCACAGGAAGCCTTTCCTACCCCCCACGCAGGTTGGAGTCCCAAGATTATTTGCTGCCGTAGCACCCTGCAGGTCTGGATGATAGTAATACTCATTGCACTTTTAATTATACTGTGTCTGCCTTCTCCAAAGAGATTGCTGCTTCTGCGAAGGTAGGAACTGTGCCTAATTTGTTCACCATGATGATGGCTATGCTGGCTCTGGGACCTGGGGGTCTCCGCTCTGAGGACACAGACACAGCATGGCAGACTATGAGACACCTGTAAATAAGGTGCCCTGAGAACCCCCCAATGCTGGGAGGATCAGAGGAGGCTTGCAGAAGAAGGCGCAATGCACATCCCCAAGAAAAGTTGGGGGCTGCTTAAGAGTGGAGAAACTGGGCAGATCATTGCAGCAGGGACAGCCAGGTTATGGTCTTAGCCTGGCAGAGCCAGAGACCAGGGCCGGCCCAGTGGGCTTCCCTCACAGGCACTCGGAGCTGCTACCAGATCCTTAAGCAGACGGCAAATGCTGTCAAGTTTGTATTCTCGGAGTTAATTCTGGGGCAGAAGAAGGGCCTTGAGACAGTAAAACAGCGACAAGGCCGTTATACTTTCCATGGTGAGAGAAAAGGGCCGAAATTAGGATGGGGGAATGGGAATAGAGAGGAGGGAGGAGTTCCAGAGGCATTTTGT
Organism: Rhinolophus hipposideros; assembly: GCF_964194185.1. NCBI lineage: Eukaryota > Metazoa > Chordata > Mammalia > Chiroptera > Rhinolophidae > Rhinolophus > Rhinolophus hipposideros. The sequence continues at coordinate 41,066,114 of NC_138062.1, read as the reverse complement.
GGGTAGGATTATTATGTATTTTATGAGACTCTAAGCATCGGAGGGGGGTTTAAAAAGTTAAGGGCATCATAGAGATTTAATAAATATGTCGCCAACATGTAAAATACATACATTCATGTACCCAGAAACATATAAAAATGAAAACAAGTTGTTATGAACGTATCTTTAAAAAGTGCTATTTTAACACATTGTCTATATTTTTAGATAGTTTATGGATGTTTTTTAACGAAGGAGGAATAAAGGAAGGAGAAAGGGGAGCGCTTGGGAGAGTCAACTGCTTATACTCTCAATATTTTCATCCGCAAGCCAAATTGAGGGAACTTTCACCCAATTGTTCCCATTGAGGTTAGAGCCCTTTAAAACTCTCATTTAAAAAAATAAAAAAATAAAAACCCTCTCGTTTTTGGTACATTTAAGTGCTATCTCCTGTGCTTGATGAGTATAGATAAGCAATTGAGGTATTGATGTACCTTTTCTCCCCGCAAAAGTGTGTGGTACCAAAAGGATATGCAGGTAGGTCTATAGATGGATGGAATGGGAAAGCCATTATTTCTGACCCAGGAACATCCAGAGAAAGTGGACAGGTAAGGGTGGAGCATTATTGTAAAACAGAAGTCTTAGTGGTCTCCCTCCCTCCAATTCTCACCTAATTTTCGTTTTTAAATGCCAACAATTAAACAGTATTCTCTTCCAAGATGACACACAATCAGAACTGAATGTAATCCAGACTACTATGTCAACAGCATTGATATAGAATACATGACATTTGTGTTCATCCCCAAGAAAACACTGCTCATCAAGTGGAGGAAAGCAAGAAATCCAGATTAATATATTACCCCCCCACTGGGCATCTGCCAATATCCACATTGATAGATTGGAAATATTGGGAAAGGGCCACATTTATTGCTATAGCTTACACTGCTTTCAAAACACAAGACAGAAGAGTCAGAGTACACATCGAAAAGCACTCACTTTGATCTTTGAAAGAAAGATGGCAGTGGGTTTTTTGTGTGTATGTCCAGGCTCTGCTTCTGCCTCATGATGCCTCACCTCTTTGAGAAAACTGCCATTTCACCTCTAAGAGCAAAGCTTCCTGCCCCACAGATGATGAAGATGATGGTACTTTTCATAAAATAATACAGGATATTCTGTAAAACACTTTCATACATATTTCCTCACAAGCGTCTCACCACACCAAGGCTCTAAAATACATTGTTAGTCCTCTTGGGAAAATGAGAAACTGACGTCTAAGGAAAGCAAAGTGACTTTGTCCAGTGTCCCATCTCCTAGCTCAGAGTCAGGGATCTTTGCACTCCCCACAGGCTGCCCCTTCCCCACTCCCACTGCCTCTCATCCTCACTGCCTCTGGAACACTAGCATTCAGCTGGATGTCTCACATCATTTAACTATGCCCAAGACTGACAAGAAATAGAGGGAACCTGGCTACAATCACAGAGAAAAACTTCAGGCTTCTTATTAGTGTTTAAACTCAAGGATCGCCCTGTAACTCAGAAGCTGCCTTGAGAGTTCAACCCAGCTCTACCAGATGGGGGTGAGAAAGGGGGTAGGGAGTGCAGACCAAACCAGTCAGGCTTCCCTCCATAGCCAACAGAGAGGGTGATTGGGAAAAAGGGTCAGACCTCCTTGCTGCATGTCTTCCCATGAGCTCCCCACGCAGACAACTAACCTGCACACTAATTCAGGCTCTCCAGAGACGTCTCAGTCATTTCGAACTAAAGAGAAATTGATGGATGCAGTTCCTAGGCAGACCCTAAACAGCGATTCCCACCTGGATTCAGCCTGCCCAGCACCACGAGCGAGCGGGCGGGCGAGCGAGCGAGAGCACCTCCCGACAGAAACGGCCCAGTCGGCCCAGAACAGGAAAAGGTAAAAGTAAATAAACGCTCCCTTAATCTCTCCCTTAGATTGGAACAATCTGAACCAACCTGTAATTTCATCCAGACATACGGGGAGAATAATTTTTAAAGCTTTGCTAAACATAAGTGCACCTCCACTCATTATGATTTCCCCAGCATTTTTTTTAGTTCCTGCCCCCTTCTCCATCTGCACTTTATTCAATGAACACATCTGCATTCCTTCTCTCTCTTTTTTTGGCCAGAAACTCTATACAACCTTATCACTGACACCTCTCTGCAGTTTCAAATTCCAACTTTGTGCCAAATCCCCATTTCCTGCTGCTTAATTTCCATTCATTTACTCTTGTTTTTGCTTCTTCTGCCATTCCCAGCATGGACCAGCTCCAGCCCAGCTTCTTCTAATTTTTTAAGGAAGGCTCCCCATCGAGTGCTATTGGAATCTGAGCCTCTGCTCCATGCCAGTGACTGGCCATTGTTTATATTACCTAACAACAGTTGCCAATAGGACTGCTTCTTTCCCTTTCTTTGTTTCACTCCCGGAGTGTGTATACTAAGGCCCAAGAGAACTTTTCACCACATATGGTGACCCAGTAGGTCTAGTTTTATTATTACTTCAGTAGAATCTGAAGTAGCCTCTTTCCATCTCTTTTTCGAGAGGAAAAATAAAATAAAATCGAGTCTGGAAGCTTTGTTTACCCTGCTCTTAGTGGCATGATCAGCCCTAGCCCATGCTAAACTGCTGTATAGACTGGGTCCGTAGGGGCTTCATCAAGTTAGGCTCAGAAAAAGGACAAGGAGAAAGACGCTGGGGGAGGATAAGCTGAGGCGAAACTTTATAGAGCGGTGGAGGAATGACCTCTCAGTATTTCTTAGGCTCAAAGATGTCTTAGATTTGTTAAGATTGTTCTGCAAAGCCAGGAGCAACCTAGGGTTGCTTTTCTGGCTTCCGGGGGAAACAACTCATGTTTAAAATATGCTCTTACAAGCAAATGAATTGTGCTTTGAAAAGGTAACCAACATTTTTCTTCCCACAATGGGACTGATTCTACTCTGTTGTCTGGGGGAAGCTTTCTTTTTTATTTTGCTCTTCCTAAATCCATAGCTCAGCTGCTAGCTTGGTCCTTCACACCAGAGCCATTTCGCCTGCACCGCAAATACCTCTGTCCCAGGTCCCAACATCTATGCCCTCCAGTTCTGTCCCCTTTACTTTCCCTCTGGGTTTCATTGTCTAGAATTACATCTCTGTAGCCCCAACTAAAACGTGGCATCCAAAATGGAAGGGTTGAAAGTCAGCAATGGGGGACGCCACAGCAGCCAATGTCATCAAGATGTGAGAAAAGAAGATCGTCAGTCGTCACAAATGCTTCAGGGACACCAACACCTCCTGATCATCTCTCCTCCCATCTGTCTCTGGTATAGACACTTAATAGTACCGTGTTTCCCCGAAAATAAGAGCTAGCTAGACAATCAGCTCTAATGCATCTTTTGGAGCAAAAATTAATATGAGACCCGGTCTTATTTTACTATAAGACCCACTCATATAATATAATAAAATATATAATATAATATAATACCCGGTCTTATATTAATTTTTGCTCCAAAAGACGCATTAGAGCTGATTGTCCGACCAGGTCTTATTTTCGGGAAAACACTGTAGAGTAGCCTCCCGGAAATCCCGCCATACTGTGGTTTCTTATCCATTCAGGTTTTGGCCTCCTGTTACCAAGATCCCCCTCTGCTGTGTTTCTTCTATGAAGCTGCAGCTAGAACATTTTGTATCTGAGAGGAAACTTCCATCACACAGATTCTGAAATGTTCTCAGACACATTCTCTCATTCAACAGATTGCACCGCAACAATATTACTTCTCCAGAGAGCAGAGGGATGGGGCCTTTATACGCAGTTTTATGGCACAGATGTGTCTCAAAAACATTACTTTTTGTTGATTTACTTTATTCACATTTTGAGAGCAAAATCATTTTTCCAGAGTTGGGTTATCCTCTTGACCCAACTCAGGCCAAGAGTCTCTCAAATAGTATAATTCACACACTTGTATAATGCCAAAGACCTGAAAGCATTTCTCAGACTTTGAAAAAGTGTGTGTGTGTGTGTGTGTATGTGTGTGTGTGTGTGTGTGTGTGTTCAATCCTCCTCAAGAACAAGCACAATAATTAGGTAATAATGTTCGTTCCATTCTGCAGTTAAGAAACCAACCGTTCCAGGTCGCACCCAAGGGCAAATCTAAGGCAGAGTGAACACAATGACCCCAATCCTAACACATGTGTCTTTCCTGGTTTCTGATCGGGCTACCTGTGAATCCATCTATTACCCTGAAGCAATGATCTTCAAGCATCTAACGTGGGAGGAGCAGGAGAACTTCACTGGTGACTCAGAGACTAGGACCATCCACCCTCACTTTGTTCCTTCAGCCCTGGGGTCTCCGTAAATGACAGGCAGATTTAGTCCTTGCTCAGTGATGTAGGAGTACTGGCTATCATGGCCTCATTTGAGTTTCTTTGTGAGGGAAAGTCTATCATTAAATGGACAGTCTATTTTAAAAGAAATAGTTTCCAACTGAAAGAACCAACGCCATGCCTCAGGGCCAGGTGTGGCTCTCCTCAAACAGCTCAGCAAAGGGTTCCTAAAGCTGCATAGCTTGTGAAATAGGCAGTACTGCCCACTGTTCTAACAATAGAAGGCAAACCAAAACCACTGCCTCCAAAAACAAACTTCATGTTCAAATAAACAAATAGATGGCCAGAATAAATATTCATGAGGTCTCACTGGTGTAATAAGTGAAGGAGGCATTAAAATTGTGGGGGTGGGGAGGGGGTATCATTTGTCTCATCAACAGTCAAGAGGAACCCCACTGGAAATGTTCAATTTACCGTAAATGATCTGCTTTGCTGGGGTATAACTGTAGATGATTTTCACACTAAATGAATCAGTAAAAGAGGAAACTGTCCTCTGAAAATATTTTGCATACTCAAGAGCCTTTACTCTTTGACACTACTCTTTCTCTAAAGCATCATCAAAAGATCTCCCAAGGGGTGGCCAGTTAGCTCAGTTGCTTAGAGCGTGGTGCTGATAACACCAAGGTTGCTGGTTCAATCCCCACATGGGTCACTGTGAGCTGTGCCCTCCTTTAAAGAAAAAAAAAAAAAAAAAGGCTACTGTGAAATAAATACTAATTTTTTTTTTTTTAAAAAAAAGGTCTCCCAAGAGCTAAAGTTCTTGGGTTGGTCAGGATTCTTTCTACCCAGGAGGAATCATTGGTAGCTTCTTCAAAAAGCCAGAATATAATATGCAATTAATTAAATCCACTTAAATGTATATTTCCCACTTCATTCAATTCCCCAATTTTAGACTCTAAAACTATGGGTGAGGATAATATAATACTGGTAAACATACCTATACGTAAACATAAATATATGTACATATATTACATATGTACACATATGTTTTAAATGTTATGTGTGTATTCATAAATACCTATATCAATCGATGTAAAAGAAATATAACCCAAAAACTCATTTCATTATATGCATGGTACATGGTGGGAAAGAGGTGCCTATGCCTACTACATATCGTTGTACATATGAAAAAGAAAAATAGCAAAAAGTTACGATTAAAATTCAAAAAGAAAGTTGGATTAAATATGAAGCAAACTTCGGTAATAACGCACATGAAGATTCATTATATTATTCTCGCCACTTTTATGCGTATTTTAAGTTTTCCATGCACCAGGGGAGCATACAGAAGAAAATAGGTCTAAGGTAAACTAAATGGTGGTGTGTCTTTTCCCTCAGATGGCAAATGCTTATCATTCTTATCAAGTTAAAAGCTCGTTTTTGATTACCTTTCTGTAGATTACAGCCCCTCCAAAATGTCCTTAGAAAAATCATATGCCAAAATATATTTTCTGTAATTCTAAAATGTCCTTCCATCCATTGCCCAACTGACCTGGGCATGAGGAATACAAATTCATTGGGGTAGCCAAATTTAAACACAAATAATGAAGGGGAAAAGAATGAACACTCTGAATGCCAAATATAAACCCTACTTGTTTTCTGCTCCATTCAAACATATTGTGAGTTAATGTATTCCTACGCATGAAGGATAGAAACAAAGAAATGAGAGGGTGATCTGAATTTTTATTCCAAATCCTATCCCAGACCACTTTCTTGAGGAATGTAAGCAATGTGAGCACAGGGCGTTGGTGGTGGCAGCTTTCTGATGCACCTGGATTCCCCTGGATCCCAGTTCCAAAACGGCTGTCTTGGATAACAAGTTAGTCCCAGGATAACAGGCCCCTACAGAAGCAAGAAGTATTGGCCCCGATGTAAGTACACTGGGTCCCAAGAGACAGCAACCCCTTCGTATCAGCTTCTAACTATAATCCAGACATATCTGAATATAGCCTCTGAACCTAAAGCTGTCCATCTATCACAGGTAACACCGCACACTTTCTTGGATCCACATAGCCTAACCCTCCCCCCAACACAAAAAAAACATATCCTGTGAGTGTGACATCAACATGTTTTCCTCAGCTAACAAGCTTCTCTATTCACCAGCAGCCAAAAATTTTAAGTGGCTCTTAAACAAAGACAGCCCAACGAAGAATAATGATGTCAAACCCAAGCCATAGTTCCGTGGTGTGAACACAAAATCTACAGGACCCAAGTTCAAAATGATTTACGGACAGTTTGATCAGAGTCAGATGTAAAAGGGTGTCTTACTGGAGACAAGCCAGTGGCTATCAATCCGAATTCCCTACAACAAGTGATGTCATGAGTCAGAATCAATACATTATGGAGACAATTTTCTCTTTTGTCTGTTGGCTCAGGGAATTTTCTGAGTTGACTTTCATCACTAGATTGCAAGCACTTGTATTACAAAGTGGCTGACAGGAATCAACCAGGACTCCCTCACGTGGCTCTTCTGGAGGAGCAGGGGAAAAGTTTAAGGAATAAATTGAATTAGACATGGGAGAGTCAGAATAACAAGTCCAAGGTTTCTGTTGGCAGGTCGATTTTGAACTTGTCTAGCCTATTCCTGCTGTTTCTATCCCTCTTCAGGTCATGACTTTGGACTCTCAGGTGTAAGAACAACATTGGAGGAGATGCTTAGTTCCAGGTATACCATGGAAGGAATCACCAGATCTCCTTGGCTTAGCCAAGATTTAGGTAAAATGACTCACTGGGAAGGTCAAGCCTTCTAGCCTTTGGCCTCTCTGCCCCCATTTTCCTCCTTCCTGACACAAGCTAGCCCCTATTTATCCATAAGATCTTCATTCCCTGCTCTCTTCTTTAAGCCCTAAGAAATGGCCAGGGTGTGACCATTTAATATGAGTGTATTTCTGTATGATCCTTCCCTGTGCCAACACTTGGACAGTACGTTTCCCGTCATTACTGTTACCAAGGATATTTTGCATCATGGCCTCAGTGCTTTCTTCTAGAATCTTCCAAAGCTCGCAGAAGGAGTATGATAGAGAATAAGAATAGGAAAATTAAAGAAAACGAGACTTGTTTTCCTATTGCCTTCAAGCTCTTTGTAAAGAAAAATTCTCTATTCAGTCCCATGTGCGACTCCAACACAGGATATTTTTCCAGCTCACTGGTATTTCATAAACACCATTTGTTGTCATGTGGTTAAATTAAAACTGAGGATATCAAACATCAAACAGTATGTTAATGTCAAGTATGCTTGAATAAATAGTAAGAGTTCAACTGAATGGAATATGTGGATTGCTAGCTAATTAAGCAAGAAGCAGGTGTGAAAAAAATCTAATTTAGGCAATTTTTTATAATTAATAATGTTTACTTGTAGTACCCTTCTAATGGGGCTTTAGTTTAGCCTCTTGTGAATTGCTAGGAGTTTACTCCAGTATTTTTAAATTATAATTGAATGGAGAATTTTACAAGATATCGGGTTTCCTGGCTGATGAGAAAGCCCTATGCATATAGAAGGTTCTTGACAGTGCTTTGTATCAGTAGGATCAATTAGCAAATCACCCCAGCAATTAAAACACACAATCATACATCCACACCTAAAAGTTCTCTTGTAAATCCCAGCACCAGCAGAGGTAGAAGAGAGCTTTCATGAACCAACTTGAATGAGAATACCGTATTCAACCCAATCATTGACACGGATGATGAGGGCTTTGGTGAGTGACTGCAAAGAGCGGCGACAGAGAACATTTTGTTACAATTAGGAGCAAAAAATTAAGATCATATCTAAACTGTCCTGGCAAATTGCATACCACCAATCAATTAATCCAAGTATACATTTAAGGTTGGTTTTCTTTCCAAGAAGCCAAATGGAAGTAGAGGAGGAGAAAATATCCACAGATGTGAAAACAGACCTGGAATATTTCATGAACGTGACATATCTACTGCATTTAATTAAAAGAAGAATGTATGAGAACAATGTATCCTTCTCAATCCGGGTCGAGGGAACAAAACAGGACTGGATTAGATAGGACAACTGTAATCTCTAGAGACAGTCCCATGTTTAATGGGAGCGCCATATGTTTGATATGTAGGGAAGTAAGTGGGTGTCCTGGACACAATCCACTATTCATCATAATACCACAGCCCTGTTCATTCCCAGAGAAGAGACTTAAAACCATGAAACCATATGTAGAATATTAAAAATCATTTAACGTTAAAATGCACATTATGAAAGCATGCACTTTGAGCAAGGCTGCAATCCAAGAGAGCTCTGAGAAATTGCCAGTTCAGTAGATAGTGGTTGTAAAGGTAAACTGAGTTGTACACACACAGACACACACACTCACACACACACACACACACACACACACACTGACTCTCATGGAAGCTTGGTCCTCCTCCCTGCAATGCTGCGTTTTATCACTCTGCTTTCCTTACTGATTTCTGTAGCGAGGTCAGTATCAATAACTGATGGGGTGATGCTACCTAGAGCATCGGTACATTAATTTATAATTAAAGATGAGAAACACCAGTTCCTCTCCTACCACCCATCATTTGGTATTAAATCATATCTAGGTATTAAATTGTTTCTCAGACAGAGTCAATAATCTTACTATATTTTCATGGTCTTTTCATTGCCACTGAATTAATCACAGCCCTGCCCCAGACCACATGGAATTTTATTTCCCATAAGAGCGATGTTTACTTTGGTTTACTTTGTTGGAACTCGGAGTACTTATTCAGTCTATAAAGATTTAGTGTAACGTATTTTGTTAAGCAACATGAAAAGTGCTCACTGACAGATCTTGTCTTATCCCGCTTTGCTCATATGCAGATTCTGTATGCTTTTGATCGCATCTCGCTCTCCTACAAGGGCAATGCTGAGACTCGTTCCAGTGTGCCTGAAAAGACTGAGATTCAACCTTTGGAGACTGAGAGTTCCATTTATTTTCCTCAGTCGCCAAAAATAACATATGAAGTGAAAAGTGAATGCCGCAAACCTGAGCATGCACCCAGGGAGAAATCCTACTTGTCAACTTTTAGCAGGAGATGACAGACACCAAAGATGGTACCGAGTCAAACTGACTGTTGGTAGTTAGATTCTCACCATTCCCGCTAAAAACACAAGGACAGACAAGTACTATAAGGGCCACCAGAGGACATTAGAGTCCCTGCTAAAGGGGACCCACCTCCTTCCCCATCGCACCCACAAACTCATAGCAGGACCCCTAAGTCACTTCTTCTCCTGGTTGTCTCAGTCCTCCCAGGGGGGAGGATATTTACCAGAATGGTAAATGTCGGATCAAATGTAGCAGAAAGAAACCCAGAGGTCTGTACCTGGCCAAGAGCGGCATGGCTGTGATTTCCTCTGACAGGGCATTGCCTTGCCGAGTGCTTCCTGCCCTCAGTCATACTATACAACTATACAACTATACATACTATACATACTATACAACTATAGTTGGCCAGAGCACACTATGGACACAACACGATTCATTCAAGAATGAACAAATGTGGAGTGGGAGTGTCACCTCCCAAACTGATGACTTGTGAAAGAAGGTTGGTACAATGCATGGTGGGAGAAGCCAAAGGGAAATGAGGATGGGGAACTTCTAGCAAGTCAGACATGGGTACCTATTCCACCCCATTTCAGGTTGGGCGGCTCCTTTCTGAAGGGAAAGATGGCTTTTTCTCCAAGCCCAAGGCCTTAGAGACAGCAACATCTTTCCAATCAGGGAGAGAACTACATCAGTTCTGGGATTTGGCTAGGTAGCCGGGCAATAGAACAACAAGTGTATTTGATGGAAGTCACTCAAACCTGCCCCTGGCCCCAAGCAGATGGAAAACAGAAGGTGTAGCCATGTAGTGTAGGGCACTGCTGTCCCTCCATATTCTTCCCACCCCAGCCCAAGCCTGTTCCTAGGAGACTATGGGACCCAAAGGAAATCACTTCCCGAACTCTGTCCTCACTGGCATGTTTACCAACCAACAACAAAACATGTGGGCCGAAAGAAAACGAACAGTGGTACCAAGAAGGTAACTGCCATCTGAGAGGTTTGCTGCAAACTACAGTGGGGGATGGTGGACTGTGGATTTATATTACATAAAGTATGAGGAGGAGGTTTCTGAACTGTGTTTATGAACAAACCTGAGTTCTTTCTCCACATCCTGATAGAAGTTGCCTTAGCTCATCTCCTCCCTGCATTCCTGAGAGAAGACTGACCTATCCTGCTCCTTCCTGTTGTTTCAACCTTCTTGCCATTTGGGTGATGAGGGAAGCAAGGGACATCCAGATAGTCAGCATGCCACAATATATAAGAAAACAGGGAGAAATGCTCCAAAACAAGACAGCAAAGCTACAACGAGCCTTGGTGCCCTTCCTGGCACAGGGTTGGCCAGAGATGTTTTTCTGTGGTCTGTCAGTAGATGGCCTGCCCAGACACTATCCCTGAATATACATATATAATTTCTTGAGCCGATATCAACAATGGATGGGAGAGTAATAATGGATAAGCTGCAGTGGATATGGCTACAATAGACGAGGAGGAGGCTCATCAATAAGCTCATCTTTAGTGAAAATGCACATGAGCCTATCTATTTGGGAAATCAAACCCCCAAGTAATGGCTCCCACCGCCTGTTGCTGGGCAGGAATTGACACTGGGTGGAGGCTGGAAAGCAAAAGATAATATGTTTATTAAATCACTGCTAACGACAGAGGCTAGAGGCCAGAGCTTGGGAATCTGTTGTTAAATCTTGAAAGTGGAAACAGAAAAATAGAGCTCTTTCTTGAGTAGAGAATTGTGGTGTATGTATATGGCACTGGGGTGGATCATTTAGTGGCTAGGATGTTTACTCACTTTCCATGAGAAGCAGCAAAGAGTTCAGGCTGCAGCATTAGAGTCAGAATGCTTGGGTTCGAGTCCTGCTCCCTCCTTGACTAACTTGGGCAAACAATCTCTCTAAGTCTTAATATACTCCTATGTGAAATATGGGTAATATTAGAACCTGTCACAGAAGAGCGTTATTGGGAAGATTAAATGAAGCATCCAGGTGAAACACTGATGACAATGTCTGGCCCTTACAGTATGTGCTCACATATGTATATAGACATGCGGGCTGCAGGCGGTACTTTTTCTGCTCACTAGCGGGCTATGAAGTAAAAGACGGGGCACTTGAAAGCTACTTAAGAATCTCTGAATCACATGATCAAATAGTCTTCTACCAATGGAGTTGTGGTCACTGGTGTCTGGATTCTCCCTGGATCACAGAGTTCTTCTCTAAAGACTTCTCCAAGTCAGACGTTGGAGAATAAGGACTTGTCTAAGAAGATTCAGGTTCAAGTTTGATTAACAACAAAACTCATCACTGCAAGTTGGCAGATTCTTCTCTGTCCCATATGTGAGTTGCTGCCCTGGTATCTAAAACTGGCTCTGCTTCTGGTGGGCAGCCTAGGAACCAGGGATAAAAGAATTCATCACATGATGTGAGCTGGAAAGGAGGCTTTGACCCCAATCACCAGTTTCAGAAAATGGAGGACCATCAGGATTCTTGTCTCTGGTGGTCTGCCCATACTTTCTGAGGGCCACAAATGTAACATCAAAATGTGTGAGGTGGAAAGACATTTTCTAAACTGAGATTGTAAAAAGGCAAAGGAAATTTTAAATGAGAACATGTTTGCTTCACCAAAGCATGTCTCAGGACATAGTGAATTTATGTTACTGTCATATTATTTGCAAGTTCTTTCTCACCCATGAGTCTCATTTGAGGCAAGGTAGTTAAAAGCTCAGACTGGGGAGTCACACGCATCTGGGTTGCTGAGTAACCATGGGCAAGGAATTTAAACTCTTCTGGAACCAGTTTCCTCATCTATAAAATGTGGATGACGACATTACCTCTTTCTTAGGGTTGCGGTAAAACTTCGATGCGGTGATGTGTAAAACAGGCTTAGTACGGTGCCTAATACATAGCAAATGCTCAAAAATGTTAGCCATTATTATTTATGATTCTCACAACAGACCTTTGAAACAGATTTTATTATCTTCCCACTATCAAGAAGGAAGCGGCCACACAGAGGTGAGCGATTTGGTTAAGATGCCATCCCATCCATGCCACTCCTTCTTCTGGTCCCATTCTTTCTAGTCTGTTTTCAAAAGAAAAGACCCCTTCAGCTCCATGAGCAGACCAGGTCCAAGGCTCTGGTTTCCAGGTAAACCCAGCAGCTGCCTCCAGGTTGCTGGCTGACTTTCCCATCCGGGGGGTACCGAACTATAAGTGAAAAGCTGTGCCCTGTTCTTCCATTTGCCTGTACAGCAGCTTTCATCTGCTCCGCCTTCTGGGAGTGTGTGTTGGTCTCGGAGCCTGGCGCTGAAGCAGGTGCGGGCATATTTTAAGCTCCAGCAAATAACTTTAATTGAGCTCTCCTTAGACATATGAACCCACAGAGTGATTTTTTTTTCTCTCTTCTAATAAAAAAAGACCCACAACAAACCAGATGGGTCTCGGTCCCTCCCCGACACCCTCTCCCCACTCTTCAGGCTCCCCTAATAAATCTTTTAACTATAAAGAAATTACCTTTCTTGAAGTGGGTATTTTATTTGGTTACATGTGTGGACCCAAGCTGCCTCTGTAGGCCAGAATGTGGGTCAGAAAGATGCAGGCCACAGAAATGAGGCCTGCTGGTTCAGGCCAGGTTAGTACTTATATATTATTATTCATCCAGAACTTTCCATTGCCAGTTGTTCCCCTCACTCCTGACTTGCTGACCACCCCTGTGGCTCCCCCAATCTTTCCTCAGATTCAAAACCTTTACCTTCCCTCATGCTCACTTAAAGTAAAATCTCCCTCTGAGTGTGGACCCTCCAATGCTTCTGGCCAATGTGGAAGGATCTAGATGGAATTTCCTCCACCAGAAGCCAGCTTAACTAACTCCTTGTCCAGAAAGAGTGATGAAAAAGGAAGCCCGCTACCCCATCCAGAACAAGGCAGTGTGGGGCTCCGAGCTGTGTCTCATTTTGCAGACTAGTGTTCTCTTTTTGTGTCCTATACAACGATGGCAGCAGGAGGAAGAGGGAAATACAATGCGAATGGATTCCAGACCCCCCTAGAAAAAAGACTTCAAGAATCGCCTGGGGCAAGAGAGAGAAGCAACACTCTCTGGGTTCTGATTTATGAGCACTGAATTATTGGTAGGAGGGTCCAGAAGGAGTCGTTTACAACAGAAATTATTGCAGGCAAATGTTGGTTGGTATTTTAAATCACTCACTAATATTGATAGGTTACTGCCTGTCACACTTGCTTAAGGGTCATGGGGGGGGGGGGGGACTTTATCTTCCACTAGTTCCTGGCTAAGTCTAATGAAAAATACGCCTTTTTTTGGTTTGTTTTTTTCTTTCCTTGAGCGAAGCCTGCTGTATTATTTATGGTTTTCTGAGTCACTGGCTGTAGCCTGTATCTGGATTTTAGAAGGTTGATTTGCAAAAAAACAAAAACAGGGCACCCGTCTAGTGAGGCTGGTGGGAAGAACACCATCGCCCGCTCCCAGCGGCCCCTGCCAGCATCCTGGGCTGTGCAGCGGTCAGGGCGCCTGGGGCGGCTGGGCCAGATGGTACGGGAGTATTGTTCCCTTTTTGGTGATAGTCCTGCTGTGGCAAATAAAGTTAAATCAAAAGGTTAGCGCTCTGCAAGAGGCAAGAGGGTGGCCGAGCTGGCTGCAGCTGACAAGGGCCAAGGATGCCGAGCACTGAGGATACAGTGTAAAGGCATTGGTTGCACAGAGTCACGATGTCAGAGGCCTTTCCTGTGTGGGGCCTGAGGAGGAGCTGAACAACACAATCGTGGTCTGCCTAAGATCAAGCTTTGAAGGAGGTACAGACCCTCTCCATTAGTCTTTAGTCAGAAGAGCTACCCCTGACCTCCCTGCAGCAAACAGCGCATTCCTTTGGGGGTAATTTGGTGGTATTGCGGGAGCTCTGTTTGGGAGGGTCCAATGGCCAGCCCCTGTCCTGAGTGGAACAAAACTGTGGAATCCAGCTGGGTAGCACAGGATCATTTCTGATAGGCACCTAACACGTTTGAACCCTGACACAGAATTCACTGATATTTCATAGAAGGGCAGAGCTGGAAAGGATTTCAAAGACTCTGGACAACACCCAGCCCACTCCCACCCCCAACCTCCCTCTGCCCTCATCATTTTTACAGAGGGACAAAAAGCCGGCCAGAGAAGAAAAGTGATTTGCTCAAGGCTCAAGGTCATGCAAGGAGGAGGTGGAGCCCGGACCTCGGGCCTGCCTTCTGCCGCACACCACCTGGGTGTGGGCAGCCGCACCAAAAGGAGGCCTGGCAGGGGAAAGGGACAAAGTGTGCCCAGGATGTGCACAATCACAAGATCCACCAGGTGTGTGAGTTTTAAACAACGATGGGGAGATGATGTGTTCCATAAAAATAAACAGATACAATACGCAATTGAAAGTAATCCTGGTGGTGTTTTTTTACATCACCTTTTTCATAAGTCATGTTCAAGCTCGCCTTACATTTCAAAATCTGCTACCCTGCCCCAACTCCAAGGGTGAGAGCTTCTGTTTTCCTCTCCTCCACCGGGCTCTAACTTAAAGGCACGTCTTTATGTTTCTTTTTTCGTGGAGTTTCCAAAGCACATCATTTACCCACGAGGCAGTTTCCAGGGAATGGAACACAATTAGGTGTCTGCAAAGCATTTGTTATTTACCTGTGAGACCCAGGCTGTCCTTCAGTGCCAACTGGTCTCCTAGGTAAATATGAACCTGGACAGACTTTTTAAAAAAGGGGGTGGGGGGGAGGGAACATTAAGATAAGTATTTAGAACTTTTTAAATGCTGATTCCATCTTTTTAAATTTAGTACCTTTTTTCCCCCTGTCCCACTTCAGTCCCTTAAACAGAATATTATTTATGCAATTTCAGTGCTTTTGGCACTCTTCTAATCTAGACCATATTTACAGGTAGAACTTTAGTTCCTACCATATTTGACTGTTTGAGGGCATGGAAACCACTGTTTCTGTTAAGCAATATTGTGACTTCCATTTGAAAATTTACTTGGGGGGGTGGCATTTCCAAAGGCACGTAAGTAAAATCATTGATGAAACAAGTTTAAGTTTAAAAAAAAAAAGTGAGCTATATTTGAAGCAGATTTAAAAAAACAAAGAACAAAAAAAACCTCAAAGCACTATATTTCCATCCTCAAATCTGTCTGCTTGGTTAGATTGTTTTACCCCCTTGGAGCTAGTTGAAGTTTTTCACTTCCAAAAGGAAATGTACAGGGCTCTGCTTCTTTCCAAAGAACATGAGGTCGGAGTGCCACATCTCTGTCTATTGGAGTTTGGAAGGGAAACTATTTGAGAGATTTTAAATTCTTGCTAAAACTAAGAACTTCAGAGATGGAAGAGGCAGGTGAGATCACGTTGCCAAACTCCGCTGTTACAGATGAGCTCCCTGAGCACCCAGATGAACTGGTGCAGATCCCAGATGGAGAAGTCCCAGGACCTGGTCACCCCACTCCTCACCCAGCACTCCTGCCAGCACCTCCCGCTGACTTCCAATCACCCCACTCATGATTTGTAACAACCAGTGACTTTATTCTGCAAGCCTGACTGTCACCAGAAAACAAGAGTAAATAGGAGATTTATTTGATCAAAGTCCAGGTCATGCACGGTACTTACAGTAAGCTGAGAATGCTGCTGGAGAAGTATCCATGTTATCAAAGTGAACAGCTCCACCCTTATACCTGAAATCCCTGATTTGGATCTTAGCTGGTGGCTACAGCCAGAAACTCAGGAAAATCTTAGTCGGAACTATGAATGTTGTACTGGCTATTCAAACAGCTGAGTTAGAATGCTGCTATGCAACCATTTTTAATACATATTTTATTAATATTTAAAAATATTTTACTGACATTACACAAATGTATTAACAGTCCAGTAAGTAGGACTGGAGGTGCAAAATATTATGAGCCCCTGATCTCCTTCACCGCCTTTCCACTCTTACCCCAGCCAAAAAATCATTTTCCAAGAACTGCATTTTTTCTGACATCTTGTGCAGTTTGAGACTTCCGGGGAGACTTCCCATTTTCCACACTCAGCACTTGGAGGGCCATTGGGGTCAAGGCACCAGTAATCCCACGAGGTCCCTAACAGTTCATCCAGAACAATCATGCTACCGTCTGCTCTGCCCCTCTTGTTACTCTCCTGACGTCAGTTTCTCGAACAAGCGTTACCATTTTGTTTTTGTTTTTTTCTATCAGAAAGACATAGCAAAAAAGAGGAATCAGAGAGACTATGAGGTTATAGCGATTCCAGACTCAGCTCTAAAAAAAAAAAAATCTTATTCCTTAAACACCAGGTACCCAAGTCAGAAAAAATGCAATGAAACTTTACATCCTGGTCTCAGAGGCTTCTGTTAACACAGGAACTACTGCACAGAACTGAAAAAAAATCACGTCTTCTGCTCAACTCTGTGAGCAGAGACTACAGGGGAAAATGAAAGAAACGATACATGTTTCAAATTTTACAGCAGTTTACATCATGCAAAACTGAAAGGGCCTTAGAGGTTTCATTCTCGAGTATAGTTGGTACAGAATCGGCGAGGTCTCAGGAAAACGCACCGCAGCCACATAATGTAATGCAGGCAGACACTGAAAACAGTATCAGATGCATGGCCTACCTCTTCTTACAATAAAAGTCGGATGCAAATTTTACTCATTAAATAATGTGACAGAGTTACATAGACACCCAAGCATTCATAAGTTAAGTAATATGCTTTGCAGCTTATTAATATTGGCTTTATGAAATGAAATATTTGAAATACACAGTCTGCTTTTTATTTTATTTTTTTAATTGTGCTACATATTTTATGTATTTTTGTGTGTTGCATATTTTTATACAAACAAGATTCTAAGATACTTTCATCTTTTTCTTGCCTAACCCCAAACTGCAGGATTATGTTAAATGAGTAGAGTTTTTCTATTTCCAAGCAACTTTTTTTAAAAAAGAAGTTTTCTTTTCGTTCCTACAATAGCACAAAATTATCCTGAGTTGTAAAAATTGGCACTATGCACGCAATTAACAGGCAGGATTAACAGCAGAAAATCATCACAGAATCTGGAAATTCTGCTTAAGCAGAGCTGGTGACTGGTGATTTCAGATCTGCATTTGCACAGTTGCCAAAGGAGAGTTAAAAATTACATCTAAAGGATGAACAGCTGTGGTCAAAATTATGCTGCAATGCTAATCTTTATGAGCTTCTTCGATAGGATTCAAACCAATGCCAGAAATTTCCAAAGACATTCCTTCCCCAGAATGAGTCAGAGTTACCATATTCTTAGTTTTTGGTCTTCTTCAAAATAAAATAATAATAATAAATTCAAGTACATTAAAATTCTCCTCAGATGAAAATTTAAAATTCAACTCTGTTGCCTCATGCTTTTTATTAAGATGAATTAAAATGTCTTCACTGCTTTTAAAGGATGTGGTTAAAATTATTAAATTATTATTGAATCTAGTTCTCAAAAACCACTTGCAGCTTTTTTCCATGTTCTTCCACATGTTATAATGGAGATTCCCTAAAATTTTGCCAATTTGGCAACACGTCTGATAGATGGTTATTAAGCAGTGCTCGACTGTTAAGCTTTCTAACTTCCATAATATTTTGTAGTCCCCTATAGAACGCAAACTACCATTCACCATCTTTCGAATCACTCATAATGTTCTGGGCAAAACCTTAGGAAAATGACACAGAGTTAGAGTTAGCTGCCAAGATACAATATATTTCAACTGAAGACTAATAATATTTGGAAACGATTTCCTGTATTTCTTCTCTACTTATTTGTTAATCTGATATAGTTTCCAGGGGTTGGAATGTTCATGCCTTTTGTGTTCTAAAAAGAGATTAAGGGCTTCCTGGAAAAAAATAAAATCAACTGACTTTTTCTAGCCTGAGTCTCACTTAATGCTAAAGGTCTTTTAAACCTTCTCAGCAAATATAAATGTGCATACATTAGTGGCGCTTGCTTTGAAAGAAAAAAAAAAAAAAAGATTGGCCTTTTCCCTGTAAATATGGACTCTTAAGCCTCTAAATGATTTGCCAAACTGAATCGGATAATAAAGGGTTTAAACTTTGCCACTTTGGGGTTAATGTGAAAGGCTTGTCAACATCAGATTGTTTAGACATTAAAAGGAACGCGCGCTGCGCGCCTTCTTTTAAACCCCATGTTCACTTGAGTTGCAGCTCCCAGTGAATTTACCCAGCTGTAAGTGATTCCAGATGCGCTGCAGTGACAAGCCTCAGTCTCAGGGTACTTATTCATTTCACATTAAAATCTCATGTTCCCAGGTCTGAGCTGTTATCTGACTGAGATCTGATTAGGGAATAGAGCAGAGGCCTTTCCAAACTCAGAACCTGCCCTCACGCCCTGGCACATATCTCTGACCATTGGGTACCTTCCTGCATGAGAGAGGTGGTCAGAGGTGTGCAGAGGGAGGCCGGGGGTTCCGATCTATCACTTTTGTACACATCGCACAGGCCCAGCACTTCCACTAGGCAATCTGATTTAATCCTGGATGGAGCAGCAGACATCTTAGTCTGGCTAATTCCTCAATCGAACACAAGCTTTCTCCCCCCCCCCACCCCGCCCCCCCATCAAAAGGGGAAGGGCCTGTGAGTTTGTACATCATCTAGCACAGCACCGCATGCACAGGGGCACTCAGTCAATGCATTATGAGTGATGATTGATTTGCCAGCTCCACAAGCCTGCAATTCCCTCTCTTGCCCCCAGCTATGTTCGGACCACGACAGAACAAGGGAAGTAGAAGGGCAAGGAGAGGAGAAAGAAACATAAAGGAGGCCGGGGGCATGGGGAAAGCAGCTAATTCAACCAAGTGAGCTGTGCCTTTGTCCCCGTGCACAGGCAATGACCGTCCTTCCTTATCTCGGACATGAACAGGGTACTTTCTTCCAAGTCCCGCTTTCACTTCTTTCCCCAAAGTGCAGAAGTACAAAAGCTATTGGCTCACAGTGTCTTCCATGACACATGTCAGAGACACATTTTGGGGCCACAAAAACATAGGGTGTGTTGGGGACTGTGGACAAAGACTAATGATAATGGAGTCTCTGTGGGGAAATGCTACCCCTGTGATGCCCACAGAAGAAACACAGTTAAGAATTATGATTATTGTCTTGTTTTCCCCTCCAGCCAGGTTTTTTGTTTGGTTTGGACTCTCCTGTCTTGTTTCGTGGTGCCCTACCTCGTTGACACTTTGAAGAGGCAGAAAGAGAGCACCAGGAACTCTCAGTGATCGGCTGTCGTCACAGGCTGCTAGGCAGCCCCAGAGCCCGTCGGAAGCTCCTGTCACTGGACTCTCATCACACTGGAAGCCCCAGAAAACATGCACTGAATACGGTAACCCCTCTCCACACGCTCAGTCGTCCCCACAAGGGACAAAAAAGGATCACTCAAAACCCAGATTCAGAATGGAGAGGATGAAATAGTCAGGGAAGCCCCAAACCTGCCTTGGGGGGTTTACTTGCGGGGAGGGGGAAATGAGCTGGCCACATGGAAGGAGAGCAGCGGCATTTGGTGTGGTGGTGGGCAGATTTTCTTTTATGACTGCTAAATGCCTGCCTTTCTCCCCAAGCAATTACAGTGCTGTTTCCCATCAAGATGGCTGTTAGCAGCAGATCTCCAAGTTGCTGCAAATAAATCAAGAGTACTATTGGCAGCTGTCACAGAGAGTGCCCTGGATGGTCATCCTGGTCATTCCATGATAGAGATGGGGCATTGCAGCAATGGTCCGAGCTGAGTTCTATCTTGTCACTAAAGAAAGGAGGGCAACAGCCCTCCTGAGGCCCAGATGAGCAAAGGGAAGGGTGCACTGCAGGTTCAGAACCAGAGGACACCTACACACTTTGACTCTCTCCTATGGTATATGCTTTGCCCAAGGAAACATTGGCACCTAAGACATGTTCCTCCAGCACCTGAAGTGGCATGATAGGCTGTCATTACAGTTGATTCAAAGCAACACGAAAGGGTGATTTGATGCCCAGTAGACACAATACAGATGGTAACGAAAGCTTTGAAAAGGCGATGCTGAAGATACATGTTAGACACTGAGGGCAAACAATGGCTCCGACGTTAGGGAAATTTCACTCTACAACTTGCAGTGGTGCAGCTGGAAAACAGGCTGCCCCCACCCTGCAGCACCTTTGATCTTCTGTGACATGACGGGTTCTCAGAATATCAGTAGCTACATATCTTGGTGTGGATGAACACATACTCACATGAAGGATCCACATAGAAAGTGGTGGTGGGTTCCCTGTGTTGTTGCACAAATCTCTCTGCTCACTCGGCCACACCCATGTCCCAGAAAACCGTTACCAGCAACTTGCTGTGTGTCCCACAGATGCAAGAAGCACTTCCTCCGTGACAGTGTTTGGGGGTGAAAAAAGAGTAAATGGTTTGGGAAAGCTGCCAGGAGTATTTGGAGGCCAGGTGGGCCGTGTCCTCGGAGGGAAATGCGTGCTGGGTCAAGTTGCAGTCCCCGCACGGGACAGGCCCCGTGTGCCAGCTGCAGATCCCAGCCCTGCCCCCGGCCCTCGAGTCACATTGTGTCATGCCACACAGCATTTGGATCAGGAGACGGCTGTGGCATGCTGCGTAATATTTTTAAAAGCCTATTTCCTTGTTCAAGGGGGAAGCAGGTGGAAAGCAGAACCCCTGAAGGGCAGATACTTTGAAAGGCCCCCACAGGCAATTCTCCAATAAAAGAGCGAGCAGAGCTGGCATATATCCCAAACTTTCAAATTGACCTTCTCTCTTGATCTGGGACTTAATGCCTCCAAACCAAACTAATTCCAAAAGTCACCTTCTCAACTTCTCAGCACAATTTTTTTTTTAAACAAATGAAAGCTCAGGTACAGACTCCCCTCGCAGCCCTTCTGACGTCCTTAGCTGCTCAAATTAAATCTGAATGGTTCGTCTCTTTTTATTATACGATGGGCCATATGTCACCAAAATAAAAACCCAGCTGAAATCCCAGTACAGATAAAGGGCATAAAAGGCTGTTCCAGCCACAAAATAGAGACCCTGTTTAAATCTTATTAAACAATAACACCCACCCAACCATCCCCTACACCCTCTGGAAAAAAAAAATTCAGGAAGGAAATTGTGGTTAAATCATCTCATAGTTTGGCAAAAACTTCTACCTCTGAAAAATGAAAAGGGAAAAAAAAAAAACTTTGTTGTGTGCTGGACTCACACAGGCTAATAAAAAGCAGTACTGTGTTGCTTTGCACTGTAGCTGTCAAATTTTTAGCAATGAAATACAGATCCTGACTCTCCTGGTCCCTTGAGTCCTACCCCCTCAGACCACCAAAAAAGGAACAGCAGGGGTGAGGGGGGGAGGGCATCATTTATCCTCTCCCACTCCAGAATGAATCTCGTTTGTTGCTTTGTTTTATTTTTAATTTTTGGGTTTTTGGCCTGCACATCTCTTTGCCTGAATAAAGTTTCCACTGTTCTTACAAACACACTGAGATAGATACGTAAGGGGGTGTTTGGAGCTGCCGCGTTTAAGAGCTCTGCTTCTGCTTTCTTGCAAAGATACTGCGCACATTCAGAGAAGTCCAGGCAATGCCATAATGGTATGTGTGTCTTTAAATTAAGAAAGAAAGAGAGAGAGAGATCAAAAAGAAAAAACATTTCCATTTCACAAGGTCCCCCAGTGGCCTCAAACGCTCCTCCTCCACCATCAAAAATTCATAAAGGGGATCAGCATTCTTTACCAAATGGATCCCAGTGGCACCATAGACCCTGTTGGGAAGAGAGGCAATAAATATCGAATTATACACCTCATGGGAAGAAAGGACTGAGGACTCGGCTTCAAGCCCTCCACATGGTCCCTGGGGGAGCTGGGTCCAGACTCAAGGTCCAGCACAGAAAGGAAATGGGTCAAGTGTGTCAATTTCTAGACTGATGACCTTTGACTTGTTTAATGACACTGGGAGGCCACCACAAAAAAAAAAAAAAAAAAAAAAAAAAAAGCCAAATAAATGCCTCGGAGTAAAGACATGGGGGGAGGGGCATGGAGGGAGGGGTGCAGTTGGGGGCCACAGGAAAACTGCAACCCCAGCACTAAGCTGGGAGACGCTCCCCGGACCCCCTTGTTAACTGCAATTTGTCCTTGGGAAGATTTGACCAGCTGAGTGGTAGAAAGTCCATGAGCAGAGAACTTCGATTGCCACCAATTTTTGGTTCCCAGATCCAGGAACGGCTCCTCTTCTGCCTGAACCAGATTTTGCCCACACAGAGCTCTACCCTCTCCCTATTCTACCCCAAAGCCTTCCTCCTCTCCTCCGCTGTTGACCCTCACTTCTGACAGCCCGCATCTTGTGCTCAGCTGCACGCGTGGCCTCCATGCTTCGCTCTGCATGTGCATTTGTGCCATCTCCCTACTTCTAACTCCTAGTCTGTGGGAGCTCCCTACCCCAAACCCCCACGCACACACCTCACACTGTCTTACGGATGCTGAGTCAATGCTCTGTCATCCACGTCCATCACTGCAAAGCAAAAGGAAGTGTCTGGGTTCCAAAATGAAATTTATGAGGCAACGAAAGTTGGAGGCGGGGAGAGGTACAAACAGATGTGTTCAGATAGCATGTATCTGCATATTCCCAGTTTAAAAATGTGTGGGGTTATTCATTCAATAAACAGGACACAGGGTAAGTACCCATTACTCCTTTCCTTAAATTGGAGGGCCTACATTTAAAATTTTGAAATTATCTCACAGCTAAATGCAAATTAGGAGTCTCACAATTAGTAATAAAATACAATAAAACTTCCTATGGACCAGATCACTTTCAGGAAGTCTAATAGAGCTCATGGACAAGGTTTTAAAAAAAATAAAAAATAATGCACTTGGCTGCACTTGTCCCAGAGGGAGGTCTCAGTAGCTCCAGCTCCTCATATTATATATAAAGTTGACCCAATTAGACTCTGGATTTGGATGGGCATTTTTAGCTCTGGCTCTCAGACACCTGGGCTAAAGTTCTCCTTTATACTTCAAAAACAGTTGAAGTTCTTCTTTATACTCTAGCTTTCTGAACTCTACTGCCAATTCTGTGAGTTAGTCCTTCAGACATTTGCTAAGTGGTGAGTGGCAAGAAAACTGCCCAGAACACCCATATTGAACTGTTCTCTCTCCTGTTCCCAGAACTTAGGCTGGGTGGGACAAACCTGAGCCCTCTGTCAGTTTGACTCACTAGGGAAAGCTTCCCACTCCACTTCTTGCATGCTTCACCCCTCCCTCCTTGCCACTTTCTCAGGGCATCCAACCCTCCACCAAAAAGTGGGCATGAGAAGTGAAAGGTGAAACTCAGATCAGTCGCAAGGGAGGAGTTTCAAGGCCAGGCTCCAGGGGGAGGAGCCTGAAACCACACTCTTAAAGAAGGCTGGGGGATTGTGTGGGGAGTTCATTGATCTGTGTTTACACTGCCCTCCAACACCATTAAGAGGCTGCTCAGTGGCCCCTAACCTTTTGAGAGTGGTATAATACACTAGTGCTGTCAGATTTTACCAGCACTTTTCCTCCCCTTTCCTCCACCTCCATAGGGGGGAAAAGTGTTCTATTTCTTTTTTTTAAGTTAAAGTTGGTTTAAATTATTTCGGTTTTCAGACTATGGAACCAGTCATGAAATTGAACAGAAATGTGGGTGACATGCACCAAACTTTTTGTGTTTATATTAGTCATGTTATTATAATGTGTGTATATATACATATATATATATATAATATATGTGTAATTATATACAAATGTATAATTATATCAATATATTGTATTTACATATTATTAATGTTATATTTATATATTTCTATTTATAAGGTTAATATTTATAGGGAAGATAGGTAAAATAATCTCAATTCTGTGGTGGAAAAATGAGACTCAAAGAGGTTCAACAGCTCTCTATAATCACCTATAGAGATTCACAGTGTTCATCACAGCATTTTTAGAAGTAAAAAAAATTGGAACTTCCATATAGCAAAAATAATACTGAAATGGTTAAGTAAATTATATCACATTCATTCGCTCAGTGGATTAGTATTCACTCTTTAATAAAAGAATGAAGAATATATAAGAACATGTGAAATGCTCATCATACCATGTGGAAGTTAAAATAACAGAACACAAAAATCACATGCATAAAAATATACCTACAAAAAGACTAAAAGGAATACATAAAAGTGAAAATAAGTAGGCTAAAATGCTGAGAGTTATAGGGATTTTTTTTCCCTTCTGTTTTCCAGACTTTTATTTTGTTGTGCTATTTCATCTTATAATTAAAAAGCAAATTTGAACACAAGTCTCCTGATCCTAGCTGAGTGCTGCCTCCAATGTGAGAATGTCTTTCATTCTCTTCTTCCCTGCCACCCACCGGCACCCAGTTTGGGGATTGGGCTTTGGGTTCCCAACAATACTCGAGAAGCTGGGATGCAAGGAAAAGCCCGGATTCCTGATTTCTGAGTCTCCAGCGATCACCCCCAGCCCCAGTTTCCTGAGCACTGCTGTGGGCTCTGGCTGTGTGTAGCCCCCGCTCATCAGGGGCCTCTTGGCTTATGAATTATGAAAGCTCACTGGGTGTGCCCACTGGTGCATATGGATCAGCTGAGCCCCAAGTGCTGGAGACATAACAAAGGATTTCCCCCCCTGGTATCAATGTCAATTTAAAAATCAAAAACTTTGCTTTGTGAACTTTATCCTTCCGTGTCAGTGGGGTGTTGTTTAAAAGATACCCCAAGAAAACGGCTCAATGATTGCTTTATAAAAAAAAAATATAAGCATTTCTTTAATGGTGGATGCATTCCCTCAACACCTGCCATATGCTGGGCTCTCTCCACCAGTGGTGCATGGTTCGGGGGTGAGGGGTGGGGGAGGTGGGTTCCAGGATCAAGAGGAGTGAAGAGCAAGCCCAACGTGTGTACCTTTGTGGGTTTATATGTGTACTTGAATGTACACTGGAATCCAAAAAACATTATTTCTGGACTGTTAAATCAAGGCTTAGCTGGGTCTCCAAATTTATGAAGACTATAAGAACTTGAGCACTGCACAGAGCAGTGAAAAATATGGCTGTTTTGCTGGAGCAGTCTTGTCTGACTTGATTTGAGTGTCAGATTCACACACAGTTGCATTAACCATATAATTTAAAACGTATGTAAATAGACCCCCAAATCCAAGTTCGCTGACATACAAGCAAACAAGGCACAGAGCCTGGGAAAACTCAGTGAGCTCCATCACGCCCGCTCACATCTCAGAAAGCCCCCTTTTCCAGGGGATGAAATTTCCCCGATGTTCCTCGATGTCTACATCCTGGGAACAGCCCAGAGTTCTTTCTTAGGGTAAAGGCCATTAGATTTTTACAGAATGAGGTCTGCAAAGACCAGATCTGCAGCTACCCATCCTGGGTGTTCTCAAAGATTTTTATCCACCCACTCCCTGACACTTAGAAACCTCTCAAAAAAAAACAAAAACGCAACTTCTGCCCAAAAAATAAAAGCACAGCTCTACAATAAGCAAAGGAGGGAAAAGGTATCTTTCTTCTGCCTGTAGATCTCAAGGACAATAAACTCTGCTCTTAAGGGGGAGAATTGTGTGATGTTTGAAAAGTGATAAAAACATAACTGAACAAAGCATGGGCTGTGATTACGAGGAGTGTTACCTCGATGGGAATTAAACAATTCAAGTCTCCAGTGAGTTCTCAACGTTCTCCAGGGCTCCACAAGGCCAGTCCCTCCCTTCTCTGCCAACACCATACAAGACTTACCCCTTAAATTGGCTGGGAATTTAGCTGCCGTCTTCTCTGAAATACCCAGTGGCTACATATAAAATATGTGGTGCCACAGCAGATTTCTTCACACATGATCTACACATAAAACTTCAGCAAACTCCATCAGTAAACCCAGCTGGCAGGTGTCCGGAGAGCAAGGCAGGATAAATGGTCCTGGGGACTGGGGAGATTTCCTGAGTCCACTTGGCCCTAATGAGAAAGCTAGGCACTCACTTAAGAAGCCAGACTTCTGAACACAAGAAAATGCTCTAGTGCTCCCACTAACTAGCTGTGTGACCCTGGGTAAGTCACTTAACCTCGCTGGGTTTCAGTTTCCTCCTCTGTAAAGGCATACACTAGGTGTCATTCTCAAGTCCCTGACATTCACTGAAAGGCTATTCTTGGTTCAGCTCGGAGAGAAGTTAATGAGATAGGAAGTAATGAGAATCTTGCTATTAACAAAAGAGGGAAGGTGTTGGAAAAGTTTCCTGAGCTCAGGGGTGATGTTACATAACCCTAAGATATGCATTCATTTATACAGCACATATTTGTTGAGGAACTATTAAGTGCCGGGCACATAGATGAGAGTGACAAAAACCATGGTTCTTGCCCTCATGAAACTTATGGTCCGGCATAGCAGTTGTCTCTGAATCTATTAAGCACCTTCCCAGAGGCTTATACGTAGCACACTGGGTCTCATTCCTTGGCCTCTGTTTGTACTGCAGCCCCTACCTGCAATGCCCTCCACTTATTTAAATTCTACCTATACTTCAACTCTCAGTTCCTTTGTGAAGACTTCCTCTACCATTTGTGCACTTGACTCTGACTTCTCTTGTTGCTGGACTACAGAACTTATAGGAGCACTGTTGAATATGAAATCATATCACTTGTGAATTGCTGTTGAGTGCCCCAAAGTCATTGTCCTAACTGGATTCTAAACTCCCCAAAGATATGGACAGTGCCTCTGTGTTTGTCAGGTCCCCCGTGGCACCAAACTTAGCAGTCTCAATATACGTATATGCGTCCATCAATGCTCAACCGTGTGAAAATCTCAAGTAAAGGGGCTGTTTTCTGCTTATCTGAGAGTTGATTTCTTTTTTCATTTATTAGTTGGAACACAACTTTATGTATTATTCCCCTTCTCTTTTGGCAACCCTCAGCTTGTTCTCTCTATCTATGGGTCTGTTTCTATTTTGTTTATTCATTTGTTGTTTTGTTTTGTTTTAGATTCTACTTATAAGGGAAATCAGACAATATTTGTCTTTCTCTGTCAAGCTTATTTCACTTAACATAATACTCCCTAGGTCCATCCATGTTGTCACAAATGGCAAGATTTCATTCTTTCCTATGGTTGAGTAATTCTATTGTTTATATGTACCATCTCTTCTTAATCCATTCATCTATCAGTGGACACTTAGGTTGCTCCCGTAGCTTGGCTGTAGTATATAATGCTGCAATGAGCATAGGGGTATATATATTTTTGAATTAGTGTTTTTGTTTTCTCTGGATAAATATCTAGAAGTAGAATTGCTGGGTCATATGGCAGTTCTAATTTTAATCTTTTGAGGAATCTCCGTACTATTTTCTGCAGTGACTGCACTAATTTACAATCCCACCAACAGCATATGAGTGGTCCCTTTTCTGAAAGTTAATTTTTATTTCGACGTTTATTTTTTTAATCCTTTTAAATTAGATGAGCAGTCTACTTTCCTAAGGTGGCACATCAATCAAAAAACATTTTTTAAACTAATTTTTGTGTGTTTTAGATGGCATATGACTTTGTGGTTTATCAATATCACCAACACTTCTCTGTAAACCATAATAGACATGATGGAGAAGGTTCCCGAGATGGGAGCTGAATCTGTGTTGACTCTAAGCCAATGGGTTTCCAACTTTTTAAAGCGACAAACTGTAGTTCAATAAAATTACACCCAGAATCCCAATGTGGATAAAGGCTCTGCCAAAGCCAAAATGGGGAGCCCAGGCCCTTGCCTGGCCATTCTGCCCTCACTCTGGGCAGCATTGTGGTGCTTGTCTTGGAGCCTCAAGCTTATGCAAAACATGACTCAAAAACCACTGCTCTAGACTTCACCTTGGAGTTTTCTTTAAAAATCCAGGATAATTTTCATCTTTCTCATTAAAGTAGAAGAGGAGAATAAAATTAAAGAAGTGGGAGGGGTAAGGACAGAGAGAGCAATGAAGTGAGAATCTGATTTACTAAAGTTTCATATTCATTGAATAATAATCTAAGTGACATACAGGCATACCTTGTTTTATTGCACTTTGCTTTATTGAGTTTCACAGATGTTGCGTTTATTACAAATTGAAGGCAAGACCCTATACCAGCAAAATAATTATGACTCAGTATATTGCAGTACATTATTGTGGTGGTCTGGAACTGAACCCATAATATTTCTGAGATATGCCTCTGTGTGTGTGTGTGTGTGTGTGTGTGTGTGTGCTTATATTAAATAAAACATTGATTAAGACATTAACTGTGTACTCAAACACTATTATATTCCCCATTTTACAGATGAGGAAACTGCGGCACATAGAGGTTCAGTAGCTTGCCCAAAGTCACACCATTGACAAGTATTAGAGCTGGGATTTAACCCCGGGTGGTCTCTTGAGTCCCTCTCTTAATCACTCTTCTACTGCGGGCTCTACAGGTCATTCAAGTGTTCAAAAACCAACAATCATACCACCTTTTATTTGCTCTACACACTAGAGTTTTCTAAGAACTCTTATGCATGGTATTCCACCTGAGCTTTTCAACTATCATGCATGAGGATTACTACCTTAGTTCTTTAGCTCAGCAAACTGAGGCACACAAAGGTGTAATTCTATCCAGAATAACAAAACAAAACCAAAACCCCAGTCTCCTGATGTCTACATTCAGTGCTTTTATATCATACCATTCTTCTCTAAGCCAAACTTTGCAAGAATCCACACCCATTTAATGCCTCTGAATTCCCTAGAAGCCCCTCCTTGGGGGGCAGGGGACGGTTTGAAGTATTACCATATTTTGCCGTGTATCATGCACACTTTTTTGCCCAACTCTGTGAGGGAAAAATAAGGATGTGCATTATCTATGGGTAGTACTAATTCTGTATCTATACAAATGTTTCTCATTCTTTTATTTATGCTTATGAGTTAAAAGTGTAACTCTAGAAGTCAATAATAATATCTGTATGCAAAATAATACCCCAGAATACGATCATTGGTATTGTTAAACTTACAATGAACTTGGCCTTCTATAATGCGTAAATATGGTAAATTTGTTACCCGTACATAAAATTTCTTGAACCTTATATCTGTCCTTGTGTTTTGTAATTATTTGTGACGTAAAATTTCTTGCACCACAACATGTTAAAAAAATAATAAATGCTAAAATTCCTTTATAATACAAAAAGCAAGTACCTAAATGTGAACAAATAAAAATTTGAATTAAAAAACTAAAACAAAAGATTTTTTCCCCCTGAAAGTTTGGGCCCAAAATATGAGTGCACATTATACACAGTAAAATATGGTAACTTGGGCTCCAGGTAGTGGTTGAATATCCTCAGACACATCATCTACCACTCAAGTATAGGTTACAGTAAGACCCCAAAAAATAATTTTTAAAAATCCTTTGAGGACATTTACCAATTTGCCAGGTTTTTCTTTTCATTTTATAAAGTATCTTATAATTCACTGAATTCTTTCATAACATAGGTACATTCCAAAGATAACTTCGTGATGCCTAAGGGTTTTGCAAGAGACCGACTACAACCTCAGGATTGCCTGGTGTTTCTCATCTATAGACCCATTTGGTCAGCCATTGGACAGAAGGTTAGGGTGTGTGCATAAGTGGGAAAATAGGTAGTCGGGACACACATTCCCATACGGAGGCCCTGACCACAGCTCTGAGAGTCCTGGACACATCAAAGAACTGCCCACAGAGTAGCAACAACCAGAGATAAGCAGACAAGCTTTGATCTCGCAAAGGCTCTGTTAGTCCCTATGTGTCAGCCATTAGCGATCCCTCACTAATGGTGAGCTCCCCACACACATGCACAAATAGTCTACATGATCATGCATGCACATCTTTTAATGAATTTTACAAGCCCATGTACACACACGTGAAGAGTGACAAATCCGAGTATATGTTAAGAAACATTTTTCAATCTGCCAAAAATTCTCTCTGGGGTGTCACCATTTGAATGGAGACATAGTACGTACTGAGGGGAAAAAACAAAGGAGTGGGAAGGCATGATCTCAGTTTTCAATCAATCAATAAATCAATCAGCTTATATTTATTGAATAACTTCTATGCACCTGGCACTATGCTAAGTTATAGAAACAGAAAAGCAATGTGACATAGCCTGGCAAGCAATGTACAACCTGGGTGGAGAGAGAATTTTAATAATCACATTTTATATTTTGCATAACAGTTTATGTTTTACAAAATGCTTTGTCAAACACCATTCCCATGCTTCCCAGACATCTGCTACTATTCCCATGTTGCAGATGAGGAAACTGAGACTCAACATGGATTTGCCCAAAATTGCATAACTGAAGAGTAGAAGAGCAAAAACTTCAACTCAGTTTAAACTCCAAATCCACAGTTCTTTCCAAGAAACCACATTGGTTCTGCAAAGCAAGACTAATACAGGAAAGCTAAACTAGCAGCATCATATAATCCAACTATATTTAATTAACGGTGTGAGACCCAACAGTGATGGACAGCCGGGACCTACAGGAATCAACACTGCACTTACAGGCAGGCAACCCAGGCTCTGTCACAGTTTTCCATAAAATGAGGATAGTGGCAGTGACCCCAGAGGACTGTTTGCAGACATAAAGCAAATACTGTATATGAAGATGCTTTACAGACAGCAAAGGAACAATTGGATGTGACTCTTTAGGTATGGGGGGCAGCACAGTAGGATAGGGGCTCCCTTCTGCTGGAGACATTGACACTCATCACACGGGGCCAATCCCACATGAGAACAGGTTTCACTGTCTCCCATGTGACATCAGGGCAAGGTGTTGGCTTACAGCACGTTCAAATCTGGGTTATTCAAGATCTACTTGTAAAAGAGCAAGACCTCATCTGATCCATTCTAGAAGATGAAAAAATACACGATTTGCAAAGCACATTACTCATATTTGGCATATGAAACTCTGATTCTTTAAACAAATATCCACCTAACCAGGGGGTTTCAGAGAGTACAGATATTACACTGTCCAGCCTCATATACCTGAGACACTTGGTGATAAAAATGATTTGGGTATATGACAATCCAGCTGTTTGCAGAAAACTCTCCCTGCACTTACAAGTCATTTAAATTTCTGGCCCCGTTTCTCTCTCTCCAGCACGCCTGCAATAGAAAGACA
The DNA here is from genome assembly GCF_964194185.1 of Rhinolophus hipposideros. Classification (NCBI taxonomy): domain Eukaryota; kingdom Metazoa; phylum Chordata; class Mammalia; order Chiroptera; family Rhinolophidae; genus Rhinolophus; species Rhinolophus hipposideros. The sequence goes on along the minus strand of NC_138062.1, from coordinate 41,034,564 downwards.
CCGCATTCCATGTAAATCATGTGAAGAATGGCACGAGAGTCTCCTTTCCACAAGCTCCGTTGACTTGGCTTTCTGGGTAAAAGGGCGGGTAAATTGCTGGGTTCCTGTACTTACCAGTAAGTCAGTGTGATGGCAGGAGCACCAGTAGCAGACGTGCCAGGAAGCCTTCCACTGAGGATTACTGGTTTTCCTCTCAGCCAGTTCACTTGGCCTAGGGGTCAACTTCTACAGCCTAAACTGCATTAAGGATTAGCATGGGAATTCAGCCCCTGGTGGCTCTCTCCTGTCATCTCCTCTTCCCAGCCCCAGAGGTTGCAAATAGAAAAGGAAGCCCAAGGTTAGGAAGCAAGAGCTATATTCATCTGCACACAGTAGGTGTATAATAACGTCTTACCAAAACCATAGATTTCCACAACCAGTCATATGTTTTAAATAAGTACCTTATATATGTGCATGCATATGACACAGCACTCTGGGTACACACATACACATACACACACACACACACACACACACATACACACAAATACAGATAATCAACAAACCAATTTATGCAAGAGCACATCTTTCCTCAGAGTTTAAAATGCCCTACTTATATATGCCTTGTGATATTAAATAACAATAAAAAGGTCTATAAGTAGAAAAGTCATAAGATCATATACAATATTGTTTTTAACAAAAAGCTTAAAAGGCGCAATGTTGAGAATAATCTGAGAACCCACTGCAGTGTCAATCTAGAATGAAAAATAAAAAACCAGATTCGGTCAGCTTGGGGCCAAGCAGTCATGTCCACAGTCTTGAAGATGGTACTATGAAAAAGACGGTTCCTGTCCTCTTTACCTCCAGAAAATCTACCATCTCCAGAATTGAATTCAAATCCTCTGCATTTTTAGGCCAAGAAAAGGGAAAGGACTGTCCTTACCACAACAACAGACGAGCCTGGAAATATTAAATTGACTCAACCCATGTTTTATTAGACACAGCTTAACAACTCTGAGTTTACAAAACTCAGCCAAACAGCATCAGGCTTCGCATAAACTTTTGCTAACTAGCCCACATAGTTCCCATATGTTCTGAGATGTTGTTTGAGCCAACTCGGTACCTTATAATTATAAACACACGTCTTTCAGCTCTTCTGTGTATTCTTCCAAGGCAGAACGGAAATATGTCACTTAAATTAGCACTTGGAGTACAGAGTGGGTGCCAAATTTGGGTTAGCACAAACAGGGTAAATAAAGCAGCACCAAATTAAAATGGTAAAATAAACTCCTCTATGCTCCAGTGGAAACGGCTAAGTCCTAGCTGAATGGCAGCTAATGGGTCTGGAAAAAGGACACCCCTCAAACTGTAGCTCTTGGCTTTTGAATAAGGTTTTCTCATCCAAGGATCTCGAAGCAATTTCTTGCAAAACTTGAGGAGTGTGAAAAAAAAAAGAGTGGATGTGATTTCTTCTGCAAACTCTTTGGCCATCATTTGCTTCATCATTCCCTTTCTGTAATACTGGGAAGGCTGATGTTTGTATCCCTTATGTAACTCATAAGGAAAGGGAAAGATTGTAGAGACATAAATGAAGGCAAATAAATGTGACATAACTTGGCAAAAGCCACAGAGCTAGAAAATGAGGCAGACATCCAAGAGTAAAACATCCTCTAACTAGAAGCCTTTGTGCCCCTCTGCATAATCATAACTACCACTTACTGTGTGCCTACTGTGTGCCAGGGACTGATCTGGGAGACTTTTCTACCTTCTCTCACTTCCTTTCCACCACAATCCAGTAAGATAAGAATTATTCTCTCCATTTTCCTCATGCATCCTGAGTGTGCTCTGGGATAAAAAAGGTGCATGGGAGGGAGGAGGGAGTTAACGGGCAGAAAATGCAGGACAGCAAAAACAAAAGGAAGGATTCATAGCAGCTTTCCTCATAATGGCAAACACTGTAGGACAATAGCTAAACTAACTGTGACACAGATATACCTCATTGTATTGCGCTTCGCTTTATCTCACTTTGTAGAAACTGTGTTTTTCACAAATTGAAGGTAAGACCCTCCAGCAACAAAAAGATTATGATTTGCTGAAGTCTCAGGTGATGTTTAGCATTTTTTAGCAATAAAGCATTTTTAATTAAGATATATACGTGTTTTTTTTAGACATACTACTATTGCACACTTAGTAGACTAGGGTATAGTATAAACATTAGTTTTATAGGCATTAGGAAACAAAAAAATCATGTGACTTGCTTTATTGCCTTATTCACTGTATTGTGGTAGTCTTCAACTGGACCCTCAATATCTTCAAGATACGTCTGTATATTCATACAAGGGAGTATTACTTGGCAATAGAAAAGAACAACTATTGATAGTTGGGCAAATCTTGAAAACATTTGGCTGAGTGAAAAAAGCCTTCCAGAAAGGAGTACATTCTGTTTGATTCCACTTTTATGTAGTTCTGAAACAGGCCAAATGAATGCAGAGTAGTAAATTATCAGAGCAGTGGTTGTCTCTTGAGGGTTGAGTGGGGACAGAAATTGGCTGAGAAGGAGCATGAAGAAACTTTCTGAGATGACTGGAACTTTCTCTGTCTTGATAGAGATTTGGGTTACCCTGTTGTATTCACTGTCAAAACCAATCCAATGGTACATTTAAGATTTGTGTAGTTTATTGCATATAAACTGTACCTTAAAAGAAAAGTGGGAACTTAAACAAATAGTGAATTCTAGCTCATAATATGCATGCTGAAGTACTTAGGGGAATGTGTTGATGACTGATACCAAAAACTTACTTTGAGGTCATAAAAAAAATAAAGATTGCTGGATGAATGGAGCAATCAATAGATATATAATAAAGCAAGTTTTGTAATATGTTAATAACAGGTATCTCTGCAAAATTCTTTCAACACTATATATTTCAACATTTTTATATAAAATGTTGGAAAATAGCAGAAGGATAAGGAGAGAAGACAGAATATGAAAGAAAATGAAGAAAAAGTGAAGAAAAGAGAAGGACAGAGAAGGAAAATCATGAAGAAAAGTCTGGAAAAGGAAAAGTGGAAGGAGACCAAGTTGGAGGATGTCAGAAAACGTGAACAGAAATCACAGGAGGAAAATATAAAGAAAGGAAAGGGTAAATAAAAAGCAAAAAGGGCAATATATGTAATAACAAAGGAGCAAACTAATGGCAGGTGAGGTGAAAGGAATAGGACAAAAAAGGAAAAAGGCAGCACACAGGCTGACCATAGATGCAGCCCAGGTCTTCTCCAAACCACCCAGCTCAGTGAAGCTGAGCTATGACTTGTACAACTGTATGATGGCTGTCATGCCAATTCCTTGTGGTGGTGCACTTGGTCAGAATCTAGATGAAGAGGGTGGAGAGCATTTAAGCATCTTTCATATTATAGCCACTGATCCATCAAGCCCCCAAACTAGGGGCAACATGGTATCTAGAAATGGTTTCCAAACTTTATTGTTTAGCAATAAAATTTCTTTAAACAAAATTTTCATATTTATAAATTACAAGAATTAATAGGTTAAAGGGACAATGCTCTGGTCAATATATAGGACATGGGGACCAGACCCTGTGTACAAAGTTGATCAGTCACCTCTCACTGCCCCTCATCCAACTCCATTGACAATTCTGGAGCCTGCAGATCCCCCAGACTCTAAATACACTAACTGAGTAGAAAGTCTACTGAGTAGAAAGTCTACTATATTATAAAAATAGAAGATGAGGTCATGATTCTGCCAACTAACTGGTGATCTCAAGCAAGTCATTGAACCACCCCGCATCTTAGTTTTATTATCTCCATCTGCAACCACACTGGGGTAAGAGATTCAATTACGGCATTACTGTATAAATTTTAAAGCACTTTGTAAATGCCCAACTATTAGGGCTCCTCTTCCTTTATAAATTTGCCACATACATGCACCGGCAATCTGTGAACTGACTTCTGGTTCAAAATGGCCTCCAGCTAACAGCTCCCTATGCTATCTCTGCTACCCTCTTACTACAAGATCCAGAGAGATTTTAAAAAGAAGAGGAAGAGGAAGGAAAAAAGGAGAAGGAGGAAGAGGAAAGGAGGAGAAGGAGAAAAAGAAGGAGAAGGAGAAGAAAGCTCACAACAATACAGAAAATTACTTCTAGAATGTATCTCTGCGACCACCCTGGTCTGAGTCTATAAGAGCCACCTAAATTGCTCTCCCTGCTACCTCCATCCCAAACCACCTTTCAGTCCATTCTCCACATAGCAACCAAGGAGAAAATTGAAACCACTGTGTGGACCACAAGCTTAAGATGCTCTCCTAGGAAACAGGGAGAAAGGACAAAGAAATGCAATGGAAAAAACATAAAATATGCAACAGAGGAATATTTTTCTGAGTTGAAGAAATATAAGCAGATTTTTAAAAGCTCATTATGTTCCAGAAATAATCAATGAAAGTCAGGCATTACTAGACTTTCCCATTTCAACATTAAATGCTAGAATAAACTGGGCAATGTCTAAGTAGTTTTAAGTGCGAAAGGATATGACACAAGAGTTTTATAGCCAATATTTTATAAGTGAAGACCTCAGAAAAAGACACTTAGATATGCAAAGTGTCAGAAAATATAGTACCTATGCACCCTTCCTGAGAAGATTATTGAAATATAATCCAAGTCCTGAAAAATGAAGCAAAATTAAAAGCTCAAAAGTGCAGATATTATAACATAAAAGAGCTAGTGGGGATGCTAAAACCAATTAAAATAAAGGAAAGCCTAATAATCAATACAAACATGACCACAAAGCTTAAATATAAATGCTAAAAATAGTTATTCAAAGGGAAGATACATAAGAAAACAATTTGACATAATTACATTAATCTGGTTATAAAAGCCAAATTTATTATTTTTAAGAGACTAAGAAATGGTGTAAGGAGAAAAAGGATGATGTAAAGGCAAAATTGTTCTAAATTACTTGGATCAAATAGAGAGAAAGATGTATTTCTCTCATGGCTGACGATATAAAAATATAGCCTAAGAAATATTTTTTATTTTCACCAATAGTAAAATTATTGGTTAAAAGACGATATAGACATTCCAAAATATTAGAGACTAAAAGCAAAGAAAACAAGTTCAGTATTCAAAAAGAGAACAAAGGAAAAGGCAAGAAAATATAAATGGAATAAGATGACAGATATGTGACCAAAATTATCAGCTATAACAATAAATGTAAATAAGTTAAACTTTCCGATTAAAAGGGGATTGAATGAGATATTCACACTGAATCAAAAATATGTCCAACTCTATGCTATTTAAAAGAACATTCAGATAGTCCATAACTCTATTAATTTATTAAGAATCACTAATTATACAGTGAAAATGGAAAACTTTTATAGTATATCAACTCTACTTCAATAAAATTGTTTTAAATAAAAAGAGTAGTCAAATTAAAGGTTAGAAATAAAAGGATGTGCAAATGATTATGAGGCAAAAGTACACAAAAACAAAGCAGAGGTCACAAAACTAATAGACAAAGTAAAGTTAAAGGCAAAAAGCACTAAACTGGATAAAAAAAGATGTTTATAAAAAAGAGCAAACATTTATATTGATAATAATAGTAATCACAAATGTAAACACATTACGTCAGAATATATAAATTTTAAAAGTGTAGGAATTCCAAGGATAAATTTACAGAAAGATGATTGTAGCTAGAAATTTAACATAGCCCTCTCGCTCTTCGGCAGATAAAATAGACTAAAAAATAAGCAAGGTTGAAGAAGATGTAAATAACATTAATAAAGTTGTTTTTTGTTAGGGTCCCAAAAAGTAGAAATGATCCAAATCACATTTTCTAACCAAGATGCAATAATTCAAGGTAATCTTTTAATTTTAACAAAAATAATCCAATTACTTAGAAATCAAAACTGCAATTTGAGTACTTATAAATAAATGACAATTAGAAAGAAAAACATATCAAAGCTCATGAAACTCATGGCCAAAACTGTACGCAGAGGAAAATGCATGGCCCCAAATGCTTTCTTTGATTTAAAAAAAAAAAAAGAAAGAAAAAAACAGAAAGAAAAACCAAAATATAAATAAACTAAAAATTCAATCAAGGAAACTTGAAAGTAAAATAAAATAAACCCACAGAAAGGAGAAAGATGGAATTAACAGAGATGAAAGCAGACCATAATTAAGTAAAATTGACAAATAAATTTAAATAAATAATTTAAATGTAAATTAGAAAATCTTCTGCCAAGGACAATAAGAAGAGAGGGGAAGAGAGTGAGAGAGAAAGAGGACACACATGTGCCTACCTCATTAGGAAGGAGGCACATTAGGGATTTAATCACAGCTAAAGTGGAGATTTTAAAAATTGTAGGAGAACACTATGATAACTCTGTGTCAATAAGTATGAAAGTGTTGACTAAGTCCACTACTTTTAGGAAAATACTGAATTTCAGAATAAAACTTCAAGAAGAAGTAGGAAGTATAAACTGATCAATAATTATGATAAAACTAGAAACATTTCCAAAAGTCATCCTTTGAGCAAAGATTTTGTGTTCTGAGTGGTGGGGAACACACTGACGGCAGTGGAGAGGGTCACCACGAAATCCTAGACACAGGTTGTCTTGTACAACCCTCTCCCTCCTGCCCATCCTGTGCTAAAATACAATCTATGTATTCTACGCATGCATCTGTGCATATGGCTATGGTTTCACTCCTCTGAGGTCGGTAGGTCCCAGAGCTACATTCTCTCAGATGATCACCATTGTTTATGCAATTAAAAATAATTCTCTTTGAATCTACCAGGCCAATTCTAAACATGTCCATGTGACGTGGGGTATAGTAGGAAAACCATTCCAACTGGGGCCCAGAAACCTGAGTTCTAGTCCTGTCCACCACTAACTATAGTTTTTATACCATCTTGGAGAAGGCAGTTTCTCCCTCTAGCCCTCAGGTGATAACAAAAGGTTCAGTCTGAGGAGGCTGTGGCTTCACAGAGCTAGTTTTCAAACAAACTAGAGAAAAAGAACAACAATGTTGGTTCCAAAAGCAGTTCCCTCTGTATACAGGTAAATACCTTCTTCCCCGTCCCTCCTGGCCCTCCTTGTCCTCCATCACCATCACTGGTAAGACTGGACAGAAACAAGAAGATCATCAGACATCTACTCTGCAAAATAGGGCGAGACATAATCCTACTAGAAAGAGGCTCCCAGCATTAAGAGGGAGATACGACTGACGATGCCACACAGCAGAAGATAAAAGAAGAGAATTAAGTGACCAAATGGGAGGTTCACATAATTGGTGTGAAAGCAGACAGACGAGATGTCAGCACAAAAAGAAGGGAGAGAGGCTGGCTCCACCGCAGAAGCAAAACTTGAACTTCCTTGCAATATTTGAAGCAATGCATGAAAAACAAATGTCCGATCTTGAAGGAGTCACAGGCAACACGAAGAAAGATTAAGAGAGTGCATTTCAAGTGGTTACATTAGAGCAAAATTGCCATCGTTTGAATAATTTCTGAATTGTGATTCAGAGGGACCATCCCACGTAAACTCCTCTTGGCATTGTTCTGCTTTCTTCCCAGTTATTTGTAGGACTTTCTGGGTTGTGTTTCACAGTGTCATTTAATGTCATTTTATGACTCCCTGGTTGTAAGTGTCTGAGTATTACCAGGGCTTAGAGATTTACAGCCTATTTTAAACTCAGATAATGATGTTTAATTTGTTATTGGCTGTGTAAAGGTTAACAAAGAAATAACTCAAATTATCATCTCAGGGATAACACATTACAAGAGGGCAATTAAGCGCGGTACCTGGCATTACACAAAAGATTGATATCTCGTTATAAGAGTGCAGATGAGTTCCGCTTTCACAGCACAGGAAATATACTCATCACCACCATGTCTCTTTGAATAAACAAATAATGGGTCCCACTTATCAGCGCCACTGAGTAACCAGTAGGGGAAAAAAACACTTTTCAAGAAAACGAAAGATTGACATGCAGCCAATTTCTTTGCGAAGAGCTGGAGAAGAAAGAAAAGAAACTCAGTCTCCTAGAAAAAATGAGGTTGATGTTACTCAAGTAAAAGATTAGGTTCCTTCTTAGTTGTAAACAAATGGTACTAATGGGCAAGCAGAAATAGACATGGATCCAACAGGCCCTTGAGAAGAGGAAGGAAAATAAATAAAAGCATCAAAGCCAAATTGTTATTAAATTGTCTCTGAAATGGAAAATGAAAAACAATCTATTGTAATCATTAGTTTTGTCCCTCTTCTTCTCCCTAAAACACCTTTCCATGATGATTTGGTGTGCATTCCACGGGTTTGGGTGCCAGTGATAATATAAATAGATAATATTTTTAAAACTCATCAGATAAAGATATATTTGTATTTCTTAGCCCTCTCTTTCTGGAGTTTCTAACAAATGTAGCATGTCTCAGAGAAAGTCTCACCTGATTAATGCTCTATTTACGCTCCTTAAAGAGGACTTCCAAATTTTTTTTCTATATTCATTTTCCATCCTTTCCTTCCCTCTGCAGTGTTGGTCTCTCTACATCTGGGTTTTTAATTTCCTCTTTTATTTCCCTATGTATCTTCTGCTTTCTTTCATGTTCTCACTCCAGATGTCATCTTTCCTTTTTTCTTTCTTTGCCTCTCATTTCCCAAACTGTCCCCATGTGCTCACATTTTCTATTCCATGAGAGTTCCTCCTTTCTATTCTCTTTTCCTATTGGTCATATTCAGTCTTCCCACCCAGTTCATGTTTGTCTAGTTTTTCTACCATCCCATTTTCTCACAATTCTCAGTTCCCTCACCTTTTTCTTCATTTCCTGTCTCTCACCAAATTTCTCCAGTCCTAGCTCTGTGGCTCAAACCCTTTTCATTTGTACCAACACATCTAAACAGAGTTTCCAAAACAGATGTCCCTAAGTTCACTTGACCTCAGAACTGACAGCCCCGGTAACTCCAAAAAACAGGTCTGTCCACCATGGATGAAAACTCCCAAGTAACCAGAAACTCATAAACAAGCCAAGAAAATTGCAGAAATCACAATGTTATTATCCTGATATGTTTTTGGAGTCCTGGAACCTCCTAAATTACAGTCGAGTGTGAGCCTGGCATTTTGAATCCTTACTCCCAAATCACACTACCACTGGGAATTTGAGACAGGACCAGCGTTCTGTTTGGCTTTATGTTGTCGAGGGAAAGAAACGGGTGCTGTGTATGGTTTGCCACCTTGCCCAACTGACAAAGCAATGCAAATAATAGCTACGCCAACATCACCCAATCATCGAGTAGCATTTATGAAGCACAAACATATTTTATGTCTAGCATCAAGCCTTGCAGAAGGAGGAGAGGCCTGGTCCCCATTGCCTAGTGCTTGCTGCCTGGAAACGGGCACCACCAGCAATGCTCACCCATGCTGAGGCCATATTGTATGAGAAAAATCAGACAGTCACATTCAATGACTAGCCTCTGCTGACACATAAATAAATGCACTATTCATTTGTTCCTGTAATCAACTGGCTGTACCTTGGTTCCGTAACCCCTAATAAACGGAACTGTTAGTATTTCATAAGGATGTGTACATTCTAGTAGTCTTGAATGTCACCCCAGGGAGTCGAGCTCAGACACCACTGTCGTATGGAAACACCTGGGATCAAGGGATAACGCATTAGTTAAGCAAACTAACCTTGAGCTTTTGGAACTGAAATATCAACAAAAGGATAAAATAAATGTGCAAATTGTTCTTCCCTGTGGACATCAGCCGGGCGTTTGTTCTTTAGCCAACAACAATCAACAGGTGCAATACAACCATAAAAATGCCAGCCGAGGAGCTAATCCAATAAATAAAGAAAAATCCTTGTATTACGGAGAGGCCGCCAATGGTCATGCTGTGGAAAGTGAGCAGTGAATTTGAATAAGTGCAGGGAGGTTGGAGTCAAAGTCAGACCCACCTCAGGGAGGGCCCTGGCTGCTAACATAAATTTCTGATTTAACACTTTCTTTTGCATATGATTTCTAGCATGCGAAGCAACCATATGGCATTGGGGGTACCAAAAAAGTTGCAATAAAAAATAACTCAATGAGCACTAAGTGCATAGGAAGCGCCAGGTACTGTGCCTGGCAAAGGCTTGCTGGGCCCTCCAAGGGCCAAATCCTGCCAAGCCATTCATCCAAGACCAGAGAGGGAAGGAAGGGAAGCCTGAGTCAGCATCTACTAAAACTGACTTCCACCTTTCAAAAACGTACATACATACAGTGAGAGGAAAAGAAAGAGGAAGGAAGAGAGGGAAGAAGGAAAAGAGGTTGATGGAAGGAGATCAAACTCTATATCTGGAAGATATTTACCAAATATTATTAGTCATTAGTCCAAGCTGGTGGGCATTTTTTTTCCTTACAGTATCTATAATTTTGAATAATCATTATTAAACACGGAATATATATAAGAGAAAGTTTATTTAAATTTTTTAAAAGAACAGGGCTAGCTGTTTTCCCTGCTCCCCAAGCAGCCTCTGGTCCTAATGTTGCTGTGCATGTGGGGGTACCAGAAATAGGAAGGAAGATGGATAAAAGTAACCTGAAATCAACTGGCCTCACCAAGATAACTGTGAAAAGTAAGAGTGCTTCCCTTTCTGGGGCATAATAGCCATAAGAACCTCAGTACCCAACTTTAGCATCAATGCGGTAAATGAAGAGTTCAGCAAAAGGAAAATAGGAATTGGGGGCCCTTTGCATGAACGCTGCAGTCAAGGTCCCAGCCAGTACCAGGAGCCCACTTCTGAGCCTGTGGCCTCCTTGCCTGGAGCCACAAAAAGTCTGCTGGGGGTTAGGGATATAAGACAGTGCAGAGGGATGGGCTTGATGGGAGATGAATTTTATTTTGTTGTTTGGTTCTTGGATAAGGGTGTTAGGAAAAAAATTATTGATGAACTACTTTGTCATCGTTAAGAGTGTTGCTGACACACTCACAGCAGGCCCACTGCGAGGCAGACAGCGCCAGTCTACCCAATGCCTTTTGTAGCCGAGACATGTGCTGTGCATTAGGCAAGGTGTGTAAATTATGACAGCCCAAGTTCTGCAGCAAAGGCCGGGTCTGAGCACTCCTCTGCCTCCTTCTCCCTCTGTGTTCTATTTCCCCATGGCACTGGCCTCAAAGCAAGTGCCGCTCCACAGAGAGAACATTAACAGGCAGAGGCTCTGGCTTGGAGTAAATATTGCAGGATTGAAATGTGGAGGGAATTATACTTCTTCCTCTTGCAGACTTTGGAGTGCTGGGTGAGAAATAAATAATGAGGGTAATAATGGGCCCGATTCCTCCTGGCTGCTCCTCTCCCACTCCCCCCTGACCCAGCCCCGAGTGTGGAGCATCTTCTAAAGTCAGAGCGTGGCTGCTTGTGGTGATGGATTCAATCTTGAAGCCACCGAGACAGCCAGTGTTGGTCAGGAGAGCAGGTGGCTAGAAGAACATACACCAGAATAGCTCCTAGACAGATTTCATCTGGAGAGGGTGTCCTCCCACTTCTGGCCTCATTTTGCCGACAAGGAGCCCAAGGAATAGAGAAAATCCCTGACTATGTGCAGGGAAGGAGTACAGCGCCAGTCTGTGCTCCAAGAGATGATTTGGAGTGGCGCCTTTGCTCCCACTCTGGGAATCAGAACTTAGAATAAAATGGAGCTGGGAGAGTTTGGGTGCCGTGTGCAATGGGCACATGAGTTGTATAGCTCATCCATGGGCACTGAGCCTGTGAGCAAACCTGCCAAAAAGTGGCCAGAAACTTCCAGACCTTTTTAGAAATATGCTGAATGCCCTCCAGTCTGTCCCACCCTCATTTGATCACTGCTATTCAATTATCTTCTGTGAGTGAGAATTTTTAGCATGTCTCTGATAGCTCTGTCTTGTTCCGCTACTCCCAATCCTTTCCCAAAAAGACGGTGATGAATGTCTTTCACAATTAGGTGCTTATATGCAGTTAAAGCAGCAGGTAGATGAGTCTCCTGCATTTGAACTCCTGGAACCAGATCTAGCCTCAGGAGTGTGGAGCTGGCAGCGCTGTTTCCATGGGTGGTACTGGGGCACCTTGCCCTGGTCACGGGCAAGCTCAGGTGGAAATCTGAAGCACTCTAAGAAGCCACTCCAGGTGTTCAGGGCAACTCTCACTGAGAGAGTCTGCAGGTCTTAGAACTCTGGGCCATTGGTACAGATAGGCAAGCGACTCGCCTGACTCTCTCCCAGACAGGACCCCAAGGAGCAGGTGACAATCAGATTTGCTTCCAGAGCGCAAACATTATGGACCTTCCCCACCACTGAATTCTCAAATCCTCTGATCTGAACCCTTCCATCTCATCCTGAAAAATCACCTCCCTGGCAAAGCACCAAGAGAACAATTAGGGATTAACCAAAGTGCTCTCTCTTGCCAGGAAGAGTTTGAATTCTCAGAGGACCAGGGGGTAGCTTGTACCCAAGCTCTTTGTGTCTCTAACTCCCTCATCTTTGTTTTCCATCTCATTAGGAGAGGCGTGTTCCTCCCACTGTCCAGAAGACTCTCAATTCTAAGTGTCATTTCATTGTTGAACTAGTATTTTCACCATGTCCAAAGGCTGTAGGACAATAGTGATAATGTTGGGGGAAAAGGGAATTAAAACCACTCAAAACCAACACGTAGAGTTTGTTGTTACTACTGGTTTTGATATTTATAAATCCTTTACATATTGGGTTTTCTTGGAACTCAATTTTCACCCCAGTGTCTCTACGCCAGCATACATTTAGTGAAATTATTGCAAGAGAAATGAACAGAGTACAATTTTTTCATCATTCTTGTTGATACCCAACTTCTAAACTGTACTCCGAGTGCAAATTACTTCAACAATTGAGAGAGGGCTAAACCGAAGTGGTCCCTATATCATACCCCCTATAAAAAGCTATTCCATCACAATTAAGCACATCATTTTTTAAGCAGGAGACTCCCCTACAAGGCTTCTAAGCCCTTCACCATTCCAGTGGTAGCTTCAGAATGAGTTGAGAGATGAGTATCATAGCTTAAACTGAGCCCGACGTCACCCCCTAATATAGAGCCTAGTCATAAAGAGTAAGACAAAATTATCTTTAGTTTCTTCATTTATCTAGAATAGTAGGATTATACACAACAGTCCCATAAGCCTGTTGGTATTCCTTTGAGGTAGACAAGAGACAAGCAGAAAATAACTGAGGCACAGAGAAGAACCACCTGCCCAGAAACACACGTTTCGTGGCAAAAATCAAACTAAAATATATGATTTCCTTTTCTTTATCATGCTTTCTACCAGGTCATGAAACGCCTATGGATCTTTGCTAAGAAATTATTTGGACGTTAGGGAATTGCTGGGCTATTATTTTCTGAGAGGGATTTTCTATATTGATGTCCACAGCACTGACTCCACTATGAGACAGAGTGTCCTCTGTGTGCCTGAGTGTGTTTGTTCTAATGGGAAGAGTTTAAAATGATGCCAGTACCACTGGATAAGCAGTGATGTCAAAACAGGAGTCTTTCCCAAAGTAGCCACAATTTAATCTGTCCTTTCAAATGGCCTAGGCTTCCATGTAGCACGTTTCCATTGACACCCTGGTTCCTCCTTAGCACAAGAAAAAAATTCCCTTTCTGCAGGAGAAAGATGCATTTATACAAGTGACTCAGCATGCTTGAACATAGATGAATCTGGGAAAGAAAAGTTAAAACAAACTCTGAGTCAGGTCATCAAAAAGCTGGTCCAGGTGATCCTTCTTAAGAACATTGGCTGACACTACGTTAAGGAAGAAGAATCAACGTTGAAAATGAAAAACAGACCCAGAGCCATAACCACATCATTTTAACCACTGACGGTTTTATTTTCTCTGCTTCCTGCACGCACATGTGCAGGCACATTTTACAGAGGAGTGATCAGTATGCCTACAATAGACCTTCTATTTTTTCACTACATATTCTCCCACATTGCTAGAGAGCCTCTGTAATTTCTGTCACTGGCTGTGGACTTGTGCCTCACATTGCTGTGCCATCACTTGCTTTAGTCACACTTTTCTTCATGAAATAGTTTAGGTTGCTCAGGCCTTTGCTGTTCTAAATAATAAACAACGTAATGAACATCTTCATGGACGGAGGTTGTTTTCTGCTACATTATACCCTGTGGGTCTGTTTTGCAATGAACAACCTCTCATATACTTCCTGGTGTGAAAACCGTGTTGTCAAGTTAGTTACCTTTTCTCCACACCCTCTCATTATCCATGCCTTGCAGGGGTTCTTCCACAGCAAAAATCAAAAGCCCATTAGCAAGGCTGACGTTGGCTTTAGTGGGACATGGCATACTGCCCAGGCCTCGTCCCTTTATTTCTAAGAGACAGGAAATAGTATTTTAACTTTTGAGTTCTGTCTTTTCAGAATCAGAGTAATTTCTTTTTCCTTTTAGAGGTCGTGGGACTGAGCTATAGGAACATAGCAGAACCCATACTTTTCAGTCCACAATCAGATGCAATTACCATCAGAAAGTAAGCCTCTGGCCATCTTTATGCTGTCATCTTGATGTGGCCCAAGATAAAAGCATAGGTTTCCTCACCAGAAGGAATAAGTAAGTTTTTCTGTTACCGAAGGAGCCAGCATTTCCAGAAAGCCAGAGTAGCAAAGAAATAGATTGAGAAAGAAGCTCTAAGAAATATTCTCAATGAGAAATGAAGTATAACTTAGAGAGACCTGTGGTTTATCCTTGCTCTTTTGAGCCATGCTTCTTCAATGAAGGTTGCTTCTGTGCTCTGGATATTTCACATCACCATGTTTTAAATGACTAGGTCAACAGTGAGGGAGCTCGGCCTTTTGGTGAGCTCTCAGGACATGGGGTTTGTGTCCTGCCTTTCACTCCGATTCACTCCACGACCTTGCGACCTTGCATGAGTCCCTGAGCACTCTCTGGGGCCTCTGACATTCTCCATTCACAAAATATGACTCATTTTGGTATCAGTTCCCTTTGGAAAACTAGAGATGCAATTTGCTTCATCATGTGTTCCTGCCAATATTGTCATTTGCTATTTGTTCTTCTTTATTTGAGTCATGTTTTTAGAAAATCATCTAATCCAGGGCAATTTGTGGATAAAAAACATACACAAAAAAATGGATATTAAAACAGCCTCATTTAGAACAAAAGCACAAGTGGAGGCTGTTAGGGAGGGTTAGCTGAGAGTATGGAGAAATATAAAAGACACTAACTAAGACTTCCACACTTTCTGTGTGGATGGTCCAAGGCTCACACTCTGCCTCCAAACTGAGGAGCAGAGGCTGGGCTGCAAGACTGAGATTGTTCTGGATTTCTGGATCAGACTCAGACCTTAACCCCATGAAGGACAATCACTTTCCCATACGCTTGCAACTTTTTGCAAGCATGCGCACACACACACACACACACACACACTCACACAAATACACACAAACACACACACACACACAGAAACTGACACACGAACACACACACACAAAATGAAGAAAACAGCTCCCAGTTCCACACCTAAGCCCAGCCTGATAGAACCTGACAAGCATGACACATAGGTTTCCCTAAAAAAAATAGCTGTACCAGCTATCTCAGCATTTTTCCCTGGAAAAAAAGAAAAAAAAAAAAGAAGATACCACTGCATAGTTTCCAAGTGAAATAGTTTTAAATGTCCTACATTCGGGCTGTTCACAGAGGCTAATATTTGAATCCACTTGGGAGACTGTGTCCCCAATTCCAATGCAATCGTCATGACCAGCAGGGCCTGGGAGATCTTTGAGGTCAATATTAGTTTTCACCAATTGCGTGCAAGATGGACTTAAGTGACACAGGGGTGTGAGTCTATTTGTACAGAGCAATATTTACGGCACATGACAAGGGGCAGGGAAACCTTTCTAATGCCTGGTCCTCAAGAGGTACACAGAAAATCACAACGTGCCTAACAGCTGCATTCACACATTTTCTCCTTCTCTGACTGCCGTTCCCTTCACACCCTTTCTAGTCTGCATTTGACCAACAATACTGCAAAACACGTTCTGCCTTTATCACCGTGAGAAGCCTCGGTGAGAAGGGCCTAGTGAGGTCATGTTCCATGCCCATTAAATTGGTGTTTCAGCTACTGTTCAAGAGCAAAAGTAAGCGTGCTGGTGCCTCAGAGACAGACTCCTGGAGTGGAGCTGAGAATTTAGTGCATCAACCTAACCACCAAAATACTCACTGAGATGACTGTAATTAACAGGGAGAACCCACCCCACCCCCATTGAAAAGTGCAATAAGGGCAATTAGCACAAGAATTATGGCTTCACATTTTTTTGCCCTTTGCCTGAAATACTAATGCTAATATTAAGTGAGCAGCATTTTATCATCTTTCCTTTTCATATCCCAGGCATTTGTTCCCTTAGAGAATAAACAGGAAAAAAAAATGTGACTCTATATAGAAATACATAGTTAACTGTCCATCTCCAGAATAAATGGACTACTCTTGGCCCTATTTACCAACCTCTCAAAGAAAAAGAAAAAACAACTAAAACAAAAATAAAAACAATGATGCACTATGTGTGTATGAAATTGTAGGCAAGGTTATAAAGCCAAAGAGTTTGTGCTATCTTGCACAGCTAAGTCACAAACTGAAAACAAATTTTTGATTGCTTATATATCGTGAAGTGTTTCCTGCCTACACATCCTCAGAAGTCCCAGGAGCTTTCCTGGACACATGGAAAATTTCAAGTTGAGCCATTTTTAAGTTATCCATGAGTGAAGGGGGGAGGAACCAACAACAACAACAAAACAAAAAAAAACACACAGCACATGGAGTGGGAATTTTATTTTGTCACAAAAGAAGAAAAAAGTTATTTTGTTCTTTCTTTCCTGTTCTTTGAGTGACTTGACAGTGGTTGAACATACTTGGCCCCGATTTTTTTTTTTTTCAGAAAGAAGAAAATCACCTTTGTGCTAAAGCCAAGCATGAACATATTCGGCGTGTTCTATACATTGTGCACCAGGGAATTCTCAAGGCACATCTATGTGCAACCGTAAAACTAGCATTACCAGACACAGATCAGATCACACATCATAATGATAAATAACTGTGAGAATCGTAAAGCAAGCATAAACTTAGTATCCATCATCCGAAAAAGAATTCGATTTTTACAATTATTTTAAAGCATGGAACACAGAAATCACCATCCACGAAGTAGAGGTCATTTACTGAAACACAAATACTGCAAAACCCTGGCCACTGGGTGTTGACTAGGTTTCGTGTCTTCCAGCTGTGACTCTCTAAGAAATACTGCCCCCAAATTAAAGGTTTCCGAAATTCTTTTCAGACAGCATGCATGTGGTACCTAGTGGAGTCCAGCGCTTGTGTGCCAACACTGGGGGTGGGGCAGAGAGGTAGAGAAATTCTGGAAGGTTTAAAGTAGAAGAGTTGAACAAGTTAAGTAGAGGGTAGGGGCCAAAACTGTTTTTCAGGGAAACACCCCACTCAGAAATTTAGTTACTGGCTTCATTTCATGAATCTCACATAAATATCTGAGGAGACTGCCGACATCGTAGAGCCAAGAGGAAAAACATTCATTTAAAGAACGAGCAAGAAAAGCCAGAACATGGAATAATCATTTCACTGGACGCCCTCTGCTGCAGATACTGTTGGCTGAGATTCTGTTAAGAAGGAACCGAGAGAATGGATGCGAGATACTGCCTAGCCAGGAAGGGAAGAAACTCTGCTTTTATAAATAAACTTGTCACGGAGATAGGCCACACATCAGAAAGGAAAGTTGGGGGGTGGACCTAAAAGGACAGGGGGCCTGAGGTCATGGAGCCCTCCTGTCTCCCATCTCGGTTGGTACAGAAGAAGGCAGGGGAAACCGAATATGACCATTGTCTGGCCTGGGTGGTTTTTTTTTTTTTTCCCCCTTCTCATAATATAACTTTGTGAATATGTTTAAGAGAGTGTCTGCTGTTATTGGTCTAATGAGCTAACTCTGAAATCTGAGCTAAAGACAGCTCCCTAGTGGCTGCTCACTGTTCCACAGACCGAAAGGAAACTCCTTTCAGGGGCCCATCAGGGCGAACCACTGCTGACAGCTTGGAACGGCACAACACACAGATTTATTTCACAGACAGCCACAGACAGGAATTTAGCACCCTGTGCTGGCCTCCTGCTTAGCGGAGAAGGTGTTAAAATGCAACCATGCAGAGCTCTCCCTTGAACAAAACCCAGTAGCGACTAATCAAGCGGTCACCCGTCCCCCGGCAGAGAATCGCGGGCGCCCGCGCAGCTGAGCACCGCGCGGGAGCACCTTCCTGACAGCTGCTGCTCCGCCGCACGCTGCAGCTTCCGAGCTGCCTCGGAAGACGCTCAATATTGTGCATGACCTTGCAACTTCCAAATTAATTGATTTATAAACAACGGCAAATGTTATTTATTTATTTATGACATCTTGGAATGCCTTCCCTGGGTTTGAGGGCACAGCGCGCCACCAAGAATATTCCCTGAGGCCTGCCAAGGCAGCAGACCCGGAGGGTGGCTCTGGGCTGTCCCTTGTCAAGGCGCCTCCCGTGCATGCATAGCTGAAAGGCGTGGGCTGAAGTAGGGACTGAGGTGTAGACATTTACCTGCCCACACTAAGCAAGTCCATAACGCAGGATTACCTGCATAACAAAAGCACATTACCTTTGCTTGGTGAATACATCGGTGTGTATATATGTTTTTATGTGTATATATATATATATATATATATATATATATATATATATGTGCATGTGTATATATAAAATATATAGAAATGTACATGTGTGCATACATGTCTCTAAGATAGCCTTCACCTTCAAATTTGAGTAAAAGGGACTAACTCCCCACTTCTGTAGACTAAACAAGTATTCAACAGTTGATCAGCTGAGCTGTTTAGGGATAAAGGCAAACTATATTTATCAGAGCAATTGAAATCGCACGTGGGGATGGTTCCCAAGGAAATTGCATATGGTCGGTAATATCGTTTATATTGATTATTTTGCTAATCTCGCTCTCACTCACACAAGCTCTGGTTTCTTGTTTTTAGGATGTATTTGTGAAACAACCAACTTATTCTGGTAAAATGAGGAGAAAAAAGAAAACACACGGAAGGAAGAAGAGGAGGAGAAGAAACATTCTCCTTTTATATTTTCTGTATGGAGAATAAACCAAACCCCTGGTCCTCTCATTTAAATTCCACTTTGAATGGCTCTAAATGCTGCCCTCACCTATTGTATTTCCAATAAACATGTCTCTTCAGATCACTTCTCTTTCTCCCTACCTCAACTCTTAAAGTTTGCCAATCAATCGATAATAATGACCAGCTACTCCCTGAGTCCGATGCTATAACCGTGTATGGAGCTTAAGGCAGACACACATCCGTTCAAGCAGTAGTCTGCTTCCCAGAAGGTCTTTAATCAATGGACACAGAGGTAAACATGGGATGGGACTCTGGACTGAAAGGACCCTGCCCAAGAACCCGAAATGCATCCTGACAGAATGGAGTCCACATTTGTTGCTACTACTCTGTGACACCCTCCCGGGTGTGATTCACCATCCCAGCAGCATTCTTAGGGTAAAAGCATCTATTTGGACTTTTTTTGTTTTTTTTACCGACATGTTATCAAATTTCTGGGACACTTGCACCACCAAAAAGTATATAATATCAATAAGAAACTGATGCCCAGACCAGCCCCCCACCCCCCTCAGAGCTTCCCCTCTAGGCCAGTTAACCTTTTCCCACCTCCCTGTGGTGACTTTACAAAGGGAGCCTGGAAAGAACCAAAGCCTCATAAAACTAAAACCGGGAAAGAAACCTCCTCCTGTTAAAGAAGGCCGATAGGTCTGCTCCTATCCCAAGACAGAAAAGAAAAAATTATGCCTTGTTTATTTTTTCACTTCTCCCACTTCTTTGCAAGCATATCATTTTCCTAGAGTTCTTGTATCATAGATTTTGGTTAAAGGAACGACCTTTTATTTTGTCCTTAAAGTCAAGAGGTGTGTGTGTAGGGTGAGGGTGTGGGGGAAGGAGGAAAGGAAGCCCCAGGTAAGATGTGTTGGAGGAAATTTCTATGGAAGGTTGCCTCTGCTTCTCTCTGTTGATAAAACGTATACATAAAGTTCAGATCACACTAATATAGGGAACATTAGGATAAGCGTATTTTCATTTATAGGAGAAGAGTGGTTTGGAGAAATACTAAACAAAGAAAAATGGCATCAAAAATACCTAACTTGAAATAGACAAGAGAAATTTGCCTTAACCCCAAATCGAAAGTCCCCTCCGTGATTCCTGATGCATACTAAGCTTGTCCCTCTCACTCTCCTCCTCACTCTTACTCTCTTCCTAGGGTGGGTATCTGGTATATTTAACAGGCCCTTTCATTTCTATAAGTATGTTTGCATTCCAAAGTGAAATCTATTAAGACAAAGATGAAGTGTGAGCCGAGATGGTCAGATAGGGTTCTTCACTCTTTCACTAATGGACAGAGCTACAGTTTTTATTCCGGACTTACATATATACATGCTCTACCTTTGAAACATTTCCCTATCCATGGCACTTGCCAGATTTCACAAAGCTGCTACTAGTGGGGCATCCAAAAAAAGGAAATGTCCCCATTTCCTTGCTCAGTGTACAGTGTGTACACTCCTGTGACAACCCTGATCTTTCCGGTGAAACATTAAACAAAATCTTCCATGATGCAGGTCTTCTGTTAATCATCCTCAAGCAAAATTCATTGAAACCTACTACATTTTAGGCATGTTTCTAAATGTTGGAAATAAACCACCAAAGAGAAAGACAAAACTCCCTGCCCTACCACACACAGTAGTAGTCAGGGAGGGCAATACGGACAATTGACAAGTAAATGAGTAAAATCTACAGCACGTTAATTGGTGAAAAGTGTAATGAGAAAAAAATCAAATAGGGAAAGGGGTTTGGAACTGCGGGGCTGGGGAGGAGGTGCTTCTGAGGTTGTCACCTCAGAATCTTAAGCAAAGGCACCGAGGACATCTGAGCAAATACTTCACACTGAGACATACAGTCCCAGTTAAAAAGGAGATATGAATGAACTGATGACAATGGTTTCCCCATTTTTTTTAATCATTCCAAACACAGCCAATGATAGAACAGCTGTTTTTCTCCCCGTTTTCCTTCCAGAGACCAGATTTTACTTTCCCACACTCTTTGCTGCTTCTTTTCCCACTGAACTTGCACAATTTGGTTCCTGCTGACTTAACAGTAGGTTCCATCATCCCTTTAAGTAATATTTGCTGAGTGTCTACTCTATGTCAACATTTTGAAAAAGCAGTATCAAGATGGTGTAGAAGCAGAATCTATGACATCACAAGATTCTTTCCCCTATTCTAATAGTCTGTCCTCCCACCGACCTCCTATACTTCCTCTCCTTTCCTTCTTGAGGCCGAAACCTTCAGAGATCCCAATTCAGTTCTTGGGATTTTTAATTTCCGACACTCCCAAATTGTAAATAGACATGCTCCAGTTATGACAATTCAGATCTCCTGGTTTTCTGAGACACACCACCTAAAACCACATTTCTCCTCGCTATTAAAAAATCAAGGCGAGCCACAACAAGATGACTGCATGCAATTTTGTATCACAGGTAAAAGAAAACCTTGTCGATATGAAATCAGACAGTGTAAAATTCTCTCCCAGAGGAATTTGGCATTATTACATCCCCCATCAATCATGGTATTGTTTCTCCAACAACTGTATCAGATGCAGCATCCAGATATTGCTCTGTCATCCTACCAATTCAGTAGGGAAGCCAGATACCATTACAAACAATTCCAGGCCCACCAAAATCTAAACTCTTCCAGGAGGATTCAAAGTCCTCATTTGTTTCCAACTATTATCAATTCTCTAAATTCCAGGACTTTAATATTGGATATAATGGAATTTAACCTAAACATTTATGTATGACCTACATATATACATTTATGAAAACACTCATAAATGTGAATTTGACATAAACATATATGAAGAAATACTACGTACATATTATACTACAATAATATATAATATGATAATATAATATATTGTTGGACGGCACATACTTTCAATCTTAATGTATCAAAGATTAGTACCCATTCTGGACATTCCATTGAATGGCAGGCAATAATTCCCTCCAGCCCCTGTTATGGGTCATCTATATAGAAAGTGTCTGGGCAATGTTCCAAGTACCCAGGATATAATAGATAGATATACTAATAGATCCAGCAAAGCCTCTGCCTTCTGAATTTAACTTTTTTTTTCTTTTGGTAGAGATTTTTGGTTTTTCTGTCATCAGATACTCCCGATGTGGGGGGAAATTACAAAACCAAGCTTAAACTTAAGAATAGATACTGGATGAATTTTGAAATTGCCTTTTCTTGATCCCCTTGTACCATTAGGAAGAAAACACTTCCCCTTACTCTTTCTCTCTCTCTCTCTCTCTCTCTCTCTCTCTCTCTCTCTCTCTCTCTCTCTCTCTCTCATACACACAGGCTAAAAAGTTGACTTGGAAGGTTTCAATTTCCCTTAACGTTTTCCCTTTGTCCCTGCCAGTGAGAACCCATAGCAAGTGATCTGAGGATTCTGCCTTGGCCCCTGCACAGAAAACGCCCACCGTACATCCACCTTATAAACCTTATTTATAATCCTCTGTAAATTTGACCGAAAGTCATGAACTACATAATACTAATTCTTAGAGGTTGACATATTTCCCTGATCTTTCATGAGCCACATGGGGAAACAGTTTTCTCCTGATCTGAATGAAGAAGAAACACAGTGATCCTAATCAACCATTGCCCTTAGTGGCTTCCCTAAACAAATCTGGGAAAGCGCTTAAAGGCTTGGGAATAACCATGACCCTGCTTGATGCACTGTAATAACCCTACCTAATTATACTGATATAAAAACTAATTGGAAAGATAGCAAATGTCAGGGTAAGATGCAAATTGTAGGGTGTTAATTGCTGAACAGGTGCTGGAATAGAATTAAATGAGTATTCTGATTAAAAGAGTGGAGGAAACAAATGTGGACCCCCAATACAAACTTGGCCATGTGATTTCTTCAGCGGTCCATTCCACCAGGAAAAGGTCATGGTGCTGTGACCTCTGTTTTGTGATGGGTGGACCAAGAAAATAATAGTGACCACAGAAGAAAAACCAATCTAGCAATAATATCAACATGACTTCTAGAACTGATGGCTCAGTTTGAGCCCCAGGGACATGCAATGTGTTTTAAGAGTTCTTAGATGCAGAAATGAGCCCAGATATAATCAAAAATACATAAACGCTCACCTTTCCCCAGCCATAAGTCTGTGCCCTTCCACCTTGAAGCAGAAGTCCTCCTAGCCCCTGCAGAAGTGTACCGGTGATGAGCACTCTAGGTGTTCATTACATTTGTAAGTTGACCAAGTGCTCATTAATTAACTGAATCAATGGTATTGCTTGCCTTCAATAAGTGGAGGCAGCGTGAGAGCTATGGCATTGGGGTGGGGTGGCATTGGGGTGGGATGGCATAACACAGAGAATACAGCAGAGGCTCCAATTGCTATAAGAAAGTCATTCTTATTGCAAATGGTATTTATTGATGCTCTGGCAATCCAAACTTTAAACAGACATCTAGAAAGGCAATTATTTCCTTAGCCCCATGTACCCATGAAGAATGCTTCTGCACAAACTCCTGGTGCCTTGCTCAAGGTCTTGCCCAACCATCATTAAATTTCCTGACGTGTAGCAAAGCCTGAGCCAATGGCCCCTTCATGCTGAGTCCTTCAAGAGAAAAGAGACCCTGAGGGAAGCATCTGGAGGTGGATGCCAGGTGACAGTAGGTAGCAGCTTCTAAGATCCGACTTGATGTGACCTCTTCCCAATACTACGACACCCTCCGTATTTCCACAACCTAAAGAAGCCTTTTCCTTCAGCTCCACTAGGCCCCTACACCAGAAGAAACGCTCTAGATCAAGGCAATAATATTTTTCCCAACATACTACATACCACAAATAACCTAGAAGGGAATTATTCCATTTCCAGGTGGGATACTGCAGCTTAACTGTTCTTTTCTGCCAATAGTTGGCAGCTCTTTGAGATTTATTATGCCAGAAACCTAAAAGGGCTCTCCAACTCAGGGAGGCTGAGGCAGCACAGTCCTAGCCCTATTCTTCTGGTATTTCTCACTCCACCCTGCCCCGGGGTAGAACAGCAATTCATTTACTGTGCTCATTCCACTTGGGGGCCTCTTCTCCCAGGGTCTGCCAATTTCACACCCCTCTGCCTACTTAGATTTGGGGTTGGTGACATAGACTAGTTGCAGCAGGGGACATATAGCCGCAAAGGTAATTCTTCTAACTCAAAAGACATCTGTCTACTAAAGTTAGCGTGGAGAGCTGATCAACCCAGTTTGCTTCCTTCTATTTTTTTTTCTTTGTATTTAATCGATTTGGCCTCTATTTATGTTGGGCAAAAAATAATAATACGATGGTTACATTAGACAATGCTTCAACTCAGCAACACAATTTCAAAGTATAAACAGAGGAGTTCCCAAATGCTTTAAGGGGGAAATGTGGCTACAGGAGGCATGGGTGAGATTTCACCGTGTTTATTTATGCTTTTATAAGGACACTGAGAATGATAATAAAACAGGATGGGAGAGAGAACAATTTTGCTCAGCCTAGAGATGGGTGGGTATAACCTCCTCGCTCTTTCCTTTTCTTTGATCTTCAGAAAAGCTCACTCTCTCTTGTTCACTCTCTCTTTAAGGAACAAAAATAAACTGTCTCCTGAGTAATAAAGTCAAGACACTTGCCAGTAAAAATTGGTTAAGGTCATCACTTCTGAAGGTCAAACGAGTTTTAGACAAGATGTCATGTGGAATCACCATGCAGCACATTTAGTTAAATGGTTAAAAATAATAAAAATAATGACAGTAGTGGAGTTATTTAAATAAAAAAAAAAAGCACAGAAGTTGGAGAGAAAATGAGAGAACCAGATGTCTTGAAGGAATGCTGGGAAACGCTTCAGAAAAAGATTTCTCCCATCCCAAACAAAACCTTCCCCAAGGATCTTTTGAGACTAGCTGTCAGTATCTAATGTCGATTCAACATCGTACATCTTTTGTGGGTTTTGCTGTAAGGTTTTCTTATTTATTTATTTTATTTTACCAAGGAAGACACAATGGGGAACACTTTTTTTTAAGGGATGGCACTTCAAGTTGACCCCAAAACGAGCATTTCCCTGGGTCCCTTGTGCATCTGCCTTGTGGAAAAATCCAAAAGACACAGAAGTTACGTTGCTCCGATAGGAGATTGGAATAGAAAGAGGTTTCTATTTCTCAGCTTTCCTGAACATGAGACCATAGACTTCAGTAAGGGGAAGATACCACCATCTATCCAGGTTCCAAAGGAAGATCTCTGCTTTTCATAAAATAGAGCCTGAACAGGTCGCAGAGCTAAGAGACTGTTACGAGATGCAAATGAGCTCTCCTGGGAGGTCTCCAGGGCTCCAAAAACAAACTCAGAATCCACACTGACAGGGCAGCGCAGTTTCTAGGTTATGTCACAGCCTTTCATAGGGTGAAGTGGGCAGCCAGGCCTGGTGCTTTCTATGATCCATTTGCTTTTACAGGGCATAGCTCACCCACAGAACCAAGAAGTCTCTTGTGCCAAGGGGATGCTTTAAAACTCCAGAGAGGCCACTGCAAGACTCAAGTTCCAAGTATTGCTCGTTGCCAGTGACAATTAGAACAATCTGAAAATGTTCCTCCCAGAAAAATACACTCTTTTTTTGTTGTAACAGGGGTGTAAACGCCAGCCAATCTCTTTTGGCACTCACTGCTGTAAGAAGTGCTTTCACTGTGCCACCTCTCGACAAAAACGCCCTCAATGAGCGTCCTCCAAGGACCAGCTTTGAAAAGGGGTTTCGCGTATCAGGTTAATGCATGCACTTGGCACGGCCCAACTTTTGCACCAAGGCTCTGGGGTATGGGGTGATAAGAGCCAGGTTCTGTTTGTTAACGATAAGGCAATTATTTCTTTGGTACTTCATAGGAAAAAAAAAAATCTTACAGCAAAGAGTCCAACAAGGATCCCTAGGGAGACAACGGAACTCGTAGGTTGGAAAAGTTTTTTTTTTTTTTCCTTCACAGGAGCAAACAAATGAGCTATTGAGAGCAACAGAACAGCTAAGACAAAGTTACCGACAAACATGCTGGCAGTCAGCTCCCACAGAAGCCCTCGACAACTTAGGGAGGGGAAGGCAGGCATCAAGGGGAAGGAGGGACAGAAAACACGACAGACTTAAAATGAGAGGAAAGGAAATTGAGAAAAGGAAGAAAGAACAAGAGAACAAGAGCAAGGTGAAAGTAAAGAGGCAAGAAAGAGAACAAAGGAGAGGTAGTGACCAGATCAGAGAAAGGGCAGAGCGAGCCGGTGGCACTTCTCATGCTGGAAAATGAAGAGGTCCATGAACTTGGAGAAAACGTGAGATCGTTATAATCACTCACTGATCCCTAACAGAAATTTAGCATTTCCTTCCATTTTAAATGTAGACAACACGCCCTAATGTTATCATAGATCTATAGGATTTCCTGGACTGTCAAGAGGGTCCATGGTGAACCAAAAAAGTGGGGGCAAGAACTCCAAATCCCTGAGAAGGCACCAGGCATTCCCTCCCTTTGCAGGCATAATACTTCAGAGAATAGGTGTGTATGATTTTCATTTTGGAAAGGAGATCCTTTCATTCACTCCCTGGGGCAGGCTTTCTGCCTTTAGGCCAAAGCTTCCTGGCCCTCCCTGGAACTCTCTTCCCTGCAACAAGTTTATGCTTCAGGAGCCAGGCAGCTCTCCGGAAGTGTTTCTCAAGGTCATCATATCTGAATAACAGCTGAGAGTTACTTCCACAGCTTTAAAGGTCAGGTCCAGCATGACAATTTTTCTGACACAGTTTGCCCAGTTGGTTCCCACTAAGCTCTGTAAAACTCAACAAATGGTAGGCTGTGACTTCCCAAAGAAACACGTCACTGAAGCCTCATATCTAGTTTCCTACGAGGTGGAGAAAAATGCTAAAGAGATCAAGATAGTCTACAGACGGAATAGGTCTCAAAACAACTGGCCTTCTGTTCATCCCTCCTTGTTCTCAGAATTACATCACAGAATCCCAGTTCCGTGGAACTACAAATCCTGCTGTCACGATAGACTAGCATACAGAGTCAGTGGAATATTGACCCCAGGACCTATGAATTAAGCTACTAGTTATGGCCCTTTAGAGAGGTGGGTGAGATCAGGTGAGCCCTGCCCTTGGAAATTCCCACCCAATGTTCCAGTATCATTGGTCAGGTTGGCCTGGCCCAAGTGATAGACCTTGGGCCAACTCACTGAACTGCTGTGTCTGCTATGGCTCCCAAACCTTAGGGTTTTTGCAGAACCTGGGCCTGTTTCAGAAGTTTCTAAGCCAAAGCCTATCTCTCCCCATGAAGCAAGGAGTTTATACCTTGACTTGGGGCTTCTATTATGCTGGATTAGACTGGAAATCTTCAGAACAGATATCATACTCAAAACCACCTGCCTGACCAGGGGCTACGGAAAGAGAAGCATCCATTTTCAGGGTGGGGCCAATTTTGAAAACCTTCAAGCACCTCTCTCATTTAAAGATGGGAACTTTTTAAAGGACAGGGGAGGGCTTCTCTTCGAGAAGCACACAGCCTCAACTCCTCCTTAGAGAAGGAATGTATCTACCTGACAAAGACAGGGAGTCCCAAAATGTGTAGGCAGGTACCGGCCATCAGGGTGGCAGAGGTCAGGTACAGAGTGGAGAAAGACGCTAAACAAAATACATCTCAACCAAAACCACACACAGACTTACCTCACTGTCTGGTTAATTTTCTTCTTAGTCTCAGTGATGGGAATTAGACAATTGCTTTAAAAACTCAGAAGCCACCATAAAAATAGAAAATTATTGTTTCCTGTCATGACCAAATATTAAACACAGTGCACACCTAATGACTCTATCCCTCCCCAGGGAAGAAGCTTTATGAACAATAAAATCCCAGCAGATTTCCAGTGTTTGGGTTTGGAGGTCTCATTATGGGCTCACTGATCCACTACAATTTACAAGCTCAATGGACTTGACTTGAAGTGAAAACCGCCAACCCAGAGTTATAAACAGAACACCTACAGTGAAACCAGCATTTCAGTCTTCATCAGGGAGGGAAAAGAAGAAAGAGAGGAGTGAGGCAAAAGACATTAGGGTTCAAGCTGCTCATGGAAATGTTTCCGACTGCCTGCATTGGAATCAAGGCAGACACCCCACTAGAAAAGCAAGGCATGGGAGACAAAAGCAAGGGATCCTAAAACCAAAGACAAGAAGTAAAAAAGAAAGATGAATAAAGGAAAAAGAGGGAGATGGGGATAAGGGTGGGGTGCAAAAGAAGTGAGGGAAGCAGAGGGGAATTTTGAAATCTGCCATCATTTTTTCTATATAGGTTGACTGGACATGACACCAAACTTTCAAAGTTAAGATTTCTTTTTTTAAGTTCACTAAATTACCTAGATATATGTTTCAATGTGGCTATCCTTCATCTCGGGACTCAACATCTGGATGATAAAATGCATTAGCCACTCTACATTTACTTGGGCAAGCATCAAGTGGACGGTTAGCGTTAAATCGAAGCAAAGTCTGGCTCTTGTTCAAACGTCAGCCAAGACCAAGCAGGGAGAGGGGAGCTTCCCCTTTACCTCTAACTCCATGCAATTTATCACTCAGGGCTAAACAATCCCACATGTGGGAAGTGCTGAAGAAGGAGACTTTGGGAAAGCTGAACAAAGGCTTTCAGGGAAGTCAGAATGAAAGTGAACAGGAGATGGACAGTGGACACTAAGCAAAAGCAATATAGGGGAGGCGACAAGTCCATAAAACAGGGTCTAGACAGAGCATGAGACCAAGGCACTGAGAGGTGACAAAAAAAGAGAGAAGAGACAGAACGCTGAGGAGGGGGGTCTGGGCAGAGAAACTGGCCAAGATGAGGGAGAAAAACAATGCTGGTATTTCCCAATAATGTTTTCTGCTCACCTAGCAGACTCCCACATGAGTCTCCTAAGTGTGAATGAACTTCCACATAGTCCAGAAGATGATGATTTCTACCATATGAAGGCAGAAAAAGAAAAAACTAAACGGAAGGAAACAAGTACATGCTAATTGGCTCTGCGGCCAGTCGTGGCTCAGGGTCTTTCAGACATCGTCTCTCTCCCTCTCTCGCCCTTACTTTCCTATTCTTCAGATAAGAAATGGGGATTCGGATAGGGTTGCCAAATAAAGTAAAGATACCCCATTAATTTTGAATTTCAGACAAATAATTTTTCAATGTAAGTATATCCCAAATATTGTGTGGGAAAGGCTTATGCTGAAAAAGCATTTTTTCCATCTGAAATTCAAATTTAACTGGGACACACTTATACTAAAAAAAAAAATCATTTGTGTTTATCTGATCTTTAAATTTAACTGGGCATCCTATATTTTTACTTGCTAAATCCATCCACTCCAGATTCAGTGAGAGGGAGGAAATGAATGAATGGGTGAATGCATGCATGGCACAGAAGTAGTCAAACCCAGATCTGAAGCCAGATTTTACTACAGTAATTATCACATTACAGGAATAATAGCCACTTCAAGGACTCAACCCACATGTCATAAATCTGTGTCCTATATACAACCTTACTTCTTCTGAAGTAAGAAAAAGGCTTTTGCACAGAAGAAAGTGCCTACATACAAAATTACTGCTTATAGGGAAGTAAAATGCTCTCAGCATGAACAAATGGCACGGTGCTTGGAATGTGACGAATATTCCAGAGCTTCAGTCTAATCAGGTCATCAACAACATATTTGATGTGAAAGCCATCATGGCTCCTGCCCCTGGCCTTGCATGGACCATCTCAGTTTTGTCCTGGGAGCTAGAGATCTTGTCTCTAATGCCAGCTGAGTCTTTGACCTGCTTGCTACATGGCCCCTGAAGAAGTAGCTCTTCAATTGGGTTTTCTCACCTGAAATGTGGGATGACAGCCCCACTATATAGCTAAAATTAGTCATGTGCATAACTTTAAATTAATCAGGAAAATGTCCCATGCAATTTTGCGAATCTGGACCCAAAACAAACAAACAAACAAACAAAAAAGTTCACCTTTTGTTTCATAGAGACCTACCTTGAGGATTTATCAGCAGGGCTATGTGTGAGTAACAGCATTCGGAGGTACAGTGACCCTGAACATACTGCCATTTTGTGAGTTCTCTTTTTTTAAAGTTCTGGCATCCTATGGGCCATAAAATATGGAGGTGTGAACCTCAAAGGGCTGACCTGAATCCAGTGGTTCCATCCCTGCCATCAATGGGATTAGGAAGTTCTCCCTTATTTCCTTCTCAAAAGTTCCTGTTATATGGGAGCAGTTGCACTGTTTCTCCCCAGGTCTGGTTCCTTGATGGTCTTGAGGGAGCTGGGAAAGTTTGCCTTCACTGGAAACTGTGTTTAGAATCAAACCATCCTGGTGGACAATCAATTAATTATCCAGTCAAGACTGATGAAATGCTGACTTCTTTTAGATTTGGGTCTAGCCTGCCTGACATGCTTTGAGCCTCTTTGTCACTCAACCACTTTCCAACTCTAGGTCAATGTGAAGAACAGAGCAACAAAGGACAATTATACAAGATTTCAGTCGACAAATAATCAAAGTTGAGTTTTAGTGGGTACAACCCTAAATCTGCAAATCATCTCTGGATAACTTCCTTCTCATTTCCTTGGAATGCGTCCCATTTCCCAATCATTTAGCCTTTTAGCCTCGTGGCTGGGTGAAAAATAGGAAGAACTTATCCAGCCCCATTTGCTCAACTAGAAAAAGAAAGAAAATAGCTGAAGTTCTAGAAGGTTCTCTGTGGGTGTACATGTAGTCTTATCAATCTTTCCCAAGCTCCAGGTCCTTTGTTCCTTCAAAAGCCATCCAGACAACTCTGGAAAAAAATACCTTTCCCAGAAACAAATATCTATTTCTTATTTCCAGCACAGCACAGTTTCAGAGCACTGCTCTTATACTCCTCTTGACTCATATACTTTCTGGCAAATCTGCTATTTAATCACATCACACAATTTTATAAGGAAGAAGCTGAAAGTTGAATACTTTTATCTGTTCCACCTAACCCCATGCATCCAGTTGGTCCTCTGATTTTCACTGGGAATTAATCCAGGGGATATACACAAGTACTTTGAATGAGCGAATACTAGTAAAAGTGAACTGGTTTTGGTCTTTTTCCCTCTTTTCTAAAGAATTACTTGTAAATGGTTTGGATTCTGGCCTTTGAGTTTCTGCTTTCTCACAAACATCCAGGCTACTAAAAAATTCACAGATTGCCAGATGGTACAACAGCAGTTCTTTGCAAAGGATCTGAGCTTTCCAGTGAACAAAGGACGCGTACTCATGGGGACAAGTGGCAACATCAGCAAAAGCTTTGGAGCGGTGGGTGTATTGGGGGAGGGGAAGTGGGGTATGGAGAGGTGAGAAAATGGACCTTTCACCTCCAGCCACTGGTATTTGGCAGGGAAAACCCAACTCCCAACCACTGCTGGTGATGAAAGAGGGCATGTCTAGAAGAAGTTGAAAGAAACTAAATCAGAAACTGAGATCTTTTTGTAGGAAGTCACAAAATTTGAAGTCTGTGCCCATCTTCCCAGTTCCTGGTGGTATAGGGTGATGGAAATAATGTCCAAGCTTTGGCAAGTAAATTGATAAATTCCCAAAAGAGCCACAAAAACAAAAGCATTCATGAACTATTGTAATGTCTTCCTAATAGGTTCCCCTACTTCTGTTCTTCATTTTCCAATTCATCCTCAAAGTTCTCTCTCCAAAATACTGACCTGCCCATGAAACTGTACTACTCAGAGTCCTTTGAGCTCTTCCCATCACCAACAAAATAATGTCAAAATACTTTTGTATAGATATCTAATGTCTTCCAAAATCTGGACCCAGATAATCTTTGCAACTTCTCCTACTACACTTCATCACACATATCCATGCATTTATAAAACTACAAGCAGATTGAGGAAATTCTTTCCTTTCCACATGACTTTTCCTACATACTTTCCTCCTCCTAGAATGCCCTTTGACCTCAACTGCATATGTCCAACTTTCCGCCGTCACCTCACACACCTCTACCTATGTAAATGAAAATCATCTTCCCACTTCAGATCTTCCAGAGTTTTTATCTCTACCTCTTTTATGAAACCTTTTACATTCTACATTGCATTACCATTATTTCTGCACATGCTTTGTTTTTCCATCTGAACTATACACCCCTGTTGGGAAAGCTTTGTGTCTATTCAATCTTATTCTCCCTAAGAACACCTTGCAAAGTCCATGACATAATAGGCCCTCAGTAAATATTTACTGAATAAATAAGGATTCATTCTGCCTTGCAACTCCTATCTGTTCTTGGCATTGTTTTACACCTAGCTGCCACAGGGGGGTAAGATGCTAAGCAGTTGTCAAATACAAGTAGTTACAGGAAAGGTCCTATATGAACTGGCATGGACTCAGTCATCCAAACTCTTTGATGCTTGGCAGTCAGAGATTCATCTGTCAGCTAATATTTACTGAGTGTCTATAATACCTAAGCCACTGGCTAAACGCTGTGGGAGACACAGGATAATAATTGTTGTGACTTTCTTTTTTAAGCATCTATTCCATCATGCGCTAGGTAGGCACCTTATGTACATTAATGTATTAATATAACAACTCAACACTACCACATAGTTAATAAATATTAGAGTCAAGTCTTAAGTGACATACGGTATCTGACATCCAAGAATTATAATATATTTGTGACTGTAAGGCAAGCCCAGATAGGAGATATACATGTATATATATGTATGTGTATATATCCATCCTAACCAGAGTAAGCATATGTGGCAAGTGAAAAGACTTTGGCTAAAGAATTGCCATCTTTGAGGAGATAGAATCTGAACTAGGTCTTAAAAAAGGGATAGGATTTATATCAGCAGAGAGTTTGGGGTATTCCAGATGGAAATGGTATGTGTAAAAGGAAAGCAGAGGAAATATTCAAGTTCTGTTTGATGGAACAAATGTTTTGATTTTATTTGGGCTCACAGAGAAGCATTAGAAAGCTGGAACCTATCTACCATCCACTGGCCTAGTCTTCAGAGTACTTTTAACAGTTTGTAAATATATATTTCTTTGTGTGATTATTTAAGCTGTCAACTCCATGAGAGTAGGAACCATGCCTGTTGTGTTCTCTGATGGTCTCTCAGGGCCAAGAGTTCACAAATATTTGCTTAATAACTGAACAACAGAAAAAATTACTAAATCAATAAATAATGGAGCGAACCAATGTATGGACGACTAAACTAGTTTGTGTCAAAAGCTCTGCACATCTAAGAACACTGGCCAGTCGAGTAGAATAAGTATAATTCTTAAAAACTAAAACCACAAAAGTGAACATCATAACTTTTCAGCACCACCTCTTTAATCAGGAGGAGGAGAGTCATTTTCTCAAAGGAAATTTCATTTCTTTTTTAACACTTGGCTCAGGCTGTTGTCATTCAGTGACGTGCTTTACCCAAAGGGACATTTTTTTTTCCTATACCAGCAAGTAGAAGAGTCCCTTCTCCTACCTGTGTCTCTCTGAAATGGCCAAGAAACTCACCAAGGTTTTACTAGCAATCAAATGAAAGACAACATGAAAGAATAATGCATTCACTTTGGATAGATAATCTGTGTTGTTAGTGAGAAAATCTAAACCTTCCCTTAGTAAATGGAATTTTCACTAAAAAAAAAAAAAAAAAAATGCCTGGGGCCAAGCTTTTGTAGACTCTTCGCAGCACTGGGCTCCCCTCCACTGGCGATAGGGAGTCTGGGCAGAAGAGGCACATATTAATAGCTCCCGTAAATTATTGATGAGCAAGGATGATGAATTAGCATGCCTGACACTCAAACATGGGCCCTCAGCTGGACTCAGAGAACTTAGAGGTGGAAGGTAATGTAAGCGTCACCCATTAACTAAAGCACTTCATTTTACAGATAGGGAAACTGAGGCTCAGAGAGGCAGCTCACCACCTCCAAAACATTAGACAGCTAGTTAGTCAATAATCTGGGGCTAGAAGTAGGTGTCTTAGTCCTAGTCCAGGACCATTTCTACTAGACCATGCTGCCTCTCTGTCATGCTGGGGACTGATAATCTAAACTGTCACACAGTTGAATGTGACTTGTACCCTCTCAGAGTTACAGGTGATGCTTACCACCCCCATCAAGTCTCCCAGAACCCACCCTTCAATGGCTCTGAATTCTGGAACGTTTTTCCTTCTATTATACTAAATTCTTTTTCTCATTAACTCCCATGCATTGACTATACTCCAATTTCATCACTGAAACTGGTTACGTGACCTTGGCCAAATTATTTAACTCATTGAGACTTATTTCCTTTTCTCTGTAAAACTGAGAATTTTCTCAACCCTTGAAGATTAATTAAGAAGATTATTTTACACAAATTGCTTAATACAATGCCAAGCATGCAACAAGTGCCAATTAAATGTTAAGTATTGATCTCATCCATCCTTCTCAGGGACAAAATTCTTCATGCAGGAGGTGTCACTACTGATATATCTGGCTTGTCTATTTCTGGGGAAAGGGAGTGAGTGGGATTGAAAACTGGCCTGAATGGTTTAGGACAACAGGAATCCCTTGGGTTTTGTGGACATAAATCTCACCAAAATCTCAACTCCAACCACTATCCAAACACTGCTTCTATGCTGAAAGAGACAGTGGGTTTAAAAGCATAATGAACACCACAAATCAAGAAGAGATTAATATGAAGTTCATTTGATAAATTAAGAAAAGGAAAAACCTCAGTGTTCAGGATTAATGCAATACCCTCTAGCATGCATGGAAAGTTGGTAAGGGCTTTATTCCCCACAGTTACTTTCTGAAAGTTCCTATCCCCCAAATAACTCTTTCCTGGAGTTAAGTGGTACACTGGAGAGAGGAATGACAAGTATGGCCCAGAGGAAAGAAGATCTAAGCGTGTGGAACAAGGTAGTCCGGGAGGCAGAGAGAGGCTGGAAGAAGATGTGCTAGATGGTAGGTGAAGGGTAAACAAGAAGCCTGGACCAGAGGGAAAAGCATTAGGTGAAGGTGCCTACCAAGATGATGGCAGGAGAAACCTCATTTGAAAAATAAGTCATACTCATTAGGACAGCAACTATTAAGAAGAAGGACAAGGAGAAGAAAAAAATAGCAAGTAATATAGGGATGCAGTGAAATTAGAACCCTGGTGCACCGTTGGTGGGAATCTAAAGTGGTGTAGCCACAGTAGAAATGGTATGGTGTTTCCTTGAACCATCATTAAATCCAACAATTCCACTTCTGGGTTTATACCAAAAAGAAAATAAATTGAAAGCAGAGACTCAAAACAATATTTATTCACCCATGTTCATAGCACCTTTACTCACAAGGGCCAAAAGGTTGAAGCAACCCAAGTGTCTGTCCATCGACAGATGAATGGATAAACAAAATGTAGCATGTCCATACAATGGAATATTATTCAGCCTTTAAAAAGGAAGCAAATTCTGGCACATGCTACAATAATGAAGGAATCTTAAGGACATTATGCTAAGTGAAATAAGCCAGGCATAAAAAGACAAATATATATGATTCAATTTATATGCAGTACCTAGAGTAGTAGATTCATAGAGACAGAAAGGAGAATGGTGGTTGCCAGAGGCTGAGGGGTGGGGGAATAAGGAGTTTTTGTTTAATGGTGACAGAGTTTCAGTTTTGCAAGATGAAAAGACTTCTGTAGATGGATGGTGGTGATGGTTGCAAAACAGTGTGAATGCATATAATATTGGTTAAGATGGCCAATTTTATGTTGTGTGTGTTTTATCACACAATTAATTTTACAAAAGAGAAAGAGGAAGATAAAATCAGGAAAGCCCCTCATGAGCAACCAAACAACAGATATTTCTGAGTAAACCTTTTGAATAAGAGTAATTTTGTTGTTTGTTCACCTTCTTGAAAAATAAAATAAATTAAAACATATTAGCACTTAAAATGGCCCTCCTGGGAACAGAGCTCAGAAACATAGGCGACAAATGTCCCAAGACAAAAGACTGGGATAGTTATAAGACTGGGTCTTATAGTATAGTAAAATAAGACCGGGTCTTATATTAATTTTTGCTCCAAAGGACGCATTAGAGCTGATTGTCCAGCTAGGTCTTATTTTGGGGGAAACACAGTACATGGGCAGAGGCAGCCTACAAAATTCAAAAAGAAATCTCACTCTCCCCACCCATCTGACTTTTAATGGGGCTGCAAGTACAGGAACAGTTGACTCTTTTTATTTTTTTTTTGCTCCATGTCAGTGAGACTGTCCCTGAATTCCTCTTCCCATGGCCCCCCAGATTATCTTGAGCCCTAGAGATTCAGCAGATAGTCAGAAGAAGCTTCCAGATAGAGAAGAGAGTTTAAAGAGAGCACAGCCCATGATAAACAAGATTGAATTAGAGCTCCCCTCTGAAACCACAAAATGTAAATCGGTGTGAGCCTTTTTTTTTTTTTTCAATTCACCACACACAGGTCTTTACAGAGACAAGATTTAGGCACAGACCATAGTATGGATTCTGTTTTCATTGTTGATTTTGTTTTATTCTGTTCTGTTTCATTGGAGTTTTTCTTAGATAGGGAATTTGGATTTTTACATCAAAACTTAATAAACCCTTCTCCCACTCTATGCACGTACACATTTGTATACAAAAGGCCAGATTCACAGCAAGTTCTACTGGGCTGTGCGTTGGCAGGCCAGGCCTTTTGGAGAGGGGTTTGGCTGCCCAAGAATTCACAAAAGCATGCAGAAAAGACAACTGAAAATAAAAATTAAATTTATGTTTCTAGAGATATTAGGCAGAGAGTAATTTAGCAGGGGAAAAGGAATTCCCAGTCTGGGGTTAAGTCTTAGGAAATGGAGAACTAAGTCTCTATGGGGGCCTCCCTATTGTAAAATCCAATGATATTCAATTAAGGGGCCACGAGATAGCAAAAGGTATTTTTTATACTTCAAGCAGCCTATTAGAAATTGAATATCTGCCCAGGATGTGGTCACATGGGCTATGTGATAAGTCAAGTTGTTTCATGTTTGAGCTGGAAGTCTGTCGTGTCAGTGTGGTAATATGACATATCGTGTCTCATCCAGATCAAAAACTCTGATTGGCCATTGATGAGATCAAGGAAATATCGGGGATGAGATTTTTTCCTTCCCATTCTGTTACGTGTCTTTGATTCATAAAAACAGAATTACAGCTGACTTACGAATTGTTAACTACAGTTTGGCAGGCAAAATCTTGCAAAACCCTAGGTTCACCAAGGAAAAAGAAAAGGGGTCTTCGGTGATGAGAAATTTGGGAACCACTCTTGAGCCTCCTCTCCCCCTCCCCCGAACATGCACAATTTCAAGGGAATAAACAGGGTTCCCTGGACTCAGAGTGGAGCATGCCTGTTGTGAGAGAAAACTCAGAGAGAGACAATGTAAATTAACTGCATCTGGTTAGACTGAGCAAGAAGGGGGAGGAGATAATTAGTCGGCATTATAGGAACAAGGGCAAAGAAGAGAGTTCTATATTTACTCAGAGGAAATCCAAAATAGACTACTTTGCACCCTTTTGGTGCTCCTGGGTGATCTCACGTCTCCAAGTCAGCAGGCGTTGAATGTAGGGACCAGATGCGCAGCTCAACCAAACCCCTAATGACACAAACCACCCATCCCACCGCCAACAAATGGAAACCTGACTTCATCCCCTTTCACTTTCACAAATGAAGGGAAGAAGGCTAAGGGAAGCCCAAAAGACCTCCAGGAGCAATAAGACAAGAATCTGGTAAGGGAACAGTATCTTAAACAAAAGTCCTACAACGAATAAGCTGAACAAATACATCTGTTTATAATTAAATGGATTCTCTAAAAGTCTGATGGTGATCAATTTATAGTACCCTTTGTATGTGTGTGGAGACACGCAGCATTTTGGAAGTAACACATATTTCAAGTGAAGCGCAGACATCACTGGGCTGTTTTATTGTGCATAGGACAGTAAAAATAAATGCCACAGTCACATAAAGCTCCGTAATATGCAGCCAAAATACAGTTTCCACCTTCTCGGAAGTATTTAGGCATTCTGGCATGAACAATGAAGGCATCAAATATGAAAATCCTTTCATAGGTGCAAAAAGATTACTTTCTTTTGTATGTGTAACATGTGTATTCATAGGAAGAAAACATAACCTATTCAGCTTTATCTGTAGTTGCAGTTTCTACCAGGTTTCCCCAAAAATAAGACCAGGTCTTGTATTAAGGTTTGCGCCAAAAGACACATTAGGGCTTATGTTCAGGGGATGTCATCCTGAAAAATCATGCCAGGGCATATTTTCCAGTTAGGTCTTATTTTCGGGGAAACACGGTATGTAGTTTCTTACAGTAAGAACTGCTGCTAGGACAGAGTCATTAGGGTGTGCGCTTATGAGATGTAAGGTGCAGGTTGCCATTTACAGATTTGCAAACATTTCTAAAGCTGGTTTATGGGATGCTTATTACAAGAAAAGATGTAACAATCATGAGGTTAGAGTACCTTCTTGAAAGGGCAGTGAAAGTTAGTAGAAAAGACTAGATGAAGATTAGTAAGCTCAGTGCACACGCCTGGAAAGGAATGGATCTGTGTCGAAGGTGCTCCCATATCTTTCAATCATTATTATTCCCCACAAGGATCCTGAGGGCATCCTGGGAAGTTGGGAAATGAGGTCACGTGCAACCCAGCTCACATAAGTTAGGACAGAGTATTGGGAGAAAGCAGTTGTGGTAGTGAGAGGAGCACAGGCCTAGAAGTAAGGACAACTGTTTTCTAGTTAGTACCAGCTCTGCTCCAACCAGTTGTGTGGGCAACTCATGTCACTATTCCCAGGTTCAGTCTTTTTATCTGTCAAATGAGGATGAGGGCTGACCCCAAAGTGTTCTTACAACGCTTTCTTTTTAAGTCTCTGGGCACTTTCAGAAAAAAAAACAACCAACAAAGAAATTCCATATAGCTCCCTAAAGTTGGTCTCACCTGAACCTCCTAAGACAGCAACGTCATCACACACATCCATCGAACATTTCATATTTGGCTATCATCCTCTGCGAAGCATCTCAGAGAATGCTGCAAAACTGCCATGGCTATTTCAGTAAACCTACAGAAACCTACAGAAGCAGGCAGTACCCTCTACCTTTCCCCTCCATTATACTTTTGAAGAACAGAGATGCTGAGTGCTCCGTCCAAGGTCAGAAGCTAGGACAGAATCAGAATTCCAGCCTTCTCGTTCCTAGGGCTATGCTACACTTTCTACAAAGAAACCAAGCTGGCTTTCTGGGAAGAATGCCAGAGGTTCCATTCTCCCAACTGAGAATTCATTGGAATATTGGAATAACAACTTTGGAGACTGTGGTCTCTCCAATCCATTTCAGGACCTGGCTAGAAACATGAAAACCCAAAGAAAGAAGCAATAGGGAATTATTCCGTTTTTTAACGAAAGAGAAAAAATTAGGGGTGGGAATATGGGATTTCTTAAAAATTACATGATTGCTGGAAGTTAATTTGGTATTTCTTCGTTGGTTTATAAGTTCTGTTTCCAATCATAAAAACAGACAGCTGAGGATGCCTAAGTCACGTTTCAGTGAATTAGCATCTTGTCCCAGAGAATCTTTCCCATTCTGCGTATAACATAGAACCCAGAATGCAATCCTCTGTGGTAGAAGGGAATCTCCCTCAGTGCAATAGAGAGCTTGTCATAACCCCCTAAACCGTAATCTAAATTGGAAGTCTTTAAGCCCAGTAGCAATCACTGAGTATGATAAAGGGGTTGCCACTTAACTTGGGGTGTACCTCTTCTTCTAGGAAACTGATTGAGGCCCTGCCCTGCCAGATAGGAGAGATGGCATTCTCCACCATCCCTGACCATCCACACACTCCTTATTAGGCTGAAGCCAGTGTACCTGGAAAAGAATCCCATCATAGATTTAGAGACAAATGTTCAAAAAGGAAGGTTCTGACTTCTTCCAAGAAAGGCCAACCGGAACAAGAAAATACATGTGGAACTAGTGTCATGCCTTGAAAATAACATGAAACCAACCTTACGGCAAAGCCCAAGTGATCAGTACTCAGAGTTGAGATTCATAAAGGAAAGAAATTAGAAATCATTTTTTTAAATCACTTTTTTTCCCTACCTGTCGATGATGACAGGGTCTGAAGGAGTCTCATTTCGGTTTCCACAACTTTTCTTTTCGCAACATCGACTGTAGATTGGGAAGGAACCAAAAGAGTACAAGAAATTTGTTAAAATCAAGAAAACACAATTAGCATACAATGTGAGAACATTGACAAAAATGAGTGTGTCCTAGGTAGCCTCTTCACTATCAGCATAAAGCAGGGTTTATGGCCATGTTTAAAAACAACACTAAACTTGAAACCCAAAGATACTCATTCAAATTCTCACTCTGTGACTTAGAAGCTGGGTTGTTCTCAGCAAATTACAACTTTCCCAAGAGCCATATTTGTAATCTGAACCATGGACAGTTGGGTTTTAAGATCTATAAGGTTATTTCTAGCTCAGTGTTGAATGATTTTATGACTGTATATTTTAGATCTTTGTTTCTTAATAACTATTTGAAGAAAGAGGGGGGAAGGAAAATGTATAAAATAGACCATGAGTTGCTGCCTGGATTATTATCAACCTTATTTACATAACATCTTTTTTCCAGAGAACTCGTGGACTTTATAAACATTTATTCATTCATTCATTCATTCATTCATTCATTCCCATCATTTTCTAAAAATGATGGAGGAAGAGCAGAACTATGGTGTACATTTTAAAATAGGAAGAAAGGATGGCAGGAAGCTGTAAAATGATAGATAGCTCCAGTCATTTTCACCAAGTCTAGAACAGGAAGTCCCATCTTGAAAGCTCTGCCTCCCAAGATTCGCACCTTGCAAAGTACTGGGCACCTGGTAGATGCTGGAAAAATGTAAAAGAAAAAGAAGAGGCCCTAGAATAATTACAACAGATAGGAAGGACCTGAGGCAAAGAGCAAAACACTCCAATCCAAAGGTGCCTGTATGGAAAACCTGGACAAATGTGAAAAGGGCAAAGGAAGTTTGGTGGCAAGGAAGCACTTGAAAATAACCTCCCCATGTTGCCCCACTGCTGCTTGTCAGGACCACAGACTTCTGAATATCTCTCAGCTTATTCAAACACATGGTCCATCTTTGGCCGTGGTTGGCTAAAGATGTAGTCTTGATATGGCTTATAAGAAAAGCATAACCACCCACACCAGTTAGAGAATATGTCTAATAAACCCTAGCAAAAACAAAACTATATATAAGCACTGCCCTTCTCATGATGGTTTCTCTGTAGCTTAAGAGTGATGCGGCCCCATAGAAAAATTGTTAGAGTGGGAATCAGGACACAGGCGCCTAATCCAATTGTGTCCCAAACCAGCTGCGTGAATTTAGTCTAATCTTTTTAACCCCTCTGGGCTTTGCCTCCCTATATATAAAATTAAAATGTTGGACTAGATTATCTCCAGAGTCTCTTCTAGGTTTAAGAAGTTCATGAGGCTACAAAATTCCCTGAGCATCCTTTGAAAGTGATGACAGGATAAGGAAAAGAGGGAAGCCATGTGGCAACAGGGACTCAAAAGCCAAACAAAGCCAAGTCATAGATTTACTTTCTGGTTCTCTGCAGTCATCTTGCCCTCTCTGATCCTCAACAGGATTACGAACAAACAAATAAATATTTTAAAACCTTCAAAGTCCATCTTTCTTGTGCAGGGATGTGTGGATTATTTGGTGAACAAATCTATCATTCTCAAAAAGTAGAATATGCTTGAGAGATACTAATAAAAAAATTTTTTAAAAATCTTTCACCGAATGGGCACAATGAGTTTTTAAGAAATTTAATCAAATTAGTAGGAAGTAAAAGAAAAATTGTCTCAACTTTCTCAAATACCAGAGCTTACCCCCTGGGACATTCTGAAATAATATTTTGCTTTTGAAATTATATTAGGT
This sequence comes from Rhinolophus hipposideros, assembly GCF_964194185.1. NCBI lineage: Eukaryota > Metazoa > Chordata > Mammalia > Chiroptera > Rhinolophidae > Rhinolophus > Rhinolophus hipposideros. The sequence goes on along the minus strand of NC_138062.1, from coordinate 40,992,438 downwards.
CTTAACTTTTAAAATTTCAGTCCATCCCAAGATTAACACCAATAAAAATGCTGGCCAGCTGCTCTCCCATCTCCCAAAGCCGTGTATGTCTTCCCAATTCCTACCCCCGCCCGTTTCAGTCTCCCACTTCTCCGTTTTCTGTTGCTTATGTCAAGGCAATACCTTTGCAGCTCAGGCAAACCTTTTTGCTTAGCAACACAATTTCAAAAGCCCCACACATGCTAGTTACCTAACGCCCTCTACCTAGACTCCCCTTTGACATCACGTGCATGTTGACCTAACCCAAATATATGTGTGATGCTGGTTACAATTTAATTCTAAGAGCACAAACTGTCAGAATGTGCCAATCTGTTTAGTTTGAGAAGGAATGACTCTGAGGAAGCCGAGTAAGTTTGCAAAATTGCTCAGCTGAATTCAGCTGCTTTCCGTGGGGATTTTCTCTGGAGGAAAAGAAAAACAGATAAAAATGTAAGCTTGGTGCCAGTGTAATACAATGTGGGGAATGGAGTCAGGGAAGGAAATGATATTCAAAGAAAACGCAGAGAAACTTCAAGACCCACTCTTCCATTCTCCAACAGTAACATATTTAAGGATAATCTCTAACGTAAATAGCACAGAAAAGATGTGGAAGACACTCAGCTGTTGCACTCTAACAGTAAAAGTATAAAAATCATAGGAGTGGGCTGTATTTGCCCCATTTGAGCCCTTCTTCAAATTTCTCTGGGCTAGCCAAAGCTAATTCTTTTTCTTCTTTTTTTAAAAGAAAAGGTCTCATCAAGATGTCCCAGTTATTCTTTATTGGGTTTCTTAAATGACATTCAGTCCTTGTGCCAGCAATATTAACATAAGCAAAGGGAAGTAGGGAGTGGAAGATATTCATGAACCCACGTTCCCCAGACAATCGCTCTGGGATCAGGTATGTGGATAGCTGACGTTAAGGAACTGGACCCTGAATTACTCAGACAACAAACTCCCTTATCCTTCCCTTTGCTGGATGGATAAAGCCTGAGTGACCAACTTCAGGTTCGGCTACTTTATTTAAAAGGCTTTTTAGGGTTATTTCCTAACAGGCAAGTCTCTAAGTCTGAAGCTCCTGAGAAGTGTTTTTCAAAACTGAACAAGACTGTAAAAAAGGAAAAGAAGGGAAAAAATTAAACAAAGACAAGAGGAAACTGAACTTGGCATTAGGTTAACGTTGTGTCCCTAACTACCACAGAGAGACTCAGAAGTGCCTCTTTTTCCTAATGAATGAAAATGAAAGCTCTTCCTCTGCTCCCCGGTTTGCTGACTCGGTTTGGTTTAATTTATTCTAGTACTTATTTGGAGAACCTTTTACCTGAAATATTCTCAATTTGCTTACAGGCCTCTTTCATCCTCTCTATCTCTTCATGGAGTCTTCGGAGAGAGAAAGAGAAAAGAGAAAACAAAATGGGGATGGGAGGGTGGGGGAAATATGAGAAATTTTATCCCAATCCTGAACCTTACCTGCATTTTTCAGAAAGGGAGAAAGAAGGTGGGAAAGGGATGTCTGGAGAAAGAAAAAAGCCCCAGCCATGGACACAAGGTACCCGTCCAGTCAGCCAACCGGCTCAAGAAGAGCGAGTGTGCCCTTTCCCCTCCAAAATCGTTTTTAAAATTCAACCCTCAACTTTCAAAAATCTGTCTCTAATTTCAAACTCAAATAAGCGCACAGCATGGTGGCTTTTGTTTTGTTTTCTTCTCCCCAACTCCTCCCTGCGATTGCATAACAAAAGTGTCTAAATTCACACCATCTGGCCGATAAAGACACTAGCCCCACTGCCCGGCTGGTCCATCTGATTAGGGCCCTGTCTAGCCTGCGCCTTGTGGCGAAAAGTCACAGCTGTGGGGTTTGCTCGCGCTCAATACAACTCTGTTATTAGCCAGCTGTAGGCCTTGAGACGACTTCTGTTCAAATTATAATATCTTTTAACCCTCTGAGCATTGAGGGCACAGGGGTGGCTGGCAGCGACGTAACAACTAGATTTCTCCTTGCTAATAATTGGCAAAATGAACTAAAGCAGGGAAGAGGGAGCAGAGACAGTTGGAGAAGGGAGGAAAAGTTATTCGTAAAGAGATTGATTTTATTCCCCTCCTCAAAGCTAAACACCAGTTTATGAGCTTTTTGACTGAAGATCAACAGAACATAAAACCAGTCAGGGAAATTTTCCAGGTATGCCCTAGAACACCATGCAAATGAAACTCAATGTGTGCAATAACCACTGAGAAACAGGGCCTCTGATTCATCCCTCAATCATTGACTGCTATAACTGGCTCTTAAAAGATGGGAGAAGAAACTTTTTCCCCTTACTGAGTTGAAAAATCAACCAACTCAGACTGACACATTGAAAGAGAACTTCCCTTATAGATGCACCCAGTATTTGCCACTACCCCAGCTCATCCCCCCAAATACACACACACACACACACACACACATACACACACACACACCAGACCACAGTACCCATCCAACGGATCATTTATTTACCCATAATTAATATTTGTTTTAAATTCTAGTTTGGGAAGAAAATAGCAGAGCATCTCTTCCCAGGTCTCAAATGCAAAGAAGTTACAGTACATTAAATTTTTATATTGTGTTACTAATGCAGACTAAACTAGAGGCTTTAAAAATTGATGCTGCCTACTTAAACAGCATAAAATGAGGAGGATTTGATTGGGCTTAAAAATAAAAATGTCAGCTTTAACTACAGCTGGATGGGGCACGCAAGTATTATTTAAAGTGATCGGTATAATTCATCAGACAATGGGCTAGCTTGGGGTTTTTATTTTCTTTTCTTTTAAAAAGATAATCTATCCAAACAAAGACATTTAAAAGTAGAAAAATGATTTTAAAAAAAAAAAAAGCACCTTCCAATAAGGCAACTGAATAACTGTTCTGACTATTTAATTTGGATATTCTCTGCAAGTTCATCTTGGAACTGTATTTTCTTTCTGAACGACTATATCAAGAGAATGAAGTAGCTCTGTGCTTACTGCATGGCCCCATGCCTCACCCAGCTACTCAGACAAGGATGCCCCTGACCCCCTCAGCTGAGGCCACTGGCAGAGTTGAACTTTGCATTTGGCAAAGTTTGTTTTTCTAATACTTGGTCAACATCAAAACAAACACGTCTGATTGTTATGTTTCTTCCTGACTGTTTTGGGAGGGAGAAGGGGCTGCCAGGAGCTGACCATAAAACAGTCCAAACTACCACAGACGGCCAGCAATTATACAAAACTAGCAAGTCTGGAGTTGGAAGACGTTCACTGAAGCAATAGTGGAGGGAGGAAGAGCTGAGGCTTTCTCTCCAATCAGAGGTACTGAAGGAAGAAAACAACGTGTATGAAATAAATGTTTTCAGAGTAAAATCACCACCTCTTCCCAGAGTTTCCTTTTTATATCCTTTCTGGTTTGTTTTAGGATCCCCAATACCGGCACATACTAGGCACATAATACATGTTTGTTGAGAGATTAAGTGTGTGGATGAATTTCTTCTAATTTTATATCTTCTAGTCAAGCAGAAGAAAAGACTCAAAATAGAACGGATTGGTCTCTGAAGAGAAGATAGGGAAAGGTGCAGGAATTCCAATAGACTGTACCCCCCACACTTGGCCATCAGAATCCAGCTGTTGCTCCAGACCCCAGATCTCGCGGCTGGGATCCGCTGTTGCCCCACCCACCCACCGGTGATTAACCCCACTGATCTTTCTCTCCTGTACTTCCTTCTGACCTAAGAAACTCCCCTGACTCCAGAAATCACCAGAGAAGCAACATCCCGGAAGGAAATGCTTTCGAATCACAGGTGCCTCAGCTGTCCGGAGGGGGCCCGCCCCGGACACCGGCCGCTGGACCCTCTGGAGGTCCCTCGTCCAGACTTCCAGAAGTTCCAGTGCTTTGACTCGGTGATGCTACAAGTGGTCCCTTCTGGAAATCTACCCCTAGCGCAGCCGGACAGGCGGGAACTGAGCCTCAATCAAGTACAGGCCTGCAGCGAAGACCCGTCCAGGGAAAAGTCCCCATTCCAAATTTGGCCGGGGGCTACCCCCGCGCCTCCCGGCGCTGCCACCTACTGCTGGACAGCAGAGAATGGTCCACATGGGGAGGAAACTCCTGAGACGCCTGGGGATGGCATCCTGCGTGGTTCTGGTTTCCCTTTTCGAAATGCGCTAAGAATCTGGCCATTAAGTAGGAGTTCCTGAGCAATCAGCCTCCGGCCCAGCGAGCCATCATCACTCCTGCAAATCTGTGCCCCGACGTCTGCGAGCGGCGGCCCGAGCGCTCCCCTGCCCCGCTTGCCAGCAAAGCCCGCAGGACAAAGCGGCTCTTACCTGCACATCACTTCGTGTGTCAGGAGAACTCGGCACATTTCCGGATTCTTATTTTGTCCCTCGTAAGCTATGGGCTGCGAAGGATGCGGGGACAGGAAGGGAAGAAGTGAGAGGCATGGGGGTGGGGGGACAAAGAAAAGGGACTTTAAAGCAAGCAGAGTCAGTTTTTCTCTCACTCCCCACTACTTCATTAGGAGTGCCCGCTGGCAGCACAGAACCCGAGCTGTGGCCTGGCTAACTCAAGCGAAATAATAATAGACAAGTTTGCCCCGTGAGGACATAGTTTTTACAAAAGGCAATGTTCGGGGAAACTGAATCTCCCAATAATTGCTTCCTCCCTTCACTCCGTTGCTCGCCTCCCCTCACCCCCAGCATCTCCCCAGCCAGAAAGAAACAAAACAATTGGGGAGAGAGGAAGGCATTTTTTTCCCCCAGAGTGGTCAAGGTGCGAGTTGACGTGAAGGGGCATGTGCAGTCTGACCCAGGAATTCATGGAACGTGGGGTAGGTCAGGGACACGTGGGGGAGGGGGGCCACCAGAGAAGGAAACAGTAGACCTCAGGGCTCACCTGCTTGGTGACCGAGTCAATGAGCCTGACGTACAGGTCCTGCTCCGTGCGAACGCCTGCAGGGGAGGGGACATGCACGGGATGAGGGCCGCAGACCCCCTCCAGGCCCCTCAACCTCCCAGGTTTGCAACCAAGCCTAGGAAGTGGCCAGGGGGCCGCGGGCCGCTGGACGGCTGAACAGTCCTAGGGGCAAAGAACACCCACCCATGCCTCTGGCCCTGTCTGAGCCTCCCAAGGTCTGAGCCTCTCCCTAGGCCTGAGGCCGCCTGCAAAGGACCTGGACAAAGTCAACTGCTTTCTTTGGAAGGGACACATGCCAATGCCTCCACACAGAGGAAGCAGGGCGCTCACCGTTGCTGTAGAGAAGCTGTAACTTGTAGTGGGTGCCGTTGTTGGTCTTCTCGTTGCCTTGTTCCTGAAAAAAAATAGGCAGCGTTTGAATCCCGTTTTTTTCCGGCCCCCTAAAGGAGGGAAAGAGGAGAAAGCACGTCCCTACAGTTCTCCAGTTGCCTTTCTGCCCCTCTGCCTGGCAGCTTTGAACAACCCCCTGCCCAGCCCTGGGTCAAAGGGCAGGAGCTTCTGCCCTAGGACCATCTCCAAACCTTGCCAAGGCCCGTGGCCACTTGACCCTCTCAATCCTGTCCCTCTCCCTTAAAAATGTCCTCAGAAGTGCAACTCCCTCCCCACCCCCAGTCGTAACAACCGGACACTGCACCAACGTTGCCTTTAAACAGTCCCCACCAAACCCACCAGGCTCTGTCCCTCTTTTGGTAAGCACAAGCTTTCTCTTGGCAGAAAGGTGATGGGACCTGTCACATAGAAGGGCGGCACTGGGCCCTATCCTGCCAGGACCGGTGCCTCCTGGGCCAGGAGCATCAGGGACTGATGCCCAGGTTCAAAAGGGACCTCTGGAGCGCCTGCTCTAAAGCTTGCACTGTACAGCTGAGGAGACTGGGGCCCATAGAGGGCAAGAGACGTTCCTTCCCTCACATATCTGGCTTCCTTTGAGATCAAATGCAACCTCACACGCAGGTCTGGGTGTGAAGCAGTGCTGCCTTGGGGAGCGAGAGTAAAAGGAGAGCATTTGGCAGAGAAGGCCGGCCAAGGCTAGGCTCTGTGTTTCCACCTGGTACTACCCATTCTGTGGGTGCCAGCAGGTGCAAAATAACAAACAAATAGATAAATAACACGAATAAGGGCCACAGCGGCCTTGGGTGTACCTTTATACTAGGCTCTAGTTGGAAGGGCGTTTGCTGCGCAGTCAGGCCATGACCAGGTTCTGCTAACGACCCGGAGGCTGGGTGCGCAGAGCCACCAGTGCGGAAGGAACCGCGTGGTGCGGAGTGGGGGCAGGAGGAGGTACAGGGAAATCGACTGATTAAGAGGCTGAGAGTGAGAAGCCTCGATTTATCATCCCTGATGATGTGAACGGGAAAGTGTCGGTGAGTGACAGATGGAATCTTTAGTGCTTTGCAAGGAGGTAGTTATTAGGCGGGGAGGGGCAGAGAGGGGGGGCCTCCGCTTACTTTATCGTTCTCCACAAAGTCTACGAAGGCTGTGCGCTCAATCTCCACGGGCTGCCCCTGCCTGTCGTAAAGCGCCAGGACGAAGTGAAAGAAGTTGGATTTCCTCAAGTTGGAGGGAGGCTGCTTCTCAAAGTGGGCACGGGACAGGGCGACTCCGCTGCGCAGGAAGAGACACGAGGGCACCGGACACGGGGAAGAAGAGAAAAACACGATGTTACCAATGTGCCCACACAACACTGCAGAGGTCCAGGGCCCATGTCCTGGGTCAAAAGTTTTGGACCCTTCGGACCTTTTTTCAATTTAGATTAAGAAGAGGGGACTCTGTAGAGGAGTCCCAGTGGCCCCGGGGTTCCGGTGGCTGGCCGATACCCCCTGCCGCTGCCACCGCAGTCTATTCCAGCCTCCGGCATCCCAGGGCCCCGCAGCTCACCGTCTGGCCTTTAGTCGTAACCACAGGATCCCGGCTTCGGACTGAGGCCCGGAGCAGTCCCCCAAGGCGGCAGCCCAGGCCTTGTCCTGTCGGGCTGCCCTTATCTATTCTATCAGGTGGCCTCCGACTGGGTCGGGAATCCCGGTCGGAGCTGCGGGATAAGCGCCCCGTTACTGTCAAAGACGTGACCCTTTTCCTTCATCTTCATTGGAGTTACCTGTCCAGGTGCAACTGCCCACAATGCCATCATACTATCTCGGAAATGTGGTAGGCGAGAAACCACCAGAGGCGGGCTGGAAGCCCAGAGCCCAAGCTTGGCCCTACGGGGAGAAGCCTCACCTCGTGTTTCCCTCGCTCTTCCGAAAAGTTGTGCCCGGGACAGTGGCAGGGCGGAATCTCCGCGACCAGTACTAGGGATCGCAGGCCACCCCAAAAGACGTGATACTGACGCCATGCCCCCAGAATTGCTGAGTGGGGAGAAGCCGAAATTTTATTAAGAGGAAACGTCCTCGCCTGGGGCCGACGGGGATCCCCACTCCGGCCGCATCTCTGGGTGGCACCAGCCAAACCCGCTGACTGAGACACCCATGTTGGAGACCCTTGAGAGTACGGGGTGCAGACACCTTCCTCTCGACCTGTCGCGGCTATGGGCAAACTGGCCGCCAGATCGCAGTTAACGGGAGACTCCGGGCCAGGCGAGAGCGCAGATGGCCGGAGCTGCCCCGCGGCGCTGCGCTCTCTGGCCCTCCTGCCCCAGGGCGCGAGCACTTTTCACTCTTGAAGTGTGTAAAATTTTGCTAGAATCCCCCACTCGAGCTGCCTGTTCCAACTTTAATAGGTATTTGATCCAGGGAAAAGAGGAAAGTAGGGGAGCTGTCTTGAAGAAGCTCCGCTCCGCTAAGGAAACGCGCTGCGGGGCCGACTCCGTGGAACTGCCCGATTTCCCTCCGCCGGCCCTCAGCCCCGCGAGCCCCAGCCGGCTGCAGAAAGCCACCGCCGCGCTGTGCCATCTGTCCGAGGGAGCCCGGCGCGTCCCAGCTCGGGCAGGAGGTAGGGACCGGGCCGGAAGTAGGGACCCGCCGCCCGCCCTGGGCTCCGGAGCGATGCCGTTGTTTGCTTCCTCTCCTCCAAGGGTGGCAGCGGATTCGCTTTACCCGGGACACCTGGAGACGTGGCCTGCTAGGAAAGGAGGCGTTTCACGGCGTGATGTTGGGACTTAGAGGAGGACGACCCGGAGGGCACATAGGGAGGCGGGAGCCGTGGGAAGAAGTTCGTGGGTTCTTTGGGGGGGGTTACAGGGCTTCCTCTCGCAGACAAGGTCGTGGAGACCACAAACCCCAGCTCCGCAGTGGCGATGAGGGAGAGGGACCGGAATGTCTTCGCAGGGTGGCACCCTGGACAAGGCGTTTACCATCTCAGCACGCGGGCGCTTAGGAACAGTCAACTTCAGGGACTAGTAGCCAAACTGGAAGTGGTGATCCCTGCGTCTGCGGCTCTCTCCTCTCCTCGCCTTTCTTCTGCGGCTCCTTCTACGGTGACTCCGTCTTTTCTCGTTAATCTCTTCTCTCCCCTTACCCCGCCTCCGTGCGTCTGGCCCACTGTTGTGTCTCTGCGCCCCGACCCTCCAGCCTGCCCCCTCCCAGATCTCCCGGCCTCTTTGCCTCCCAAGCAGCTGCTCCGGCCTCTCCCGCTCCGCTCGCCGCCGCCGCCATCTGCCTGCGGGTCTCCCGGCCTCCAGGAGTCGCCCGGCAAGACGCAGCAGGACAGGCTCTCGCAAGCGGCGTGGCGGCACCTGGGAGTCGCCGGGAAGCCGGCTCTCCTCGGATGGCCGCCGCTGCCAGCTCCGGTCCTCACGCTGGGCTCCGGGCGGGGCCCGCCTCGCAGGGCTGGGAGCTGAGCTGAGAGGCGTCGGATGCTACTTTGTTATTTTTCCTCCCAAAGAGTGGTCTGTGGGGGAAGGAGTGGGGAGAGACACAACGACCCAGGCAGCTCAGAAACTCGAGTGTTGGCTGCGGGGTAAGTGTTCCCCTAACCATAGTGACCTGCCTGCCGGAGGGCGAGCCCCAACGCGCGGGGCCCGGGCGACAGATTGGGGGAGAGAGAAAGAGACAGAGCAAGCGGGCGGGTGGGGTGGGGGTACGTGTGGGGGGCACACAGAGACAGGGAGAGCGCGAGAGAGCGAACGAGCTAGCGACGGAGAGCATAATAATTGTGCGGCCGTCTGGTTACCTCTGCGCCGCGACATTGGCGTCCACCACGCCGACATTCCGGACCCAGGACCTGACCGAATCCATCTCGGCGCCCAGCGATTTCTCTTTCAGAGCTGGTCCTCTTCCTAAAGTATCTTGAATCCCAAACATTTAAAAAATCTGATCTACTGTCTCTTTAAAAATAAGAGTTACAACACTGTCGTTACTGTTCCCAACGCTGTCACCAAACCGTTTCCTCCAAAGCAATCCAAAAAAAAAAGGCTCAAGTGCTGAAGTTTGAGTCTCTCTTGGAGAAAAAGAAAGAAAAAAAGATAACCAGTCCTTCGCTTCACTCGTGAGGTGCGGACTGATGTAGTTAAAGTTTGGGTTTTTATCCTCCGCAAGTTCAGATCTGCCGCCTCAGGCCCTGTGTCCTAAGTCGCTCGCATCCTTGCAGTGGCAGTTCTGCCTCCAGAAAGTGATCACAATTTGGAAGCATCACCTGTTCTGGGAGAAACAGGAGGAGATTGATGGCTGCCTAATCTCTCTCCTTCCTCCTGGTCCCCCTCCCTGCTCCTCCCCACCGCTCCAATTTAGAAAAAGAAAAAAAAAAAAATCCCCAACAGGATCAGTTGTAAAAGGAAGGGGAAGACCCGGAGCCGAGAGGAGGCGGTGGCTGCGAGCACCACGGAGCCGGGCTGCAGCCGCTCGCGAGCCCCATGAATGGGTTACTACAGCCCCCGCCGCCGGAGGCGGAGCCGCGGCCCGATAAGGAGCCTCATTTGCATGGACGCTCGGGATTGGCCGGTGCTGGGCAGGCCGGGCCGACGTCCTCCGGCCGCGCGCGCCACGCTCGGCGTTGCCAGGAGTCCGGGAGGTGAAAGGGGACAGAAAGATGGGGACGCGGCGTCCTCGGTGTGCGTGCGTGGGGTGGGGGGCCCCCCGGAATCCAGCCCTGGAGCCCGTTAGCGGGGCTCAGCCGGCGGGGATGCACCCGCTCAGTCTAGATGCGGGCGCGGGAAACCTCGCCGGATCCTGCCTCTCCGTGTCCATTTTTGAGTCTGCCGAAAGGCGTAGTGGTTCCCGGGGCTTGGATCCGTGCGCGCGTTTGTGAAGAAGCGGAGTGTGACCACATGTACTTAGGTTTAGTGCACATGTTCCCCCAGAACAACCTGGGCCTCTGAACGGCTCTCCCAAGTCTCCTGGAGTCACGTGGTGACCCTGGTGACACTCGGATTTGGGGTGCGATTTACAAGTTGTGGGGGGGGGGGATGTGAATGAAAGCGGGGCGTGGGGGGCGGACGAGCAAGGCTCAAGTGCTATTCAAATAAATAGTGTCGGGGAAAACGGTCCGGGCGCTAAGGAAAATATCCCCGGGCGGATGCGTGCCAGAGTCCCACCTGGGCGGAGAAGAGGTTGCTGACAGACCCTGACAGGCGGAGTGCACGAGCGGCGCGGTCCCGGGCGCCCCCTCCACCCCCCCACCCAGCCCCCGAGGCCCGGGGGAGCCTGCAGTGGAGCTGCCGGGAGGCGGCGGGCGAGCCGCGGAAACTTTGCCTGGGGCGCGCAGTCGCCGCGGTGCGGGCCGCGGGCTGGTGGCCGGGAGGCGGCGGCAGCTCCGCCAAACAGCTGAAACCCTAGACGGCTTTTTAACTACGCCGGGCATCTCGCGGTGCCTATTAAAAACCCTCCTGGCTGGGTGTTATTTTCTGGCTTCTCCTTTTGTATTCTGATCTGTGCATAGATCTGCCGCTGAAATCTAGAACACCAGCGCGAAAACAGATTTGAAGACAATGAATGCAAATCTGTGCGCAAAGACCATCTGCCGTGGAAGAGACAAATCAGCTGTTCCGCAGTTCGAGCGACTGTGCCCGAGCCTCCCGGCCTCATGGCGGAGAGGGCCCTGGCCAAAGCCTGGATTTCCTTCAAGTGGCTTTCCCCCCACTCGCGACTCCAATTTGAGCGCGAATTGACTCCCGACTAGATCCCTTAGGTGCAGGGGAGCGCTCACAAACGAACTGCGAGAGTTTGCCGCTAGAGGACACAGCACCTGGCAACTCGTTTGCCTGGGCGGACAGGAAGCTCGCGCTTTCAGAAAATGCCGCTCTCTAGAGAAAGGGACCGGTCTGAGCCTCCACTCTACCCCCGGGGCAAACCGCGACCCCCGACAACGCGGGCGGGGAGCGCTCGGGAAGCGCAGGTCTCTACTTTGGAGATTCGCTGGAAAACCTCTGGGGAGAGAAAGGGTGCGCGGACCCTCTCTGCACAAACCCGGGGTCCAGGGACTGGGGTAGTTGATTTAAAGGGGGCAGAGAACGTGAAACCTCCTGCCTCTGGGTAGTGCTGATTGTGGCACCCCCCTCTCACGTCCCCGGCTAGGTCCTCCTTATTGGACAAGAGGGGCAGGGGAGCAATGAAGGGCGATTGGGCATCCGAATATGGACCGCGACTGCTGTAAAAGCCGACTGAGATACTGAGTCGTCCAAAGCAAGGAGGGCTGGAGAGACTCTGTAGGGATGATTCTCTGCAAAAAACTAAGCTCCCAAGTCTTCTACCCTTACTCATTCTCTTTATAAATCTCTCTGAACCTCAAGTGACCACCCACCCTCATCCTCGTCCGCGGACTGCGCCCAGGGGAGGCAGTGCCTCGGGTTCCTTGGCGGAGAGTGTGGAACGGCCCGTGAGTCCCTCAAAGATGCGCTGATGAGCCCCGCGATGTTTTTTCAAGGGGCCTCTGATCTTCTGTAGCGCGACGCCGCCCAGAAGAGGAACCGAGCGCAGCCCAAGGGCCTGCGGGGCAGCCGTGGGTCCAGGTCTAGACCGGAGCGCCTGCCCCTCAGGCCCAGGTGGGCTGGGGTGAAAGGGCAGAGCCCGGGTCGAGGACGCTGGCTCTTCTCGCCCGCGACAGCTGCCACCCAAATTATGGCCCTCAGGAAGAGAATGAATTGCTCCTTTCTCCGGGCGTCCTGATGCCTGCCCCAAACCAGACGGCCGCGCACGGCGGGCGCCCCCACCCGCGCCTCCCAGAGACAAGTTCAGGGACCGAGGTGCCCTGCTGGAAGGTAGTTTGGGGAAGCCCGGGCTTCGAAACTTTGACCCGGGGGATGGGGCCGCCGCACCGCTCCTCGCCCGCGGCGTTAGGGGCGTCCTCCCCGCGGCCAGGCAGGGCGCTCGGGACCACGTGGGCTGCGAGCCGCGGGTGCCCGAATTCCCGCTGGGCTAGGACGAAGTTCCGGGCTAGCGAGAGAAGCAGGGCCGAGGGGACCGGGAGAGCGGGATGCAGCCTGGGGCCCAGCAAGGCGGCGCTTCGGCCTTCGGGGAGCAGGGAGCGTTTCTGCCAACTGAGTGGGGTTTAATTAGGTTTGTGTTGGGTTTGGGGAGGGGTGGGCTCCGAGTCGGCCACCCGCGCCGAAGGAGAGTTGGTTAGGGATGGAGTGGGAAGCTGTGGCTGCGCCTGGAGGGTCGCTCCCATCTCTATCGCCTCCGGCTACCCCGGAACAAACCTCCCTTTTGAACGCGCCACACAAAACCTGCCCTGAGCCGCGAGGGGGCCGGACCCGCGCAGCTGCGGCCTCGGGAAGCCCGGCCCGGCGGGGGTGCCGAGCTGGCGCGCGCCTCCTGGGCTCCCACCCTCGAGCTTCGTCCCGCCGCCAGCCGGGGTCGAGAAAAATCCAAGGCGAACATTATTAAAATTCTTCACGACAATTTATTTGCACAAAACCGTGGTGGGGGGGTGGCATTCCGTCTTGTACTCTGTCCCCTCCTTTGTTCACTCTTCCCGGTTAACTCTCGGGGCTTTTCCCCGTTTGTGTTTCACCTCTGCACCTCAGTGTTCAATTTCCTCCCTATTGGTTTTCAGGCCCCTTTCCCCAATCTCGTTCAGTCCAGTCTCCTGAGCGCCGCGTCTCTGCTCTGGGTCAGAGGTTCGGAAATTTTTCTTAGAAAATTACTCTCCCGGCCTTGTTCTCGTCCAGCAGGGCCCTGGGGTGAAATCAGGTGTGAGAACACCCCCGCCCCTTCCAACCTGACCTTCACCCCCTCCCCCAACACACATACACTGCGGCGCCTGGGTCTACGAAACCCGAAGAACAGAGCCTGGCTAGTACCGGGGGAATTCGATCCCCGGGGACAGCCAGTCTGCGTTTTGTAAATGAAATAAGTGGCAGCCCTCGTAAGCCTCTCTTCGGACGTGAATTTTCCAATTTGTTTGTTTTAGCTGGAACCTTTCCTTTTTATTCGTCGGAGTCGAAACAAATGGATCTGCTCCCCAACTTAGAATCCTGCCGGCTATTTAGCTTAATTTCTTTTTAAATACCCAACTCCACAAACACCCACTCCAAATTTCAACTTTGGCATTTTTCTTACGGAAACTGGACTTGTATGCTCCAGAACTGAGAAATCCCTAGAGAGGGAGGGGGAGAAGAAACTTCACAAATGCACGACAAATATATCATGAGGACTTCACCATCCATACGGAACAGGTTGTCCCCTTTTCGGATAATCTGGTAAGAAGTTAGATTCACTGCTCGATTCATCTTTGTTCATTTTTACATAGTGAAGGGGATTCCAGCAAGAAGGACTGCAGAAAACCGAGGCGTGGAAGACCATTTTATGAACACGTGATGCTGTTGCAAGCAGGCCAGTCTGGTCATTGCAATGAGTTTCCCCAAAATGCACTGAAGGAGCGAGAGTTGGCTCTAGCCTACCCCTTGGCAACTCCAGAAGGTCTCTTCCTCCTCTCTCTTTTTCCTTCTCTACCTGCTCCCTCTCCCATCAGTATTCCTCCGGAAAAATACTCTTCCTACCCTTTCCCTTATTCTGGGTGGAGCCCAAGCCGAGGCAGAGAAGCGGAAAGGTCGATACAACAAATTTTCGAAGGAGCAGACGCCTTTGCCGGGTTTGGAGCGCGGACCTTGGAGCGGGGCCCGCGGCAGCACGGGAAGAGCCGCCCCGGCGTGGTGTGTGTTGCAGGGCAGGTAATCCGTAAAAAGCGCCTGGTGCGGCCTCCACGCGAACCTGGGGACCTGATTTCCTGGGCGGGTGGGTGGCGTGCGCGTCAAGCCCTGGGTTGGGCTGTGCTGGGGTAAACCGGCCGATTGCAGCCGCTTCCAGTTACCTGTGCACACAGATGGTGCCATGTCTGTCACCACACTACTTAAGGCGCAGAGATTTAGGGACAAATGACCCCGGATTAAGAGACCTAACCGAGTAGGTCTCCACGCAAGATAAGGGACAAACGAACGGAGGTGGGACGTTCACCCAGCACTCCTGACTACCAGGCACTACCACACCACTTTCTCTCCCTTAAACTTGACGGCAACACTTTTAAGTGAGATGTATGTGCCCCCATTTTACAGCTGTACAAAGTGAGGGTGTCAGATGAAAACTGGCATCTCAGCTCACAAATAGACAACAAAGACCCACGCCAGTGTTCCATTTGCAATACATCGCAATGGCCTGCAATATATACGCCTTTAACCAGCTAAAGTTCAATGTGACTTTTTCCTCGTCTTCTCTTTTGGTTTCTCAGCTCAGTTGAGGGGAAAGATAACTGAAAAGCTCCTCTGAAATGCCCCCCCCCCCTTTTCCTTGCGGTGCCCGCCCCTGCCAGCCGGCAGAGAAAAGCCCTCGGGACCTCCCAGCTCCCTCCCGGCTTGCGGCGGAGGTGTGAGCGATGTGTTGATTATTCAATATTTTTGCCGAGCGTACACTCTGCCGCGGCCGGCGCCGCCACATTTCACACGTACACTCACGTACACACATGTACACGCGCTCACCCCGGCCGGCGCTCACACCGCTCTCGGTTCCGGGTGGGGAGCGGGGTGGAGATAGCGCTCCCCCCCAGGGGCCGCCCTCCAACCAAACGGGAGCGGTGACAAAAGGCTCCCACTCACTCATCCCCAGTTCGCCTCTTCCTCCAAGTGCCCAGAAACACACCCTTGGCTTCCAGATCTAATTTTCTTCATAATACACTTGTCTTCCCAACTCCCCCCTCCTGGGGCGTTGAGGGGGGACAGCTACAAATATGGTACCAGCTAGAATTTCACTCCATTTGGCACTAGGCGATCTCCTCCGCCAAGTAACACACGCGACAGTCACCTCCACCCACACCACACACCTCGGGTTGGGCAAGAGAGAAAATCCGGAAAGGGCACTTGAGTAACATGCATGCTCTCCAGTTGTCTTTAACAGTGTGAACTGGACGTCTAAGTGTGGGGTTTCCTCAAATACTGCCTGAGGCCTAGAAATTCCCTTTCTGGCTTATGGGAAACCACCCCCTCGGCACCTCGCGGGAGCCGAACCAGCGTTTCAGAGCTGGGGGGTCCAGGTCGCAGGGGTCGTGGCGCCTGAGGAAGCCCCAGAACGCACTAGGAAAAGAGCTGGCTCGCCGGGCTTGGCAGCTCCTTCCCATCCTCCAAGGGGCGACATGACGCTCGCTTACTCTGGTTCCCCGAAGGAGAGCAGACGGGGTCACCTGACATGTATCATGGATCACCATGTATCAACCTGTCACCTGAGCGCGACAGTCCCAGGGTCGGGAAGCTCCTAGAGCTATGTCTTGGGCAATGCTGGCCGCGCCACATAGGGGGCGCGGGACCAAAACACGACTCCCTCACTTTCTGCAGCTCCCACCCAGAGCAAGTTTCCGCGCTCCGCTGGTTCCTGCACCGCGGGGCAGAGTGACCAAGGACAAACTCCTCCAGCTGTGGGATCCGCAGACCCAGGTCAAAGCCTCGCATTTCCTGGTGAAGTCTGGGGCCTTTGAGCTGACTCCTCTGAGCCTGTTTCCCAACCGGAAAATTGGAGGTGTTATTCCTCTGACCCTCAGTCTCCTTGTTGGTAAAATGGGGATATTTATTCCCCCAGAGCTGCCTTCCGGTAAAAAGATACCTTAGGGGAAACTATCTGGCGCGTAGTAGGTGTTCAATAAATGCTTGTTTCTCTTCATCTGCTTCAGTAAAATGAGCGTGATATTTGCTTATTGACCTTACTAGGTCCTGTGAGTCTCTTACGGGGATGGTTTTCTCCCACCACCCACCCTCACCTCTCCTGTGAACTCCTGAAGGCGGGAGTTCTGACTCATTTGTGTTTACATCTTGTAGGCCTGGAACGGGGTTTGTTCGCGCAGTGAGCTCTCAGTAATTTAAAAAAAAAAAAACAAAAAAACATGGAATTATGTCTCGGAAAGTGCTTTGGAACCTGTTTGGTGACCGCAGGTGTCAGAGGGCACGGAAGGCAACCGAGTGGGGGCCTTTCCTGGGGAGCGAATGCGACATCCTAGGAGTCTGTCTGCACTTGGGGCTCAGCGAGGCCTTTTCCGGCCGCCTTTGATAGATAGGTCGCTCGCCAAAAGCAAGTGCGGTTCGCTGTGAGACCTGTGCAGGCGGGCAGGCGCGCTAAGAGCGCGAACATCAGAGAACTGTCGAAAATCGCAAGGAGTTCTGGAAAGGCTGGCTACAAACACCACTTGATTGGTAGCTCACAGGCGATCAGGGAGCCGCTCCCTGCCCTGCGCCCTCGGCTGGAGACGCAAGGCGCCTCGCGCTCTGGGTCTCAGTCTCCGCAGAGAGCTGAGATGTGGGAGCGGCGCTTTCTAGAGAACGCGTTAAACGAATCTGGGTGAGAGTGAAGCAGAGAGAAGAAAGGAGAGGGACGGAGCGAATCAGGAGGCGGCAGAAATAGGGAGTGGAGGATGAGGGGAAGAGAGAGTTCTAAAATGTTGTGTTCCATAGGAGTAAAGCCTCTAGAAGCCCCTTTTTAATTGCACCTTTTATGCAATGGCAGTGCATGTTTATTACAGAAAAATATATAAAAACAAACAAACGAAACAACAGAATAAATCCATATCCAGCCTTAATTGCATTAACATAAAAAACCGTTGTCAATATTTGGATGGGTTTTCTCCCAACTTTTTTTTATGCATATTTCCATATACTGATTTGTAACCTTTGGCTCACTTAATGTAGCATATTTTTCCATACCATTAAATATTTTCCTCCAGTAACATTTAATATTGTCATAGTATTTCATTATCCAGAAAAGAGAACCTATAGATTGTTTAACTAATCTGCTGTTGTTGAACATTTGTTTCTAATTCTTCACCATTATAAACAACACCGTGATGAACATCTTCGTAGCTATAGCTTCCTATATACGATGATTCTTTCCTTGAGATAAAGTCCTAGAAGTAAAATCGCAAAATCAAGGCCATGCATGTTTTTAAGCCTTGATACAGACTGACAAATTGTCCTCTCAAAAGACTAAATTTGCAATCTCTTCTGCCCCCCCCACACCTTGCTTAATCCTTGAATTATTTTCTTATTGAAATTTTTTTCCAGTTTGATAGATTGGAAATGTGTCTTGGTGTTTTTAATTGTATTTTATTTCTATTTCATGAAATTCTAGTATGAGAAATTGTTTTTCATTTATATTTTGGTCAGTGTACATGTTTGGGAAGTTTGGTCTTCATGTATTAAATATATTGCATTTTAATTTATCATATATGTTGCAAGTATTTTCCCCAATATTTGCCTTTAATTTTATTTATGGTAATTTTTTTGGTGGCAGATATAGATGTATTTTATTTAGAATGTTTTCATGGGCAAGTAACAAAATAAGTGACTAACAGTGGCTGGCTTAAGCAATAAAAGTATTTTATTACCTGGCATAACAAGAAATCTGGGGCGAGATGGCCCCAGGTTAGGTGCAACACTTACTAAAACCATAACCTGCCTTGCTTCTTTTGCTCTTCATGCCACCAGCCTTTGCATGTTGAGAATTCAGTCTCCTGTTTACTGTCTCATGGTAAGACGGTTGCTGCAACAGCAGACATCATAGCACACCTTCAAGACAGGAAGCAAGAGGAACAGAGGTACCAGAAGACTCTGTCCTTTTGTAGAGCAAAATAAAATCTTTTTCAGAAACAATCCACAGATCTTCTTTGCTATAACTAAGTCACATGGGCTATCTGCAGTCAGATGGGTAACTGAGAAAGCAAGTACTCATTTTTCCAACCTCTATGTGATAGGCCTCAGAGATGGGGATTGAGAATTGCAGTTGGATTAGGCAATCAACCAAGCCAACCACAGAAAAAAAGTGTCTTCAGTAGTCATGGGGACGCAGGGTATAGCATAAGGAATATAGTCATAATATTATAATAACTGTGTATGGTGCCCGATAGGTATTAGATCTATCAAGGAGATAGATGGGAATGGGGTTGTGGGCAAGGTGAATAAGGTGAAGGTATTAAGAAATACCAATTGGTAGTTACAAAATAGTCATGGGGGTGTAAAGGATAGGAAATATCATCGATAATATGGTAATAACTATGTATAGTGCCAGGCAGTACTAGTTAGGGAGATCACTTCCTAAATTACATAAATGTCTAACCACTATACTATACACTTGAAACTAATATAAAATAATATTGAATGTCACCTCTAATTGAAAAATTTAAAAGGGGGGGGAAGACCAATAATATTGTGATAGCGTGGTACAGTGTCAGATGGTTGCTGGACTTACCATGGTGATCACTTCTTCCGCATAGGAAATAAAATCAGTAACGTGGTAATAACACTGCATAGTGCTGGGGGGTACTGTTGAATAACTATGATGTACACCTGAAACTACTATAATATTGTATGTTAGCTGTGTTGTAATAAAAAAATATTTTTAAATGTCTTAAATTATATGTGGTTAAATCCATCTGTCTTTTCTAGTATCCTCCTTTTGTGTCATTCTCAGGTAATCCTTTCCCTTTCCAAAATAATTTAAATATTGATATGTTTTCATATGACTTCTTTTTCCATTAAAAAAAATTTCCCTCAATAAATAGATTGGTTTCTTGTGGTCTTGGTTCCACTGCCAACAAGAAGCACCACAATTTTAGAAGGCTAATTGAAACATAAGCTTAGTTATAGATACATTTAAATATTTGATTCATGTATTCTTTTATTCAAAACATATTTGCTGTTTATATATCAACAATATGCCATCTGGAATTTATTTTGGTTTATGTTACGAGGTGAAAATCAAACTTCTGTCACCAAATTGTTAGTTGTACCAATAGCATCAATTAAACAATCCATAATTTTCTCCAAATGTGAAATCTCACTATATAAATATATACACATGTATATCTTAAATAAATATTGAGATTTTAAAAATTGTAATTGGTAATTTGTGATATATTTAGAAACTAGGAAAACCACATGCTCCTCAATTTATTCATTTTCTTTTATGTACTATGGTAAAATTTTACAGTATTCTTCATAAAATTCTAGCAAAAGTTTTGTTTAAATTATTCCTGGAGAGTCTGTGAATATTTTTTTCTATTATAGTTCCTAACTAATTATTGTTGAAATATAGGGAAGTTGTCTGTTTATTATGCATTCAGTCATCTTATTTACACCTTATTATTTACTGTAGTTTTTTATTTTTTTATTTTTTTAACTTTTAAAATTTATTTTAAGTGTGTTTTTCCAGGATCCATCAGCTCCAAGTCAAGTAGTTGTTTCAATCTAGTTGTGGAGGGCGCAGCTCACACTGGCCCCTGCAGGGATTGAACTGGCACCCCTGGTGTTAGGAGCATTGTGCTCTAACCAATCGAGCTAACCCACTGCTCCTACTGTAGTTTTTTAATAGTTCAGTTAGACTTTCAAATTGTCAGTTATACTGCCTCGGTGATAATTTTGTCTCTTTCTTTCCAATAAATATACCTGATTTATTTTACTTGTTTTATTGCATTGGCTAGGACCTCTAATACAATGGCAAATTGTAGAAGTGTTGGAAATAAATCTTGTCTTATACCTGAGTATTATGGATATTTTTGTAGCATGACATAAATTGTGTGTGTGTGTGTGTCAGGTATTATTAAACAAGTATTTGTCTTAGGTTAAAAATAATTTTGATCACAAATACATGTTGAATTGTATCAAATACCTTTTTAGTGCTTATGAAGATGAGTTATAAAACTTTTCTCCTCTTTCTATAATTGTGATTAATTATATTAATACATTTACTAATGTTGGCCTATCCTTGCATTTCTATAATAAACCCAACAGAGTCAATGATTTATTCATTCATTACAAATTTGTTAAATGCTTACCTTGCTGGAGACACGATGGCAAACAATGTCAAGTTCATGCCTTTGTGGAATTTATATTCTAGTGAAGTAGATGGAAATTGAACTAAGAATTTCTCATTAATTCTATCTTTGCAGGTGTGTGATGTGTTTCATTGCTTGACACCCATCATTTATTCCCACCCCCTAGGCCTTCATGCCCTGGAAGTTAACTTCTTTCGTGCTCTGTGGGTCCTTCCTACGGTGTTTACAGTCTGCCTCTCCAACTCTTCCAATGATTTTGCAAGTTCCAAATTTCCTTTATTAAATCCCTTTTGGCTTATGATGTTTGGAACAGTTTATATTTCTTGCACTAAACTAGCACATCAGGTTTTGGTATCAGGGTTACACAAGCTCTATAAAAATAATCTCCATCCTGTCTCATGTTCAGGATTAGTTTAAATAGATAGGATCTATGTGTTTTTAAAATTAACAGTACTTGCCCATAAGGCACAGAGCCTTTGATACTTTATCTAATTTATTTGATGTTTATTGATTTAGTCAAATTTTCTATCTTTTGATGAGTATATTTGGGTAATTTTTTCTTATAGAAAATTATCTATATCATTGGTATTTTCAAATGTATAACCATAGAGCTGTATCTTGTTTTCTGCTATAATTTAAATGTTCTATATCTGAAATCACTTTTTTGCTGATTTCCACTGTGACACATTTGAATTTTATGTTCTGTTTTGTTTTTATTCCTCAAGAGTATTCCAGCCTACACTCTCATGAACAGTGCACCAAAACCTTGGTAGTATCAGACTTTCTAATTTTGGCCAATCCAATGGATGTAAAGTTCTATCTCAGCGTTGTTTTAATGTGCATTTGTTTGATTGCTGGTGGAGTTGAGCATCTCTTCAGATACTTTTTGGCCATTGGGTCCCCCTCCTGTTAATTACTTCTTCATAGCATTGCCCATTTTCCCATTGGCTATTCAGCCTTGCAGGTTGCTGTTGCTAATGCTTCTTCTGGCTGTCGCCGCTGCTGCTGTTGATGAGTTACAGGAGTACCAGGTATGTTGAGAGGTTAATTTACTGTCGGTGTTAGATGTTACAAATATTATCTCTTAATATACTTTGTCACTACTGTCTTTTTTTGATTAGACATACTTCATTTTTATATAATCAATTCCATTCATTTTTGTGCTTTTGGGTCATATGTTTTATCTTTTATAGTCATGTTCTTAACCTTTCTTGAATTTAACTTGTAGTATGGCCTAAGATAGTGGTCCAGATTTTGTTTTCTACCTTGAGTGAGCTCCTTATTTTTTTTTTATTTTTTTTTATTGAGGAATATTGGGGAACAGTGTGTTTTTCCAGGACCCATCAGGTCCATGTCAAGTCGTTTTCAATCTAGTTGTGGGGAGAGGGGGCGCAGCGCACTGGCCCATGTGGGAATAGAACCGGGACCTTGGTGTTAAGAGCACTGCGCTCTAACCATTGTGCTAACCGGCCGCCGCAGTGAGCTTCTTTTGAGATGGTTGCATTGTTACATGATAAGACAGAAAACTGTCCCAAATCTGGTTGCTGTATGTATATATGTGATGTAATTTGCAATTCCTGTTTGGGAAATGATTAGCATTCTTGAGTAATTTGTTGATAGACTTTACTGAAATTAAAAGCACCTCTTGAGAAGTTGTGGGTCTTGAGAGGAATCTGAAAATGATAATTGGCATCTTTTTATTGTATCTTCTTTTTTCTATAAATTTCTCTTCCAAGAGAAAAGTCTTTGAAATGACTAACTCAGGACACTCCTCCCTCATGGCAAGTTTAAAATAAAACCTTGATATGGGCTTGTTATCATTTTCTTTTTCAGATAAGTTGTTTTAACAAGTTTAGACAATCTTCAGCTCTTCATTTAGATACATTTCTCAGTTAACCAAAGTACCTCTTTGAGTAATTTTTTGAGAAATAATATGTGGATATTATCATTTTTTTTACAAGGATATCACTGTTTCTATTACAGTTCTGGTTGGTAATAATCCCCAAGAATTGTTTAGAACCCTTTCACAGAATATTGATATTTAGTGTTAGCTTCAAGTGAATTCTCTACTCTCATTGTGATGACAATTGTTTAAAAGTTGTTTAAAAGTATTATTTTTCCAGTCACTCTACACTGGTTCATCAGATTTCTCTCAACTAAAAATTCTTTGTAAATGTCTAAGACTTTGCTTTTCCTCAAGAGGGGAATCAATTTGAGTCTCCTGAGCAAGCTACTTAACATTTCCGTGCTTCAGTTTCTTCATCTATAAAATGTAATAATGATACATTGTTGCTATTTTCATGTAATGGGAGTTGAGATCAAGTCTTGTAAGGATTTTATTCTGCTCCTCCAGGACTCAGTGAAGAAATGAAGAGAAACACTTAGAACTATTGTACATTTTACTTTTCTAGATTTAAGCTGCAGTGGTCTGTGGAGAATAAGAAGGCGTGGCTGAGAGTTTTATTTTCACGTTTATTATGACAACTCAGTGCTAATTGGGGCACTGACCTTCTATTTTGGCTTTTCTCTGCCCTCGTTAAGGTCAACCTCTATAGTGCCCACCCAGTGTTTTAGAGACATCGCCGAACAGATGACTATTATGAGTATGGGAGCAGCCCCTCACCCTAAGAATCTCTCTGTGCCTCATGCATGGCAATGGGCCACAGGTATAGCTGAGAGCTCCCCCACTTCATCTCCAGTCTCGGCTGCTTCGAGTTAGGGCTGGTGGGGTGACTGTCACTGGTCCCTAGGTAGTTTTGCATCCGAAGAAAATGCATGAAATGAATGCAAAGGAAACACCTGTCTAGGCAGACCCTTCCCCCAATCCAGTCTCACCTGTCATGTATCTTGGAGAAATTCCTTGAAGTTTATTGTATGAGAATGGCACCTTTCTCTAGTTCCCAGCAATAATATGTCTTTTTATTGTAATATTCTTTTGGCAATTTCAATAGGAATTTGGAGCATGGGCTCAGAGGACTGGAATTTCTTACTCGTTCTGTATCCCCAGCACCTACTAAAATATAATACGTGTAAAGAATGTGTGTGATGAAGACAAGATGAATTCGATGAATTATGATCACATAATTTATAGTTTAAATCGGGGTCCTTCTGAGAATTAAAGGGGATACTGGCCAGCTGGGTCACCAGATTAGCAGGAGTAAAATAGGACTGTCCCCAGTAAACTGGGATATATGATCACCCTATGCATAAGGGAAATGGGGGGAAAAAGAGGGAAAATAGTAGTGTGAAAGAATGAAAGAGAAAATAATGTGCTTGGGTTTCCTGGGAAACCAACTGTAAGATGGATACGAGGATGCAGGAAGTTGATTGAGGAATGCTCTTGTCAACAATAAATGAGGAGGCATGAGAGAAGGGAGAGAGGTTAATTTTGATAGGCCACAGGGAACTCTGAAACTGGGATGGCCCTTCAGAGATATCCCAAATCAAGGCACGGAGCTCATGCCTTTGTACTCTGGCATCAGCTAGTCATGGGATCTGTGCTGACCATGGGAAGGTGATATAATGGTGGGGAAGGTGACCTCCACCTTCCATGAAGGTCAATGTCCTCAGAGGGATGCAGCTGTGACCTTCAGTAGCCAATACACCCAGTAGCTAGGGCCTGCCTAGGGCCTGAAGGAGGATCAGGTCGCTCACTGCAGTACCCCCTATGCCCCTGGTGCTGCTCAATCGCCTCCTTCATAGAGTAAGTTTACCCCCATCTGGGGAATGTCCTAGAGGATTCAACGGGACAAACTATAGCCCCTGCAGTTGCAGCTGCAGCTGGACTCAAGGCTACTACTGACACTCATCGTCTTCCTCTACAACCCATTCCAGTTCCCCTCACTCTCAAATAGCGCTTAGGCTGGTCAGGGTGCCTTAGAATGTCATCCATGAGAAGTGTGAGTCTCTAGGAACCATATTTCTCTCAGGAAAAATCCAGCAGCCATCAAAATCGGGTAGGAGAGCACCAAGAGATTCCCCACTGGATCACTTGGAAGCCAAACACATCCCTTCCAGCTCCCTTTTCCCAATGTAACAGCAGCCTCTCTACCCTCCTCCCAATGGTCGGGGTCAATTACCCCAGCCAGGATGGCGAGCTCTTTCTTCAGCTGCTGGTCTCTTAGCACAAGGAGCCTCAACTGGGCAAACAATAACCATCACTCAGAGTTTTAAGCTCTTGCCATCCAATGATGGAAGTATTCCTCTCTCTGGGAACCAGAACCTCTAGAAACCCAGAGTTGCAGGGAAAAGAATCCTTTTGGACTCAAGGCTACTACTCACTGGGAATGAAGACAATGGGGCCACCCTTATTTCCATACCATGTTTCTTAGCCTTATGTGTTCTATCTATTGGAAAGACAGTGCCACAAGGCAATGATTAAGGGAGTGTCCTGAGTCCTGGAGGATGGCACGCCATCCTCACAAGATATGAACTATTTATCAGGCCAGCAGTATCTAGGTGGTGGAATATATGATCGCGCCAATGGATCCCCTGCTCGTGTGCCCACTGCCCACCTCCTTTGCTGGAAAGTGCGTCCCATGGTCTGATGTGTTGTTTTGCAGCATCCTGTGTTGGTAGACCAATACTCTGTAAACAATCAGAGTTGTGCTGGTTTCAGCACCACAGGTGAGCAAAGCAAATCCATACCCCAATTGTGTCCATTCTAGTCAAGATGAATCACTGGCCACTTTCCACCAAGTGGCAGGTTGGTCAACTCGAGAGATGCCGCTGTTCAGGGGCTCAGCATCGGTCTTTTGCAGGTTGGACATTTAGCAGCAGCAATAGTCAGTCTTTGTGAATGGGCCCTCATGCTGTTGGGCCCATCCATCTCTGCCACCATGGTTATACTGTTCGTGTGTGCTCTGGTGGTCAGATACAGAGGCTGGCTGATCACAATTGTCATGCGTGATTAAGTATTTCTTTCCTGATAGATGCTCTCTAGTGTGTGTCAACATGTGACACAGAGATATTCACACTTCATACCTACTCCAGGAGGTCCAATCACATGCCTCTTCCCCAGTCCTCTTTCTCCCCCACCGCATTTTTCTCCTTCCGAGGCTCTGAAAAAACAGCCATTTGTTACTGTTCACTAGTTCATATGTATTCTTATTTTAGAACCTCATTTTCTGCCACACAAAATGGATGACCAGGCACACTGCCCAAAGCACTTCCCATTGAGCGGATGTTTCCTGCAAGAGCTGTTCAAGGCCACCCCTGAGTGGGGCGATAAAGAAGCCGTAGTACATTTTTGATTTGCACCACATACCATGCTGACCCACCTGAGCAACACACCTGGCCTTTTTCCTCCTTCATCAGCTAGTCATAAGGAATCACTCAACCCCGTGCAGCCAGAGTGTTTGCTGAGGAAGAGGCATTGCCTCAAAAGCAGTGATGGTTTAAATGGAGATTTGGAGGTTTGTACCAATGATACATTCAGCTTTCTGATACTCTCGCTTTGCAAATGCCCAACCCCAGATGTACCACTTCCATCTTAACATATATGGCTGCTGGGACCTCCAGACCTTAGGACTTGGTGGGTCTGACAGATTTCAGCTCATTAACAGTCAGTTCTGGCTGCCTGATCACTTGATGTCTCATAATCAGTTGCTCCATGTGTACTAGGTTGAGAAGCCTTCCAGGAATTATTTTTCAAAACATATAGTTCTCTGCGAACAATGGCCTGGCCTTACTCCAGAACTCTAAGTGTCTACATTGTGATTCTCCCCCTTGGGGCATTCCATAAGCTTCCCCTGGCATCTTTGGAGACCACAGATACCTCTAATTCCATAGGATCTATTGGATCATAAGACCCAAGCATCATTACTGCTTGAACTTCAGCCTGCACCTGAGCTCTTTCCTGCTCTGAGTAGCACCGTAGTTGGCAGCCAATGGGAAAGCAGTATTCCCAGCTATGGAATATACCGCTTCCAGAACCTGAGGTGCATTGGTCATTTCCTCCTTAGTGGTGAGAGATGCAAGATGTAATAATTTGTCCCGTACTTTGAAAAGGATATCCTATCATGCTCCAGATCACCAGGCCCTTAAAGACCTTATTGTGAGGCAGGCCTCTGAATCCTCATTGGGTTTATTGCCCATTTGCTAAAGCACATGTGCTTACCAAGGCCTTCAGCATACTGGTCACTTCTTATTCATCTGGTCTTATTAACATTATGTCAATAAAGTGGACCAACATGATGTTCAGATTGTCCCATTCCCTTCAGCCTATGTTATAACAGGGGATGAAAACGTAAACAGTGCCCTAAGACAATATCATAAACATACATTTGCTTGGCCCTTATGAATGTAAATTGCTTTTGCTCCTCCTTTCTAATGGGTAATAGGAAAAAAACATTTACTGGATTACTGGCTGCCCACTGTGGCTAAGACCATCTTAACTTGCTCTAGAAAAGACACTGTAACCAGCACATCAGCTGTAATTGGAACTACTACTTATATTAGTTTGTGGTTGTGTACTGTCATCCTAAAAGATCTGTGTGGTTTTTGTAGGAGCTGGACTGATATGATTAAATGAGGCTGTAATAGGGACCGCCTTCCCGGTAACCCTCAGGTCTTCAAGATGTCATTAATCTCTCCTCTCACTGCCAGGATGCCACATTGTTTTTTATTTTCTCTCTGATCTAGAGGAAAGGAGAAATTCCAGAGGCTGCTATTTGACCTTCCCCGCTGCCATTCATCTCACCCACAGGCTAAGGAACCAGTGTGGAGGTTTTTCCAACTACCAAATATGCCCATTCTGATAATACATTCAGAGACAAGGGATGATGGGTGCACTGGACCCACTGTGAGCCAGACCCAGGACAGAATTCCATATATTACCAGTCTTCCATATGCTCCTTCTCTAGCAGGGGGGCCGTAATGACACTTTGGGTGCCCAGATAGCAGTGTCAACTTAGAACCTGTATCCAACAGTCCTCCAAATGTCTGAATTGTCACCTTTCCCCACGGAACAATTATTCCAATAAATGTACACAGATTCTTTTAGAGAAGGACTTTGGCAATGATTATAGACTTGCCACCGTGTTGTGGGATCCATTCTTCTGAGGACCCTTCCTCTACTTCATTCAGTAGGTCCCAGGTCTGAAAACTGCACATGTCTGAAAACTGGACAAGGGATCATGACTTTTATCTGAATGGCTGCCCTCAGCTTCCTGACCCCTGCTCCTTGATTTCTGTTTATTCTATAGATTGAGCAGCGCTCCTGTTGATTGCCCATCTGTCTCCATGCTGGAGATACCTGTAGCGAAGTCTAGAATTTCAGAGCTGGTCAAGGACAAAGATATGACCACCAGGGGGCAGTAGCACACAATGAACTCGCTTTGACAAAATTGTAGGCAAGGGGCAAGTCCTACACAGGAGAACTTCCAGAGACAAGGGGCCACCATCCAGAGGGAAAGAAGGCAAGAAAACTCCCAGGGGAGAGGGGAACAGCGGGGGCTTATTTGTCTAGGAGATGTCACTCAGCAGCCCAGTGGGGAGTCTCTGACTCTCCAAAGGGCAGCAGTGGGCTTAGAGTGTTTTATAGCTCCAGGGTTTGTCTTGTCTGTGGCTTGCATATGTCGAATAGCAACATTTTATAGAGTATGCCAAGCAAGAGGGCTCTAACTGGCTAAATATCTATTGGGGCTGTATTTAAAGCAATTGGATACTTTGCATTTAAAATTTTGAGTTTGAGTCTGGCGGGTTTTCGAGCTAATGGTCTCAGCCTGCTATGAAGAAGTAAACAACTTAGTGGCGATCTACAGGAGCTGTCTTTGGCTCCTTTATATAACAATCCTCATTCTCTTCACGATCTCCATCTCTCTCTCTGGGTCTGGGCCCCTGACCGCCACCCTGATTTAGTTGCTCATTATCATTATCATCATCTTGCCTCTGATGGTGCAGTGCTTCCAGTCGGCCTCTATTATTTAGGCATCTCATGTCATCTGCCCTGATCCACAGAGGACAGCCCCCCCTCAATTTCTCAATGATGCTGGTACTTCTTTCACGAGCTCATCTCTTATTGCTTCTATGAATGCAATGCCCTCCAGGTTCTCCCAGGAAACATGGCTGGCTGGTGAGTTTTCCAGCCTTGCGTGACATGTCCTTTTCACTGAAGCTTTTGATCCCTTCTTCCACTGTCGTATACGAGTTTCCCCAAATCATCCTAAATGTATTAGCAATGTCTCCCAGGGTCTCAGAGTCCGAGGGTCCAGGGTCCTTGCCAAGGTATTACATACTGCAGTGTGCTCCCATATTCATAAACTCTCTTTACCCAACGTTATGTCCTGCCCGTTTTGATCCATTGCGCTCAGGATCCACCCTCATATAAACTCTCCTGGCTCCTGCTAGTTCTGGGTGCCTAGGTCCGGAAGCCCCTTTGGAGCATGGTTGCCTTCCTCCATCAGCCATGGGGGTGGGGTTAGGTCCTGAGACAGGTGCGTGTTAACTTGAAGGGTTGAGGTGCAGTGTTTTCAAACAAATGGAAAGTTCCAGCCTTTAATTAGCAGAGTGGTCACTTCTTCAGGCCCAGGATGTTCAGTGACTCTGGTAATCCAAGATGTTCCAGTGTAGATGTCACAATCCAACCTCTCAGGGTCTCATTCTTTCCAATCAGGACCCTTGATATCTGGAGCTGTGGTATTTTTATAATTTAGTTCCTGGCTTATCCTTGGGTTTTTCTGCCTTTGATCAACAGGATATGAGGGTCTCTTTACAGGCCCCTGGATTCTGTACTGAGTCTTTTGCTAGCTGGTGATTAAGCTCCCTCAGCCTTTCGTTGTCTTCCATAAGGTGTCAATGGCTCTCCGTGGTAGTGATCCAACTACCCTGGTTGTTATTCGACTGGATGCCTGCGTCCCTCCCCCCTTTAAACACATATGTTGAAGCCTTAACCCAGCACCTCAGAATGTGACCTTATTTGAAAATAGGGTCTTTGCAGAGATAATTAGTTAAGATGAGGTCATTAGGGTGGCCACTAATCCAGTATGACTGGTGTCCTTATAAAAAGGGGAAAGAAAGTTGGACACAGAAACACACAGAGAGGGAACACCACGTGACGATAAAGGCAGAGATCGGGGAGATGCTTCTCAAGTCAAGGATGCCAGCCAACCATCAGAAGTGAGGAGAGGGGCATCTCTCACAGTCCTCAGAAGGAACCAACCCTGATCTCAGACTTCCAGCCTCCAGAACTGGGAGACAATACATAGCTGTTGTTTAAGCCACTCAGGGTGTGATCCTTTGTCACCCAATCCTAGCAAACGAATACAGCAAGTCTTCAGCAAGCAAACAAAGGCAGTTTAGAACATAAGGGGTTTGGGAGAATGGGTATCCCCCTAGCAAGTGAGCCTGTCAAGCCTGGAGACCAGAGGGAAACAGCACAAGTGCCCCAGCTTCACTGGTCTGGTCCAAATTGCAGAGCAAAGTTCTCTTAACTGTGCCGAGTCCATTTGCTAAACAGACTGGTCCTGATGTGTTCCTGAGGGATCCCTCTTGGATACTCAAGGGCTCTTTTGTAGTGCCCTGTGAGAAATGGGATACCTCTCCCAGGGAATGTAAGGATTTATGCAAAAGAGAGCGATAGACGGAAAGAAGGAAAGGAGGGAGAGAGGGAGAGAAGGAGGGAGCAAGAAAGAAAAGGACAGACCTTCACTCTCATATTTTCTATTCCTTCCTGCCAAGACATCTGTTGCAACCTTGGAAAACCAGGTCCTCAGACTGCCCTACAGGGCGGAGTTTGCACACAGGCTAGATTGCTCTGCTCTCCCCACAGGAACTCCATGGAGTGGGTGACATCTGGGGACTGTGGTTCTATGAAGTTGAGAGCTCATGTGAGCTCTTCATCTATAAGAAAGAGAAAGGCACCTCCTCAGCTGCTTCTCCTCTCACCCTCTCTAGTGTTTCCAGAGAAAGTGCATAGCCCTGTTCAAGTAGCAGAAAGAACCACCCTTGGATTTTCTGTGCTAAGCAACCAAGAAGAATGGGTGATCATGCAAATCACAAAAAATTGAGGACAAACTCAAGCTGTATTCGTGTTATATGTTCTAATGTTTTCAGAGCACTTTCTCATCTGTTATCCCTATTTGACTGTATGATATCCCTGTAGAAATTGCAGGAAGAAAGATTATTTCCATTTAGCAAATGAAAACATGGGTCATAAAGAAGCTAAAGGGATATGTCAAAGTTAAGCAACTAGCAGAACTAGGCTTAAAAAGTCAGACTTTTGTTTTTAGATCAGTAATTCTATGGACCAATAATGGGTCAGAAACATTGTATCATAAAATAATGCCTTTCAGGATATATGTTAAAATGTTTGTGCTTTCCTAGTAGATGTCCGATAAGAAAATTACCATTTTCTAAACTGATTATTTACTAAACGTATATTTGGTGTTTAAAAGATGTACCCAAGTCGGTTTTTATTTCTAAGCATGTATAAGCCTTTAAAAGCCTTACATGTAAAGTTTTTGTCTACAACAAATATTCCTAACACCATGATGTAAAAAGGGCAATAAAAGAAATGTTTAGCTATGTGGTTCACTGCACGGTATCAATTTTGTCCTTGCAACTGCTCTCTATAAATAAAAAGAAAATGTGGTCACTGGAGTTTATGAAGTATATGAATCTATTTTGAGTCTTTTCCAAAGGTAATTGAAAAAGCCAACATTTCCTCAAACTGCCCTAGCTGATTTGACTGAATAATAACCAACAGCCAAAAGAAATACAATTTTGCTCCAGAATGGACCAGGGAGAAGACTCGCCTCCCAGAAACCATGCAAATAAACCCTGGCCCACAATTTTATGTCCTAGATGAAATCGGGATGCGGCGTGGATATAGTTTAACCACAGCTGGAACACGACACAGTACTAGTCCTGTATTTCTTCAGCAAGGTGTCCTTGTGGCAACAGTAATGACTCCAGCAGACTCCTGAAATTCACTGGCTAGCTACATTGTGCTCAGACTCTTCAGCAAAGTCATTCTCACTTGTGATTTGGGTGACAGATGCCCAATTAGGGGTGAGGGAAAATGGATGTCTATGGTCCTTGTTCTCGACTGCCACCACTCGGGATTTAACTGGTACAAAAGAAGCAAAAGGTCCATGGGAATGACTTACATGAAAAGTTTGATGATAAGGATAAGGATCAAGATGGCAGTCAGGATGGTAGGAACACCATGCTTCCATGAAGCCACCTGGATTTAACCCTTGTTGCCCCTGTTAGCTTTCTTTTCCTTCATTATTGCTTATAACACCCAGCCCTTCCAGCCACCTGAAAAAGCCCAGCGGTCTGGGCAAGAGGCTGCAGAGAGGTCCAGGAAAACCCATCAAGGTCCATATCTTACTAGCAACAGCATCTTCCCTTACCCAGGGGAGCAGAGCTCCGCATTTTAAACACTTTATACCTGTCAGGGACTAAGACTCTATAAAAAAAAAAGAAAAAAAAGAAACTTAAATCTTCCCTATCTGATCCACAAGTGGGGCAGGAAGCAGAAAGGAGAGGGTGAACATTCTGTATTAAGGGGCAATGAGTAGTAAAGCTGTGCTGTGTGGTACAGCAGCCATCAGCCATGTCTTGGGGCACTGGAAGTGAAGCTAGGGAGACTGAGAAACTAGATTTTCAACTGTGTTTCATTTTAATTGATTTAAATTTAAAGAGATAACCATGTGTGGTGGGACAGCCCTGAGTTAAAAGAAGAGAAGCAACAGAACCAACAAAATAGTTGCTATTTCTCTGCAGTCTTAGACGTCGAGTCTCTCATTTATGTCTCATAACATTGCATGTTGGGCCGGATGAGTAGGAAATATTATCTGCATTTTAAGCAGACATAAAAAAGATAAACAGATTCATTAAGAGTCATTAGCTAGTTTATAATGGAAGCATGCCTCTGACTCACAATTTCTGACAACTAGCTCAGAGCTTTATCTTTTATATCTGTATAATAATGACAACAATAATACATTAACGACATAAGTAATATTATGGACTACTCACTATGTGCCAGGAAGCTCTTTGCCTATGGTGCTCAGTGCTTTCCAGCAGTTGCACATTGTGGGGTTCAAAGAAAATGATACTGCAGATATGGCACATGGGGGGCGGTGGTAAACTGGGATAAACTACACCCCTCCAGTGTGCCATCTGAAACAATCCATTATACTCAGTTTACAATTTATAATTAAGCTAACAATAAAATGCAAAGTAAAAGGGTAGATATTCAATGTTGATTTTGCATAAAACTTGCAAACGTTTCACGACAAACTCAAACTTGCCTCTTTGACCATATCTTTTTAACATCAAGTTTTATGCTGGAAATCACTATGCACAATGCCTGTCCAAACCCGTTTAAAGGTGATCTCTTGAATAGTGAATGATGTTGACCATTGAAAAGAAGTTGTGTTCACACAAGTAGGTCACAAAAATGTTAAACCATTTTTACACCCGTTCAAAAGTGTACAACAGTCGAAATTACATTTAAGGAATCTATCAGGTCTTTCGATGACAAATACAGTGTTGCCATTTCTTATAATCATGTCAATATTTTGAACTCTGAGAATGTGCGTGCGTTGAGAGTGATCTCTCTGCAGCTAGCGTGGATGGCACTGAGAACGGGCACATCAGCCCCAGAGAGACAGAAGCTTCTAATTTGGTAGAGGAAGATGGTGCCCTTCTCCTGAAGCTGGCACACTGGGAGCAGCTGGGTCCCCTGCCGGGCCACCTCCCCACCAGCACATTGGACACCTGTGGCATGAACATGGGCCCCTTGCCTGTGGTGGGCAGAGAAAAATCGGTGGCTGGCTGCTGCCATCAATTTTGATTTCGAGGGTTTGGACTGTGTGACTTCCCTCAGCACATTGCAATACAGCAGATGCCAATATCACTCATCCTGCTCACTGTCACTCATCATGCTTGATACCTGCAGCAGGGCGGCTTTGTAGACACACAGCCAGTGCACCTGCACGGGGCCACGTGCTCAGACGGGCCCTACTCTTGGTTGACTGCTCTGTATCAGCATCTTGAAGTTCCCAGTAATTTTTTAACAAGAGACCCGTACGTTTTCCTTTCCCACTGGGACCCACCATGGTGTTGGCAGTCCTCAGGGCACTGCTCATTACCCAAGGCCGGTGGCTGGGGCCTCATGGGAGACTCTCTGCTCCTTTGGAGGGATTCAGTATCTCACAGCAAACCACACATTGGCACACGGATTGGGAAGCTTGGCAACATCTCGTTTAATCCTTACAGCAATCCTATGAGGCTGTTACTGTGAGCATTCCCATTTTAGAGATTAGAAAATTAAGACCTAGTTACCTCCCAAAAGCCAAACAGCTCAAGGGAGCCCTAGGCTCACACTCAACTGTCTGACTCAGAGACTGAGTTTCTAAGTCTCCCAGCTTTCAGTCCTGGGCTTCATCCACTGAATCTCAATTATGAATATGAGAAAAGGAGCAAAGAAAACAACATAAGAAAAGATTCAGAGGGCTACTCTGAAAAACATTTTTCTAAAAAACCACCATGATAAGATGAAACTCAAAAGACTCCTAATTGTCATAAACACAAAACACAAAATAAATTCGTTCTGGCACATTCACGACATTTCTCAGATTGTAAGCATAAAAAAGACTGACTGGCTTAGACAATTTCTGGCCTATGGGAATGGAAAGGCTGGTCCACTAACCTTCCAGGCAAGGGACCCCATGGCTCTGACCCACATATGGCAGCCCCTCTTCACATCCATTCAGCACACACACACTGCCAGCCCTCAGTGTAAGTGACGTTTGTTGGGCACGAGTGTGGTGGGTTGTTTGACTTGGACACAACCCTGTGAAGGCCTGAGATAAGGCATGTGGACATGCACATGACCTCCAGCCATCCCCACGTACACATGCGTGAATACACATCCATGTACACATTTACATATATGCACGCTTACATGCACACACCAGCACACAAGCATGTGCATGCACTGCACACATGTACAGATCTGTGTATATGCACACAGACGCACATGTACAAATATAGGCACCCACACACAGGTGCACGCACAACACATGTATCTACATGTACACCCGCATACATACCGATGTGCTTACATGCATGCATGCATGTACATGTGCAGGTGTGCATGCAATTGTGTGCATGCACACACGTAGACACACATACATGTGTACCTGTACACAATACACCCACACATGCACACCGACACATGTATGCTCATGTACACAATGTGTATCTATATGTACACATACATTACCATACACACACCGCCCGGGGCAGGCGGGCCCTCTGTGGGCAGTTGTGTGGGCTCGGTCTGAACACCACAGAATGCAGCACTCTTTCTCTGAACATTGTTCTCTGCACACAAACTCCCAGCCAAGTTTGGGCCTTTTTTCGTGATTTGCGTGTAACTTCCATCTGAGTGCTATGGAAAGACTTTTGGACTTGACAGACAGAACGAGGAAGAAGCTGATGTCTCTTGTGTGAGTCGCTGCAGATGTCCTGAGTGGGTCAGTGGCCAGGACTGGACATCAGAGGGCAGAGCGGCCTTGCCCTCCATGTAGGTCCTCTGTGAGGCCATGGCACAGCCTGCCGGTGCCGGAGGACTCAGTTCTGTGCTGTCCTGCTCATACAGCCAGCCTCCTCGTTTTGAGCAGCCCCTGCCTTTCCCAGGCTGCAGCCACAGCCTCCAGACCCTGGACCCCGGGGGAACAAAGACTTTTGTGACAAGTTTTATTATTGATGCCTCCTGTGCTCATTCTCGGGGACAGGTCAGTGCTATTAACCCCATTTCACAGAGAAGGAAAAAGACCCAGAGAGGTCAGATGCTTCACTCAAGGTCACACAGCATGTGTGGGGCCAAGGTAGGACAATTAGTCCCAGTCTGTCTGTTGGGATAAGGCGCAATGATTTGTGACTCTAGAGAGGCCACTGTGAAAGTCCTAGAACTCAGACTTCAGGAGGCCAGAGATAAGCGTGGGGGCAGCATCCAAAATCTTTATTGCTGGGTGACAGCCTCCCCAGCCTACTCTGCCCCTCCTGCCACCACAAGCTCCCATCTGCCTTTTGTTCCACGAGCTGGGTGAATGATCCCAATTGCCTACATGTAGTTAGGCTGTGGCTTGTACAGAGCTTCAGCAGCTATAGGTTTCTCTGGCATTGCCAGCTAGAGTCCAAAGGCAGAGCAGAAGGAAACTAGATCTGATTCTCTCTTGATTTTTCCTCTTCTCAGTGATGCTGAATTGCACACGTCCCCCCAGGTTGAATCAGCAGCCCCTCACAGCAAGGGGTGGGGGACCGTGCGTTGCCCACTCAGTACCCTTCTCTTTCAGTCCCCCAGCTTTTTGCACGTGGCTGAATATAAACAAGAGACTGGTGCCTACTTGTAAAAAAAGGAAATAAAAGAAGAAGGCAAAGCCAAGATGACAGACATGCAAAATGGGAAAACACAAAAACCAAAGACCACAAACCTCAGCTCAGAAAGAAGGTCCTCTCAGCCAAAGCCCACGTTTATGCCCAGCTCTCCCAGGGAGCTGTACAACTGGCAAGACAAACCGCCGCGTGCTGGTGACGGGCACATCCTGGGAAGGAGCCCAGACCCGCGGTGTGCGCCGCTGAGCTTGTGAATTTCGGCTGCCAGGGGCACGTGCGTTTGCCAAATCCAACTGGGGCCTGCCAGTGTTGGAGGTTCCCGGGAACATACAGACCCAGGACTCCCCAGCTTCTCCACGCGGATTAGAGGCGAACACAGGAAGGTCATCTACGGAGGCCCACAGAGTCTTCTTATTTAAAACACCATCCTTTCTCATCCGCCCAGCCTTTCTTCTCGAAGATACTCCCATCAGCAAATCTTTACCCACTGCTGTGAATGTCAAAGTGAGTTGGGGTGGGGAGAGCATGAGGTACATTTGTCACCCATTTCAGCTCTCCAACATCCCATCCCTTCCCGGGTCAGGCACTTCCCTTCTGTATTAGCTCATGTTGCCACAAAAAATACCACGGCCTGGGGGCTTAAACAACAGATGTTTATTGTCTCGTAGCTCTGGAGGCTGGAAGTCCAAGATCAAGGTGTTGGCAGGTTGGCAGGCCTCTCCGAGGCCTCTCCGTTTGGCTTGCACACATACACATGAGGGCAGATGGCTGTGTTTTCACTGTGTCCTCACATGGTTTTTTCTCTGTGTGTGCATACCTGTGTCCTCTGTGTGTCTAAATTTCCTCTTCTTATAAGGACACCAATCAGATTGAATTTGGGTCCACCACAATGGCCTCAATTTTACTTATTCACCTCTGTAAAGAGTCCATCTCCAAATGCACTCACGTTCTGAGATCCTGGGGGTTAGGCCTTCAACACAGGAATTTTGAGGGAATACAGTTCAGTCCATAACACCTTCTTGGAACTCGGAGTGGGAGGCAGAGTCTCAGTTCCACGGTAGAAGCTGAAGATGTCCTGCCCTCTCCTTTCCCACGCTCCCTTGCAGCTGGGCCGGGCATGGGACTCACACCTTGTTAATGGCAGCTTGCGCTCTGGACAGAGGGTCTGGAGGAAGTAAGGCAGGCACCAGGCCAGAGGGGCTCTCTCTCCCTTTGCTGCTGTGGGCAACTTGCCAGGAGCAGCCAGACCCTCTTTCTGGCACAGAAGAGGGGGTATGGCTGGCAGGGGAGGCCGTTTCTTCAAGTCTGTGCCCCTGGTGTAGTGTCCAGCACCCAGCAATGTCTGGTGCTCAGGTCAGCCACAGAGGATCCAGTTTCCACAGCTGGTTTTGGGCACAGTTCCTGGCTGCTTAGCCTCAAACTCTGGTTCTTTCGCCCTCCCTGTCATTCTATGAGCTGTCTGATATGCTTTCTAGTAAATTCCTTTGTGCTTAAAGCAGCTAGAGCCGCATTCTGTTGCTTGCAGTTGGGAATCCTAACTCATGCAGAAGGGGACAACTTTTTACTTTTATAGTCAGATCTCCATCCAACTCTAAATAAAATTTAAAAAAGGATTAAAGTCAACTTTTATTGTAATTTAGGAACAAAACAGACTTTCAACATACTATTAATTGATTGCATACATAAATAAAAGTTTCCCTCCAGACCAATTTTTATAAAACGCTCCCCCTCAAGAACCTATGATGGCTCCCTATTACCCATGGTTTCAAGTTTAAGCTCTTCTGTCTGATGCTCCATAATATAATCGCAGCCTGGCTAGCCCATCTCATACCTTTCTCCTGAGGCCGCCTGCACGTAGCAGGCTTTCACATCAGACTGTTGGAGTTTGAATCCTAACCCGCCACCTTCTGGCGATGTGACCTTTGATGCTTGCACCCTCTCAGCCTCAACTTCCTCCTGTGTACAATGGAGATGATGAGGGTCTAGGAAGGTGCTTTGACTAACCTCTCAACATCTGTGCCATGCCAGGAGATGAGTCTGACCAGCAGGTGTTAAGAGTAATTGCAGGACCAGCAGCGGCAGCACCTGGGAACTTGCTAGAAACGCCAGGTCTCAGGCCCATCCCAGAGCTGCAGCATGAGACACTCTGGGGGTAGAGCCCAGGGGACCACCACTCTGGGCTAGCAGTCGTTCCATCAGCACTGCTAGCAACTGGCTTAAGGACAGCCAACATTAATGCCAGCAAGACTCAAGAAAAAAGTTGCTGCAGCTGCTAGAAAAGAAGCTTCTTGGCTCTTAGTGGAAAGCCATGGAACACCACCTCCCTCTTCTCTGGGAGGGTTGAGGAAATGCCTTGCAGTCATGAGGAAAGATGAAGCCACTGCGTGGGGAGGGCAGTGCTACGAAGTACACTGAGCAATGAGAAATGGAGCCAGACTAGTGATGAAACCCTGCCTGCAGCCCACCCTCCTTCCAGATATCCAGTTATACAAGCCAGGAAAAAGCTTTATCTCTCAGCTTATGTGAGTCAGGTTTCTGGAACTTGCAGCTAAAAGAATCCTAATGATTTCATCTCCTAAGATGGCCATGAGGAGATGACACACACAGAGCACTTAACACAATATCTGACATCCTGGAAACACGTGGTGTGTGTCTATTGTCATCATTAGTCTTATCATTACTGTTATTAAATACATTCCAGATACATGAAAACAAACTACATCTTGACCAATTGTAATTCTCCAGCCGTGAACACATGCCATCATATGCTTTAGGCTTTGAAATCCCACCTTCTTATTTCAAGACCCACCTCGAATGGGACATTTTCTGAAGCCCTTGGGAATTACTCAGGCTGCTCCAACTTCTTGTCCACTGAATTCTTGTGTACACTTCCCTGCCGTAGTCTTCCCAGGTTTGGCATGGGACTGATATAATTGTGTCAACTGGGCTGGTTATACGGTTCCACATCACACAGCCTTCCCTGCCATGAGAGGTAAGCCTGTGTGTCCAACCTTCGCTTTCTCTTCTCACGCAGAATGCTAGTTCCTTGTAAGCAGAACCCACATGTGATTTATTTTGTTTCTCTACAAGACTGAGCGTGATGATGGGAAGGGACCTGAGCATCCACCAGGTACCCTGTGAATGCTTCATGAACTCTATTATCAAATTTGACTCTACACAGCTCTACGAGGTAGTTATTATTTTCTGTACTCCTCCAGCCACACCAGCACAGCGGTGAAAATAGTCACAATAAGGATCTTGAAAAACTATATTCTCTGGCTTCAACCTTCCTGGGAATTCCAGGCCGTCTCAGAAATCATTCTGACATCCTCAACGTGTGAGCCATCCTCTTGGCTCATCCCCGGAATCTGCCACCTCACTCCTCTCATCCTCCCCAAACCTCACCTCCACGACCATGTTGTCCCTGCCACCACCACAGTCCAAGTGTCAGCTCCTGGCCCCATGTCAGAGCCTGGGACTGAGAACAGAGTCCCTTGTCGCTGCTGAAGCCTCAGATCCACGCTGCAGGTGGCGCCTTCCTGCTTCTTCACCTGGAATGTGTTGTCTTCCTCCCTGGAGCTTCTAATCCCATCACTCATGTTGTGAATTCACTCGCCTCTTTCTTTTTCGTGACTCCCACCCAGAGAAGCCTTTCCTGCTGCTGAGCACAGTGAGGAAAAGCCACAAACCCCGCTGTCTGGGTTCATTCCCACTGACACTTGGTAATTGTTTAATTCATTTCCTGCTGACTATTAAACTCTTCCAGATCTCGTCCACTGTCGGGAGATGTCTGGCCCCTCTCCGCTTCCGACTCTTAGATGAAGAACTTCATCTCCTATTTCACTGAGATCACTGAATCTTTCTTTCCTGCCTCGACTTCCTATCTCACTGAATCCTCACCTCCTTCTTTTCTAATGTTGCGGACTCTGCAAAGGATGGCTCTGTCCTCTTTTCCAAAGCCAGCCTGTCACGCAGCGCTTCTCATCTCCCCTGGGTCTATGGGCTATCACCTCTCTGCCTTCCCTCTTTGACTTCTTCTCCCCGGATTACACCTCCCTCCCGGTGTCCACACAGGATCATGTTTACTCTCCACTAAAATGAAACCCACGCCCTTTCCCTTCACCTGCTCCTTCCACAAGCTTCTGCTCTCAGCTCTTAACCACCAAACTTCCGGAAACCACAGTCACCTCCGCCATGCCCCCTCCTACTTGTCCCCACCGCCTCCCCAATCTGGTCTCTCCCCCACTGCTCTCCTGAGACCGCCTTCTCAAAGGTGAGCAATGGCCCTCTCAACACACACCATCTACCTGTTCTTGGTGGACCTGAGCCCCCACCTTTGTGAGCTTGTCCGCTCTGCTTTCATGACCTTGCAGTGTCCAGCATGTCCCTTACCTCCCGCCTTCCTGAGAGCACCTCCTGTTTCCGCTCTCAGCCCTCTTCCCCTCTCCTTCCATGCTCTCTCCCTCAGTGTACACACTCATATCCACGGTTCCAACTATCATTTCTCCTAACAAGACAAGGCACCTTCCGTACCTCTTGCATGACTTCCCCTCATGCACCAAACAGGCAGACTAGCTCCTTCCGGAAGTGATCCCACCAGCTTTCTCTCCCTAAAGCTGAGTTTAATCACGACACCCCTTTGGTCAACAACTTTCAGATCTATTCATCCAAAAGAATGGAGAGGGATCACGGAATCATGGAATCTTCAGTTAGAAGGAGACTTTAGGATTATTGTCAGTCCAAACTCTGCTCCAATGTCAGAACACAGGTCACAGTATTTTTGGACAGACGGTCACCTGGTCTTTGCTTAAACGTTTGTCGTGGTAGGAAGCTCACTAGTCCACGCAGTGCCTTGTCGCATTTTAAAATAGTGTTAAATGGTTATTCAGTTCTCCTACTCACTGGTCCTATGGCATAATATGCTCTTCTTTACCATTTCTCCCTCACATCTTTCCCAGACTTTAGCCAAACTGAATTATTGTCTGTTGCCCTAACGTGTCCCTCTCTCCTACTTCCACACTCTCTCTTATGCTGATTCTTATCAGAACTGTCTTGACTCCTCAGCTCAGCCTTTCCATCCTGCAAGATGGTGCAGACGTCACCTCTAACAGGGACTTTCCTGTCCTTTCTCCCCTCTTGAAACCCTAAAGACACTTTGTTTATGCTTCTTATCCACTTATCTCCCGTTCTATTCATTTATTTATTCATTCCGTGACATTTCTTGAACTCACAGTGGCCCTGACCCTGTCCAGGCACCCGAGGTCTGGCAGGAAACAAGGCCTGGAGTCCCTGCCCAAGAGCCTGTCAGCGCCCAGGGAAGGAAGGCATTAAATGCCGGGCACCATAAAAATGTGATGACTGTTAGACAAGAAGAGGTTCGGGATATTTTGGGTGGACCTGGCAAGAGGCTCGAACCTGTGCAGGTCCGGGAGCGCATCTCGGAAGAAGCGCGGTTCACAGAGAGCGGAGGACGCATACGCAGCATTTGGATGGGCATGAGTGAGGGTGTGGCAGATACAGGAGCAGGAACCGGGGGAGCAGAGGCCCAGACACAAGGCAGCGCCACCCTTCAATGATCTCAAAGAAGTTCTCCCTGGTCGCTCTTCAGAAGATAAAAGGGACAATAGTAAGAAATATTGGAGGACTTTGGAAAGTATGTCAGGAACACTCTTTTAACATTGAACATCTTTGGGAGCCTCTAAAGAGCTTTACAGAACAGTGGTACCACGAATTTATCCGTTTCGAAACATCTCTCCGGTGTTCTGCCTTCATTATGGTTAGGTGTATGGGTCTTCTCTGCCTCCGCCTTTCAGTTTTAACTTTCTTGCATGCAGGTCTATCTATGCCTTTTTAGCCCCCCAAATGCCTGACCCAATGTAGAGGGCGGAGCAGGTGCGGTAATCAATCAATGTTTATAGAAGTGGGTGTGGGAAAGAAAATATCTTTAGTTACTAGATCGTGAAAGATGAAAGGTAGTAACTATGACTATAGGCTATGCAACCAAAGAGGGCACCAATAAGTTAAATAAGTGTATTTGGTCATTAAAATATTAAAGACTAGGAAGTGTTCCCTAAACCTAAAGGGCATTCGGGGCACAATTAGTTAACCCTTTGAGATACATGTCTTGGAAGAAACTTCTGTCTAAACATGGGATTCCATGGGGTACCCATGTCTGGCCCCTCCTTTGGGCAGACAGAACTGGGCTCCAGACTGGGCTGGAAACTCCTGGGAGGCGGGTCAGAAAGTGGGTCAGTGTATCCCCGGGGACTCAGGTGGGTAGGGAATACGGTCCATATCTCTTTTCTTAGTTGTGACAAATGTGCCAAGACCATGTAAGATGATGCTAATGGGAGAAGCTGAAACTGGGTGAGGGGGATATGGGAACTCTCTGCTATCTTTGCATCTTTCCTGTAAATCTAAAATTACTTCCCCAAAATGTTTGCTTAAAAGTGGGAGGAAGGATAAATTGGGGACTCCAAATGAAGACAAGGCAGTGCTTAGTAACCAAGAAAGGCCTCTCCTAGACGAGCAGACGCCTGCTGACTGAGGAGACACCTGTTCCTATATGTGTGTGACTTACAGGACAGGCTGGCATTGGACACTCGTAAAAATTAGATAGGGAAAGGATCTTACAGTTCCACCAGTTCAAATCCCTCATTTTACAGACAGTTGAAGTCCAGAAGAGATAAACAGTAATTTACAATTGTTGAGCACATGTACTGGAAGAATCTGTTCTAATCATTTACTAGGAACATTTTAAACATAACACAAGATTAGGCACACTAGCATACGAATGCTCACTTGCTTTCAAACTTTTGCTAGTCTTTCATCCATTCCCCTTTCCATCCCCCTGGAATATTTTTAAATAAATTCTGCAACTGATTTCAGCAGTAAAGGTTGTAGCCTGCATCACCAGCACATAAAGAAGAGATTTTTGTTGTTATTGTTTCTTTTTGTATAACTAGTAAGGTAAGTATTGTTGTTACCCTCAGGGACGTTACTGAGGCTCCCGGCCCTGGCTGATGTCACACCACAGGAAAAGCCAGGTCCCAGACTGCCTTTTCCAATTCCAAATTCACGGCTCTTCCTATGACATAGCTAAAGTGGTAGGAATCACTGCTGCTAAATTGGAAATCATTTCCCTAAGTGTGTAATGTCATTCATGAGTTTACACTCATCTTTTAGGAACACAGTTAAATAAATGAGGGAACATCAGTAATTTTTTTTTGGCTGCCTTTAAAAAAAAAAGCGCTGAGTAGGGGGTGGCAGAGAAAAGGGAATTCTTCTAGCAGAAACTGAAATATCTAGGTGAAAAATCAACAGGCCTTGTGTTAATGTGCCTCCGGGATATTGGCATGAATGCCAAAATCTGTCTCCTCGCCAAGATTGGGGACGATTTGCCTGGACTGGGGCGCCATCTAGTGAACATTCCCACATCCTCTGTGGTGCTGGAGCGCGGAGCCCAGCTGCACACTGAACGCAAGATGGCCTGCTCGTCCTCTGCAGGTTGCACTAGGCAGTGCTTTTCGGGTAAAAACTGATTTTTAATAGGAAAAGCCTATTTCGGTATTTCTTTTCTTTATTTGAAAGATGCATTTGCATATCGTTTTCCTCAAAACTGCAGTTTTGAGTTCTAATTCCTGATTTTGGTTTTGGTTTGATTTTTATAGGCAGTCCCCATTGTTCCAGATACAACAGTCACCAGGCAACTCTGTGTGTGTGTGTGTGTGTGTGTGTGTGTGTGTGTGTGTGTGTGTGTGTGTGTGTGCAGCATGATGGAAAGGTGTATGTGTGTTAGTGATTTGCAGCATGATGGAAAGGTTCCCAGGCCCAGAACACCTAGTGCAAAGGGGACCACCCTGAGACAGCCCACCAAGGATGGCAACCATCACACATGAAGCGTGTGGTCTGTGATGCTGTGATAAGCTCGATTTTCCCAAGCCAGGACTGACACATACCTAGCTTGATCTTTCCCACAGGCTCATACATCCCCTGCAGTGGCTGAGACACTACCGGGGATTGTTCTCACAGAGGTGTGTGACCTCAGGGGGAACTTTCCTGGACATGTCCAGCCTACAGGGACAATTATTCAGCATACTTTTAAGGTACTCAAAACGCACAAGAATACGTGATGGTTCCAGCTCTTAATGAATTTGGCAAATGTTATCAGCACTTATCCATCATCTGGGGTTCTTGTTGTACCAATAACCCTTGAAGCACTTGGGAAGGGAGAAAGCATTTTTTCCAAGCCTCTCGAAAGAATCAAGTGACATTTCTCCGTTTGAAAAACATACCCAACTGCCTTCTTGAAATTTAGGTCTTAAGGAGTGATTCATTGGATAAAATAAGTTTGTTTTGTTTTTGTAAAAACCTGTTCACAGGAGCATATTTTAGGAAGGACAATGTTTCTTAATTGGCAGTATTAGAATCTTCTTAAAGTCTGACTAAAATTATGGATTGTCT
Source organism: Rhinolophus hipposideros (assembly GCF_964194185.1). Lineage (NCBI taxonomy): Eukaryota > Metazoa > Chordata > Mammalia > Chiroptera > Rhinolophidae > Rhinolophus > Rhinolophus hipposideros. Next base: position 40,948,454 of record NC_138062.1, on the reverse strand, counting down.
CTCTAGAAAATTACATTCAAATATACAAAATTTCGATTTACTGCTGCCCAAAGAGGATTAAAACTCTATCACTAAAGAAAGGGAGTGTGCAGCGCTGTGGATCACAGTCTTTTCAGCATCCAGAGTTTCTTGTCAATTCAATTTTATTCAGTAAATCAATGGGGTGCTTGCCAGGTGCCAGGCACTGGACTAGGTTCTGAGTATTCAAAAACAAACAGATACAGTCCAGGCCACCAAGAAATGTCATAACATTTTCTTATCACTTTTCTTCCACAGACCTCACGTTTTAAAAGAATTTGTTAATGAAACTTCAATTATTGGTTATTCTCTGTTTGTCTTTCCCTAAGATAACCCATGTCACTGCCATGAAGAATCCAGAGATTGCATAGAACTTGGTACACAGCAGGTGCTTGATTATAATGAATGAAGTTGATTAAATTCGAATCAAAAGTAAAAAGAAAAACTTAACATTTTGAGTTTTATCATGGATAAACCTTTTTTCTAATAGATAAACTGATATTTGAAAAGCCTTATTGCAACTAGTCTCCGAATACTATTTCACCTGAGGCTACTAGTTGCTAAGAGCCATGGACTAGACACTCAGAATGTGCTGTCTTTGAAAAGGCTCTTCCCCTTTCAAGAATTCCAATTATTCAATAAACATCATTGAGATGTTTGGTTAACGAAAAAAGAAAACTTATAAATCCTTCTTTCATATCATAAACCAAAATAAATTCTGGAAGGATTAGAGTTAAATGTTTTAAAAGAAAGGAAGAGCGAAAGAGAGAGAGTGAGCAGTGGGGAAGCAGGGGAAAGAAGGAAGGGAGGGAGGGAGGGCGGGAGGGAGGAAAAATATAAGTGAATATCTGATTTCTGAGTGGGAAGGATTTTCTAAGCATAAAGACAAGTTTAAAAAATTCCAATGAAAATATATCAATGTTCAACTTTTCAAAAACCCTAAAAGGCAAGTAGCAAACTGGAAAATGAATTCACAACAAATATGGCAAAGGTTGAACAAAGTTAATTAAAGGATCAAAGCATATTGTAATAGAATAGACAGTTGGGCAAAGGGGCTGACCCGGTGTGGCAGACACTGAGGCTTCAATTCTATGGCAGGGACACCACCTCCCAAATGCCTTCCTGCACTAGAGACCCCAAATCACCTAAAACTGCATTTCTCTGACTCCCTTACTGGAAGGTGTTCATCTCAGTTATTCATATAAATTACATATATATCTATATGTATTTGTATGGAAAAAATTGCGAGTAATCTAAATCTTCACCATTAATGGGGAATTAAGTAAACTCTATTGAATCCATAGAGATTATTATGCAGTTATTTCTAATCATGTTTAAGAAATATTTTAATAACCTGAGATTAGGGAGATCCCAAGAAAAATCACCTCTGTGGAGCCTATGACTTTCCTCAACCCCAATTTCAAAACTTAAGTATCTTTCCTTCTCTTGAGAATCAAACAAAATGACATTGATAAAACTGTGAATATTGTCTTTTGTTCTCTGTGTCTCTTTTTATTTACTGTTTGTCCTTCTTTACATAAACGAGAAGTATTTGTTTTCAAGAAATCAACTCACCTTGTAATCAGTGGTGGGGGAAATATATTTATTGGTGTTGAAATGAAGTGGGAAAGAATGGGAAACCCAGACCCATGCCTCTGTGTTTTTGAACAAAGACTTGACACCCAAACTCTTTGAGGGTAAGGTAGAGGAGTGACCAGTCAACAATCTAAGTTATTATTCCTTGTTCTTATACCAGACAAGTGAAGACCAAAGGCCCTTTCCAGAAGAGGAAATAGATGGGTAGGTGAAAATATAGATAAACAGACAGTTGGTAGATAAATCAAACATTATAGCATGTATACATATAATTTTATATGTGTAATATGTTATGTATTATATTATAGTATGTAATAAGATATTAGAGGAAAAGTTTTCCATTAGCATCCCAAATAAAATGAAAGAAGATAATAATTAGGTTAATGAATAGGCCCTTTTATTCTTGCCATAAGTGAAATAATAAAATATTTTAAGACATTTCTTCATCTCAGAATAGATAAATGGAAGCATCTTTGTCATACTGGCAAAGGTTGAGCAGAAGGTATGGGGTAAAGCCCTTCACTCTGTCCCAGTCACAACAAATGTCCCACACAGTTCTGGGGGTCACAGACTATATGAATGAAGGTAGACGACTACTCATAGACAAAGGGCCAGATGAAGTATAGGTCATATCTGACATGGAAAATAAGAGGAAGAAAGGGCAAGTCCCCAGGTGTCTAGTGGCTTCTGTCTTATTTAAATCAAAGGAATATTTTAGATGGTCTTGTCCAGAGAGGAAGAGCCTCTAATTTAGACCCCAAAACACTAAGTAAAAGTCTTAGTCTATATAGCTAGATATAAAAATCAAGATAACAAGTTTGTATACATATTAAGTTGCTAAATTTAAAAAAAAATGTAAGGCTGCACCGCTGATAAGCCAATGAATGTAAATGTTAAACACAACACTTGATAATCTCACAGAAACAGAAATCACCAGATACTGGATGAAGTAGTCATGCCCAAAACATCAAAACCAAATCTCATCAACCCTCTAAACTCAACTACAAATTTACAGGGAATCAGAAGCCATGTTAAATGACACAACAGAGATACAAACAGCAAAATCCAGGCCATGAAAAAAAAATCAGGTAAATAATACAGTTCCTTCAACAAATAAATTACAGAGGGTCGGGGTGGAATAAAAAGATAAATGGAAGCATCTAGATTACAATAGGCTTAATGGACATATCAACCAAGGACTTCCACATTAGATGAAAGGAGAGTCACTGGAATTGCCTTCCTAAAACATACAACTATAAAACTGGACAAAATGTATGAAGCAACTATTCTCAAATATTGGGCAATAGACAGAGGGGGTCTGCGATCCTTGAAAAAGGATACACATCAGGTGAACCCCACAGTAGCCTTGGCTTTTGGCTGAGGAGAACATTCCTGACCATGGTTCAGGGGATGGAGCCTGAGCAGAGCACGGCTGTCTCACTGGGCTGAAGAGGCAGAGATTTGTGTTTGAGGCTGTGGCAGTGGGTAGCTTTTCAAGGACAGAGTCCATGTAATAAGGAGGCTCACAGAGGTAGGGGTGGGAGGCACAGATGTTTGCATGGGGTTTCCCTGGGAGTAGTCAGCTATTACTGTGCATGTGCAAAGTGAGATTCCAGGCTTAGCAATGAGCAGTTGCTGTGGGATCGAGAGCTGAATAAGTACCAGAGTTTGTGCTTCTGGAAGATGTTAGAGTGTTGGCCTATTATAGAGTGGAAAGACCTCGTTGAGCATCTTGAGCATTTAGTTAAGACTCAGAAAGAAAATGCCTCTAAAATATGCCCCACACCCTAGAGCTAAATTTGGCAAACATTCTATAGACAACTGGATAGCAAATATGTTAGACTTTGTGAGTCACATACAGCTTTTGTCTATTCTTCTTCTCCCTCTTTTTTCCTTTCTTTTAACAATTCTTTAAAATTGTAAAAACTATTCTTAGTTCACAGTCTCTCCATAAATAGTCCACGAGTTGAATTTAATACACAGGCCAAAGTTTGCTGGTCCCTGCCTAGAGTCAGGGCAGTGTCCTAGAATTAAAGACAAAACCAAAATAAGCCCATCCTAACAAAGAATAAAACACCTGACAGGATAAAAAAGATCAAAACCAAAACTCACCAATTTTAATGGTGGATAACATAATCCAGGCTCTGTTATATCATTCACAATCTCCAGCATACAATGAAATAAATTACTGGATATATAAAGAAGTGAGAAAATGTGACTCATGATTTAAAAACAAACAAACAAAAAACAAAAAGAGTCCAAGATGACCCAGATGTTGCAGTTAGCAGACAAGGACTTTGAATTATTATAGTCCTATTATGAAGATATTCAAGGATCTAGAAGAAAAGAGAGACATAATGGATGAACAGATAAGAATTCTCAGATGAGAAATGAACATAATGAAAGGGAACTAAATGGAAATTCTAGAATTATTAGAAATTTCTATATTCTATAATATGTGAGATGTGCTTAATAACAGAAGGAATGATCAGTGCACTTGACAATAAACAGAAATTATCCAAACTGAAAAACAGAAAAGATTCCATTGTGTAATGGTTAGCACTCTGGACTCTGAAAAAGAGAAAAGACATTGGAAAAGAAATGAACACAGCTTCAATGATCTGTGGGGAAACATGGAGTGATCTAACATACCAGCAATTAGAGTCCCAGAAAGAGAAGAGAGGGGGAAAGAAGCAAAAACAAAACAAACAAACAAAAAAAAAAAGAAAGAAAAGAAAAAAAGAAGAAGACATAATGATCAAAATTTATCTAATATCATGAAAAACATCAACTTATGGATCCAAGAAACTCAGTAAACGCCAAGAAGAACAAACACAAAGAAAGGTCACCTGGGAACATCGTGGTCCAAACTCCTAAAAATGACAGACAAAGAGACTAAAAAGCAGTCAGAAGAGGGAGAAAAAAAAATAAAAGACGTATTACAAACAGAGAAATAATGATACAAAATATGGCTGATTTATTTTTATGAGAAATAAAGAAGGCCATAAACCAATGGTATGACATCTTTAACATGCTGGAAGAAAATAATCTGTAAGCCCAGAATTCTACCTCCAATGAGAATATTCTTCAAAAAGGAGGAAAGAAAGATTTTTAGATAAACAAAAGCTAAAATAAGTTTTAAAGTAAACACGCTCTACAGTAAATGTCAAATAAAGTTCTTCAGGTTGCAGGGAACTGATTCCAGGTCGACAGATTATGGATTTACAGGAAGGAATGAAGAATATTGAAAATGGTAAATAAGAGAATCAATACAAAGTATTATCTTATATCTTCTCTTAATTTCTTTAAAAGACAACTGACTGTTTAAAGCAAAAAGAATAGCACAGTATGGTGGGGTTCATAATATATCCAGAAATAAAATACTTGGCAACAATAGTAAAAAGGACAGTTGTAGTTGACTGTACTTTTTTTGATGTCCACAACAATGTTAATTTCTCATGCTTTTCCAGACTCTATATATTTTTTTCAAAAATTAGAGTCTCACTACTCTCTCCTTGAAGATGAGCTGGTCTTTATGACTTCTTTAAGAACTAGAATGTGGCCAAAAAATATTATATTAATCATGTTCTTTATTTTATGTTTTGACATCTTGGCATGGAGGTCTTGCTGGGTGGGGAAAGACTGCTCCTCCTAAGGCTAACTAATTCCCAAGATAATAAAAAACTCACTTGAGAACATGCCCTTCATATGCAAACCAACCAATCCTGAGTCCATATTTTCAAACATCTCCTTTATCTAATTCTCACACACAAAGCCAAAATTTCCCCTGCCCTAAATCACCCAGAGCCAGGTAGCAGACAACTAGAGACCAGGCCTGTAGCCCAGTGTCCACTGACAGTATTAAAACCCTCCAAGCCTAAGCTGTTTCCCCTGGCCCGCCTTGCCTTTTCTACACAAAAATACAATAAAAGCTCTCGACCTTGCTTTCCTCTTGCTCCTGTATCTGCCTCCTGACCAAACCTGGTGCTTCCCCACATGGCCCTACACAGCATGGCATCCTCCCTTCTCTTGGAAGCTATAAAATATAAATTCTTCTTTCACTAGCATTGACCGCTCAATGTCATCACTCAGTTGCTTCTATAAATTAAAATCCTGTATGTACTATCACTGATACTGATATACTGCAAGACTTCCAAATCTAAAGCATAAAGGTGAATATGCCTCTCACCTGGTTCTATTTTCTCTTGGATGCTCCCTCTTGAAACCCTTGAAAGCGTGTTGTAAAGAAGCCCAGGCCACTTGGAGAGCCCACACGTAAATGTTCCAGCTAATAGCCCAGCTCATGTCCTAGCCAAGAACCAGCATCAACTGCCAGGCATATGAATGAATGATCTTTCAGATGTTTCCAGGCCCCAGTTTTCAAGTCCTCTGGCTAAGTTTCCAACACTGAGAAGAAAGGCAAGCTCTATCTCCAACATGTCCTGTCCAACTTTCCAATCCAAAGAATTCATGAACATAATAAATGTTTGCTTGTGCCACTAAATTTTGGGTTAATTTGTTATAAAACCAAATTATCTGGAACAGAGAATAGGTTACTATGTAATAACAAAACAAACAAATTAAACTAAAGCATGTGGGAGTGGCTTTGGGAACAGGCAGTGGACCAAAGTTGAAAGGGCCTTGAGAAGAGTGTTAATGAAATTGTAAAAGGACTCGGAAACAGTTAATAGGAGTCTAATAACTCTTCAGAAATCTGTCAGTAAGGGCTTAAAGAAACATGTAGGAAATAGTGGAAGTTGAAGAAAGAAGACTTTGTAACATATGGGTAGAAAAATTTGCCACGATGTTGCCTGTGGTAATGTGTAAAATATAAACTGTACCTGATAATGTGGATGATGTATATAAAGAGAATTCCAGGTTGGGTGTTGGAAGTGCTTCCAGAATTCTTCTAGCTTCCTATAGTAAAATAGGAGAGGAGAGAGATGAGCTAAAAAAAAAAAAAGAAAGAATCATTCTATTTTCAAGTGAAATATATAGAAAATATGAAGGATCCAGAAATTACTGGGTTAAAAAAAATCTGTTTCCCATTCCCAATCTTTTAAAAGTTCTTAAAATTAGTCAAACCAAAGGCTCTCTGAGGATTCTTCAGAGCATGCTACAAATATTTTCCTGTGACAATTAAGTTTCTAAGAATTTTAAGGGTTTTGGCCCTTGGCAGCTTTACAGAAATCCCCAAATAGAGGATAATTTATCTCAATGAAATTTCAGGGTATGGCTTTTGTCTAATAATGTGATCTCTGATAAATTCATAGAAAGATTGCAAAATTGTAAAGAGAATTGTCGTCAAAACACTATCAGCTTGAATGAAGAGAGACAGAAACAATACAAAATGAAAAGAAGTCCATGGACCCCAAACTACCACAGCAAGAAGCAGCTAAAAAAACTACAATGGCAAACACTGGGTATGTCTTATGAAAAAGACAGGATGACTGAAAGGCAGAACAATGGAAACTCATTCCCACACAGAAGGACCACGATCTGATCAAGGAACTGGAAATATGTACCTGGCTGGATTTCAGAACCACCATGGACCAGTAGACTCCCATGTGTCTCTATTGTTCTCTCCCCTTTGAATGACAATGTCTGTACTACTTAACATATGTCTGTCCCACCACTATTTATTTGATGTGGGGTGAGCAGATAATGTGTCTGTTTAGTTTATAGGATTTCAGATCAAGACATGATAGGCTGTACATTTGAGGGGTACACCCAAGGTGCCTCGTCCACAGCTGGACCTGATTTAGGAGATGAGATCCTAGACATTGAGACTGAGCCTGAGGCCATAAAAGGATGACCTCAAGAGGTCATAGGGGAGAAGTGAGTATATTTTGCATGTGAAAACATGAATTCTTGTGGCCAGAGGGCAGACTGCAGTAGACTATACTTTTCAAAAAAGGCCACAGCAATATTTCTGGTCCCAGAGTTGCTCTTTAATACTCTTTCCATAAAAGGGTGCCTAGCAGGTATTGTGCTGAGACGAGTAAGTCAGACAGAGAAAGACAAATGCCATATGATTTCACTTATATGTGGAATCTAAAGAACAGAATAAATTAGCAAACCAAACAGAAACAAACTCATAGATACAGAGAACATTTTGATGGTTGCCAGAGACTGGGGAGCATGGGTGGAAAAGAGGAAGGGATTAAGAGGTACAAATTGGTAGTTACAAAATAGTCATGGGGATGTAAAGTACAGCACAAGAAATATAGTCAGTAACATAGTAAAAACTATGTGTGGTGTCAGATGAGTACTGGTTTGATCAGGGTGAACACTTCTTAAGTTATATAAATAGCTAATGGTTATATTGTACACTTGAAACTAATATAATATTGTATATCCAGTGTAATTGAAAATAAGAAGTTATTTTCAAAAATAAAAAATTTTTAAAAATCAATAGAGAGAGGACCTTCCTTTCCCCCCTGTTACCCTCCTTGTGCTGAAGCACAAGCTTAATAACATGGGTCTGGAAAAGTTAAAAAGTAATAGAAGAAAGCTTATAGAATGAAGAAGTAAAGACAGAAAATATTTTTTGAACAGCTCTATAATGTGTTTGTGTTTTAAACTGTTATTACAAGAGTCAAAAAGTTTTTAAAAATTAATAAAGTAAAAAAGTTACAGTAAGCTAAGGTTAATTTATTATTGAAGAAAGATTGTTTTATAAATTTAGTGGAGCCTGAGTGTAGCGTTTAGAAAGTCTGTAGTCATGTTCTCTAAAGTGCTTCACATTCACTCACCACTCACTCACTGGCTCACCCAGACTCACTTCCAGTTCCTGCAAGCACCGCTTATGGTTACGTGCCCTCTACAGATGCACTATTTTTTATCTCTTCTACCCTATCTTTTCTGTATCTTTTCTATATTTAAGTATGTTTAGACACACAGACACTTACCATTGTGTTATAATAATTGCCTACAGTATTTAGTTCACTAGCAGCTGTGCAGGCTTGGAGCCCAGGAGCGATAGGCTCTACCTTATAGCCTAGGTGTGTAGTGGGCTAGACCATTTAGGTTTATGTCAGCACACTCTGAGATGTTCACACAACGATGAAATCGCCTAACAATGCATTTCTCAGAACATATTCCTGCTGCTAAAAGACACATGCTTGTAACTATCTTGAGGTAAAGAGGGAAGAACAACAAAAAAAAGAAGCATGTGTGGTATAATTCTTTTAATATGCAACTCTAAAAATGACAATTCTAATATATAGTAACAGAAGAAGTCAGACGAACATTTTCCTGGAACTAGGGTTGGGGGATTGACTAGGAAACACACTGTGTCTTTACAATTGATTATGTGTGGTATTTTCTTTTCAGCTAATGCAAGCTCTACACTTGAGCATGTTACCCTGATCATTAGAACTGCCAGAAATCTATCTACATCCGGTAC